>NC_029781.3:40907054-40917142 GCF_000817695.3 Arachis duranensis
CCACATAAAAACACACAAACTCATAGTAAAGTCCAGAAATGTGAATTTAGCATAAAAACTAAAGAAGACATCCCTAAAAGTAGCTAGATCCTGCTAAAAACTACCTAAAAACAATGCCAAAAAGCGGATAAATTATCCGCTCATCACAACACCAAACTTAAATTGTTGCTTGTCCCCAAGCAACTGAAAATCAAATAGGATAAAAAAAAGAGAACATACTATAAATTTCAGAATATCAATGAATATTAGATCTAATTAGATGAGCGGGACTTGTAGCTTTTTGCTTCTGAACAGTTTTGGCATCTCACTTTATCCTTTGAAGTTTAGAATGATTGGCTTCTATAGGAACTTAGAATTTCAGATAGTGTTATTGATTCTCCTAGTTAATTTTGTTGATTCTTGAACCCAGCTACTTTTATGAGTCTTGGCCGTGGCCCTATGCACTTTGTTTTCTAGTATTACCACCAGATACATAAACGCCACAGACACATGACTGGGTGAACCTTTTCAGATTGTGACTCAGCTTTGCTAAAGTCCCCAGTTAGAGGTGTCCAGAGTTCTTAAGCACACTCTTTTTGCTTTGGATCACGACTTTAACCACTCAGTCTCAAGCTTTTCACTTGGACCTGCATGCCACAAGCACTTGGTTAGGGACAGCTTGAATTAGCCGCTTAGGCCTGGATTTTATTTCCTTGGGCCCTCCTATCCGTTGATGATCAAAGCCTTGGATCCTTTTTACCCTTGCCTTTTGTTTTTAAAGGCTATTGGTTTTTTTTGCTTGCTTTTCTTTTCCTTTCTATATATTTTTTTCGCCACTCTTCTTTTTTTTTCAAGCTTTTGCTTTTTCACTGCTTTTTCTTGCTTCAAGAATCAATCTCATGATTTTTCTTGCTTCAGATTGTTCATCATTCTTTCAAGAGCCAACAATTTTAACATTCATACACAACAAGATAAAAAATATGCACTTTTCAATTATTCATTCAGAAAACAAAAAGTATTGTCACCACATCAATATAATTAAACTAAATTTAAGGATAATTTCGAAACTCATGTACTTCTTGTTCTTTTGAATTAGAAACATTTTTCATTTAAGAGAGGTGAAGGATTCATGGAATTATTCATAGCCTTAAGACATAGTCACTAACTACTAATGATCATGTAATAAAGACACAAACATAGATAAACATATAACATAAAAAAAAAAAACGAAAAGCATAAAAAAATTTAAGAACAAGGAATGAGTCCACCTTAGTGAGGGTGGCATCTTCTTAAAGGACCATTGATGTCCTTGAGCTCTTCTATGTCTCTTCCTTGTCTTTGTTGCTCCTCCCTAGTGATTTTGGTGCTCCAAATAATTATGTGGAGGAAATGTATCCCCTGAGGTATCTCAGGGATTTCTTGATGAGGGAATTCCTCATGTTCTCTTGATGTGCAGTCAAATTCTCTTCTACTGAGCTATGGACCCTTGAGATGAATCTCTCTATCTCCCATGACTTGGAGGTGGAAGCTTTTTGTCTTCCTTTTTCTCTTTTTTTTTTCTTTTTTTTTTCTTTTGAGGTTTCTCTGGCCTTAGGTGTAGTATAATCACCAAGCATCCTCCTTGCATTGTTATTATTTTCGGCTGCCATCTCCTCTTCTTTTTCGAAAATTTCTATAAAGTTTTCTCTAAATTGTTGAATTTTTAGTTTCTCTTGACTTCCTCTTCAGAGTCCTTTCAGGTTCAGGATCTGCTTCAATAAGAATGTTCTTGTCCTTGCTCCTGCTCATATGAAAAAGAAGGGAACAGAAAATATTAATAGGGATCCTCTTTTTCCAGATATAGAGGTTCCTTTATGTGAATAGAAAAGAATAAGAATAGAAAGGAGAAGAGAAAAATTTGAACTCAGAAAGAGGGGGGGTTCAAATTTTAGGATGAAGAGAAGTGTTAGTAAATAAATAAAATAAATAGAAAGAGGTGAGAGGGATAGAAATTCAAAAAATAAATTTTGAAAAAGGGATAGTAATTTTCGAAAATTAAAATGAAATAAAATTAAAATTAAAATTTGAAATAATTAGTTAATTAGAAGAATTTTGAAAAAGAGGAAGGTAATTTTCGAAAATTAGAGAGAGAAAATTAGTTAGGTGATTTTGAAAAAGATAAAAGATAAAACAAACAAATAAATCAATTAGTTAGTTGAAAAAGATTTGAAAATTAATTTTGAAAAGATAAGAAGTTAGAAAAGATTTTTGAAATTGAAGTTTGAAAAAGATATGATATGAAAAGATATGATTAAAAAGATATGATTTTAAAAAGATATGATTTTGGAAAGATAAGATTGAAAATATATTTTTGAAAATATATGATTTTAAAAGATATGGTTTTAAAAGATATGATTGAAATTAGGTTTGAAAAAGATTTGAATTTTAAAATCACAATTAATGACTTGACTCACAAGAATCACAAGATATGATTCTAGAACTTAAAGTTTGAATCTTTCTTAACAAGAAAGTAACAAACTTGAAATTTTTTAATCAAAACATTAATTGTTGATGACATTTTTGAAAATATGATGTAAAGATAAGAAAAAGATTTTGAAAATATTTTGAAAAAGATTTTTGAAATTTTTGAATATGATAAAAAAATGGAAAAGATATGATTTTTGAAATAGATTTTAAAAAGATAAGATAAGATATTTATTTATTTATTTATTTATTTATGAATTTTTTATGATGAGAGAGAAAAACACTAAAAATACTCAATGCATGAAAATTTTGGATCAAAACACATGATGCATGCAAGAACACTATGAATGTCAAGATGAACACCAAGAACACTTTGAAGATCATGATGAACATCAAGAACATATTTTTCAAAAATTTTCAATGTAAAGAAAACGTGCAAGACACCAAACTTAGAAATCTTTCATGTTTAGACACTATGAATGCAAAAATGCACATGAAAAACACCATACAACACAAAACAAGAAATATGAAGATCAAACAAGAAAGTTCATCAAGAACAACTTGAAGATCATGATGAATGCAATGCATGAATGCAAATTTCGAAAAATGCATGATGAATATGCAATTGACACCAAACTTAAAACTTGACACAAGACTCAAACAAGAAACACAAAATATTTTTGATTTTTATGATTTTTTAATTTTTTATATTTTATTTTTATATTTTTTCGAAAACATATAGGAAAAATAAAATAAGAAATTCTAAATTTTTAAATGAATTCTAGGAATCATGCAATGTTTATCTAAAGCTCTGGTCCAGGAATTAGACATGGCTTAATAGCCAGCCAAACTTTATGTGAAAGCTCCGGTCCAAAACGCTGGACATGGCCAATAGCCAGCCAAGCTTTAGCATACAGCTAATATTCTAATTAACTTGCCTCTATGAAGATGGTTTTGAAGCCTTAGTCCAAAAGAATTTAGACATGGCTTTACAGCCAGCCAGGCTTCAACATGCTTCATGAAACTCTAGAATTCATTCTTAAAAATTCTGAAGAACAGGATAAGTAATATAATTTTTTTTTGAAATTTAAGAACAATAAAACAAAACAAAATAAAATAAAATTACCCGATATGAGCAACAAGATGAGCCGTCAGTTGTCCATACTCGAACAATCCCCGGCAACGGCGCCAAAAACTTGGTGCACGAAATTGTGATCATCAACAATGGCGTCAAAAACTTGGTAGCGCTCTCAAACGTGAATCACACTTTGTCACAACTCCGCACAACTAACCAGCAAGTGCACTAGGTCATCCAAGTAATACCTTACGTGAGTAAGGGTCGATCCCACAGAGATTGTTGGTATGAAGCAAGCTACGGTCATCTTGTAAATCTCAGTTAGGTGGATAATAAAAGGTTATGGAGTTTGCGAATAATAATAATAAATAAACATAAAATAAAGATAGAAATACTTATGTAAATCATTGGTGAGAATTTCAGACAAGTGTATGGAGGTGGTTGTCCCTGTTGAATCTCTACTTTCCTACTGCTTTCATCCAATCCTTCTTAATCCTTTCCATGGCAAGATGTATGTAAGGCATCACCGTTGTCAATGGCTACATCCCATCCTCTCAGTGAAAATGGTCCAAATGTTCTGTAACAGCACGGCTAATCATCTGTCGATTCTCGATCATGTTGGAATAGAATCCCTTGATTCTTTTGCGTTTGTCATCACACCTAACAATCGCGAGTTTGAAGCTCGTCACAGTCATTCAATCCCGGAATCCTACTCGGAATACCACAGACAAGGTTAGACTTTCCGGATTCCCATGAATGCCACCATCAATTCTAGCTTATACCACGAAGATTCTGATTAAGGAATCCAAGAGATATGCACCCGGTCTAAGCTAGAACGGAAGTGGTTGTCAGTCACGCACGTTCATAGGTGAGAATGATGATGAGTGTCACGGATCATCACATTCATCAAGTTGAAGTGCAACGAATATCTTAGAACAAGAATAAGTCGAATTGAATAAAAAATAGAAGTACTTTCATTAAAACTCGAGGTACAGCAGAGCTCCACACCCTTAATCTATGGTGTGTAGAAACTCCACCGTTGAAAATAAATAAGTGATGAAGTTCCAGGCGTGGCCGAGAGGCCAGCCCCCAAAACGTGATCACAGGATCAAAAATACAATCCAGGATGAAAATATAATAGTAAAAAGTCCTATTTATACTAGACTAGCTACTAGGATTTACAGAAGTAAGTAATTGATGCAGAAATCCACTTCCAGGGCCCACTTGGTGTGTGCTTGGGCTGAGCTTGAACTTTACATGAGATAAGGCTTCTATTGGAGTTGAACGCCAAGTTGTAACATGTTTTTGGCGTTCAACTCTGGTTCGTGACGTGTTTTTGGTGTTTGACTCCAGAATGCAGCGTAGAACTGGCGTTGAGCGCCAGTTTGTATCATCTAATCTCGAATAAAGTATAGACTATTATATATTGCTGGAAAGCTCTAGATGTCTACTTTCCAACGCCGTTAAGAGCGCACCATTTGGAGTTCTGTAGCTCCAGGAAATATATTTCGAGTGCAGGGAGATCAGAATCCAACAGCATTAGCAGTCCTTTGTCAGCCTTTTATCAGAGTTTTGCTCAGGTCCCTCAATTTCAGCCAGAAATTACCTGAAACCACAAAAAAACACACAAACTCATAGTAAAGTCCAGAAATGTGAATTTAGCATAAAAACTAAAGAAGACTTCCCTAAAAGTAGCTAGATCCTACTAAAAACTACCTAAAAACAATGCCAAAAAGCGTATAAATTATCCGCTCATCAATGCTCATGCAAGGGCCTCAGTGCTTACTAGTACTTACATATTGAAAGTCTTAGATCTTAGGATTTTCATTCAAATGATATCATGGAGATCTCTCTATAGGTAATCACCTTGAAGCAGCTTATGGTTTCTGTGTTTTGGCATTGACTCTAAATGTCATGTCTCAAAGCGGCTCTTTAAATAAGTTTTCCATCAATATTCCCAAACCAGTTGGGCTTAGGGTATTAGGTGTTGAAGCACCCCTTAGGATTTACTTGTTCAAGCCTCTCTCTTTGACACAAGTCTACCACAAGCATTTAACTAGGATAGTAACTCTTTGAGTTCTTCTTTCTTTCTTTTTCTTCCTAGTAATTGATGCTCAGAGCCTTTTGCCATGTTCTTTTGTTTTTCTGTTTCATTTATTTTCTTTTGTTGCTGCTTCTTGGATCAATAAATGTTTGAGAATCTCCACAACATTTCTTTGAATTTCATTTCCTGCCTACGAGCTCCCATGCAAGTTTTCATAAACAAGCAACCTCAATACACAATCATACAACTAGAACCACCACTTCTCTTAATCTTTTGCTTATCTCAGAATAAATTTTTTATTTCTCAATCCTTCTTTTCAAAGAATTGTTCTCTGATGCATTTTTGAAATATTGAGTGCATGCAAGTTTTCATGAGTATATTGTTGTGATATATCAAGCAATTATTATTGTACTATAGAAAAACTATCCTAAGCAGACAGATAGGGAAACAATATCACTTCCAATCAAACCAGTTTATCATACAAGACAAGCACTTAATAATACAACCTTTTTGAGTACTTTTCTTGTTGATGATGTATAGTTGGTGCACGAAATTGTGATCATCAATGGCGCCATCAACATGGTACGCTCAATTGCAATCTCAACTCTTTATCACAACTTTGCACAACTAACCAGCAAGTGCACTGGGTCGTCCAAGTAATAAACCTTACACGAGTAAAGGTCGATCCCACGGAGATTGTTCGTATGAAGCAAGCTATGGTCATCTTGTAAATCTCAGTCAGGCAGATTCAAATGGTTATGGATGATATATGAATAAAGCATAAAATAAAGATAGAGATACTTATGTAATTCATTGGTGAGAACTTCAGATAAGCGTATGGAGATGCTTTCTCCCTTCCGTCTCTCTGCTTTCCTACTGTCTTCATCCAATCTTTCTTACTCATTTCCATGGCAAGCTGTATGTTGGGCATCACCGTTGTCAATGGTTGCAGTCCCGTCCTCTCAGTGAAAATGTTCAACGCGCTCTGTCACAGCACGGCTATTCAGTTGTCGGTTATCGATCATGTCGGAATAGAATCCAGTGATTCTTTTGCGTCTGTCACTAAAACCCCACAATCGTGAGTTTGAAGCTCGTCACAGTCATTCAATCCTTGAATCCTACTCAGAATACCACAGAAGATTCCGATTAAGGAATCTAAGAGATATCCACTCAATCTAAGGTAGAACGGAGGTGGTTGTCAGGCACACGTTCATAGGTGAGAATGATGATGAGTGTCTCGGATCATCACATTCATCAAGTTGAGGAACAAGTGATATCTTTGAACAAGAATAAGCCGAATTGAATAGAAGAACAATAGTAATAGCATTGATACTTGAGGTACAGCAGAGCTCCACACATTAATCTATGGTGTGTAGAAACTCCACCGTTGAAAATACATAAGAACGAGGTCTAGGCATGGCCGTGAGGCCAGCCCCCAAAACGTGATCAAAAGATTCAAAGATCTAAAGATGATCAAAGATCCAAAGATCAAAATACATTAGCAAAAGGTCCTATTTGTAGAGAACTAGTAGCTTAGGGTTTACAAAGATGAGTAAATTACATAAAAATCCATTTCCGGGCCCACTTGGTGTGTGCTTGGGCTGAGCATTGAAGCTTTCATGTGTAGAGACTTTTCTTGGAGTTAAACGCCAGCTTTTGTGCCAGTTTGGGCATTTAACTCCCATTCTTGTGCTAGTTCCGGCGTTTAACGCCGGGCAGTTTTGAGCTGATTTGGAACGCCGGTTTGGGCCATCAAATATCGGGCAAAGTATGGACTATTATACATTGCTGGAAAGCCCAGGATGTCTACTTATCAAAGCAATTGAGAGAGCGCCAATCGGGCTTCTGTAGCTCAAGAAAATCCACTTCGAGTGCAGGGAGGTCAGAATCCAACAGCATCTGCAGTCCTTTTCAGCCTCTGAATCATATTTTTGCTCAGGTCCCTCAATTTCAGCCAAAAAATACCTGAAATCACAGAAAAATACACAAACTCATAGTAAAGTCCAGAAAAGTGAATTTTAACTAAAAACTAATAAAAATATAATAAAAACTAACTAAAACATACTAAAAACAATGCCAAAAAGCGTATAAATTATCAGCTCATCACAATACCAAACTTAAATTGTTGCTTGTCCCCAAGTAACTAAAAATCAAATAAGATAAAAAGAAGAGAATATGCAATGAACTCCAAAAACATCTATAAAGATCAGTATTAATTAGATGAGCGGGGCTTTTAGCTTTTTGCCTCTGAACAGTTTTGGCATCTCACTCTATCCTTTGAAATTCAGAATGATTGGCTTCTATGGGAACTCAGAATCCAGATAGTGTTATTGATTCTCCTAGTTAAGTATGATGATTCTTGAACATAGCTACTTTATGAGTCTTGGCCATGGCCCAAAGCATTATGTCTTCCAGTATTACCACTAGATACATACATGCCACAGACACATAATTGGGTGAACCTTTTCAGATTGTGACTCAGCTTTGCTAGAGTCCCCAATTAGAGTTGTCCAGGGTTCTTAAGCACACTCTTTTTGCCTTGGATCACAACTTTATTATTTTTTTCTTTCTTTTTTCTCCCTTTTTTTCGTTTTTTTTTGTATTCACTGCTTTTTCTTGCTTCAAGAATCATTTTTATGATTTTTTAGATCCTCAGAAACATGTCTCCTTTTTTCATCATTCTTTCAAGAGCCAACATTCATGAACAACAAATTCAAAAGACATATGCACTGTTCAAGCATACATTCAGAAGTCAAAGTGATGCCACCACATCAAAATAATTAATCTGTTATAAAATTCAAAATTCATGCAATTCTTCTCTTTTTTAATTAAGAACATTTTTCATTTAAGAAAGGTGATGGATTCATAGGACATTCATAACTTTAAGGCATAGACACTAAGACACTGATGATCATGTAATAAGACACAAACATAGATAAACATAAGCATAAAAATTCGAAAAACAGGAAAATAAAGAACAAGGAGAATAAAGAACGGGTCCACCTTAGTGATGGCGGCTTGTTCTTCCTCTTGAAGATCTTATGGAGTGCTTGATCTCCTCAATGTCTCTTCCTTGCCTTTGTTGCTCCTCTCTCATGATTCTTTGATCTTCTCTAATTTCATGGAGGAGAATGGAATGTTCTTGGTGCTCCACCTTTAGTTGTCCTATGTTGGAACTCAATTCTCCTAAGGAGGTGTTCATTTGATCCCAGTAGTTTTGTGGAGGAAAGTGCATCCCTTGAGGCATCTCAGGGATTTCATGATGAGGAATTTCCTCATGTCCATAATGAGGTTCTCTTATTTGCTCCACTCTTTTCTTGGTGATGGGCTTGAGGTCATGCCTTCTTAGTTGAACTGACTTCCCTCTCTCTTCCATTGAGCGCCCTCTTCACAGATGTCTATGAGGACTTGGTTCAACCTTTGATCAAAGTTGAACCTTTTTGAGCTTGAAGGGGACCTCGGGGATCACCTTCTTCATGGCCACAACTTCATAGAAGTGGTCTTGATGCACCCTTGAGATGAATCTCTCCATCTCCCATGACTCGGAGGTGGAAGCTTTTGCCTTCCCTTTCCTCTTTCTAGAGGTTTCTCCGGCCTTAGATGCCATAAATGGTTATGAAAAAAAAAAGCAATGCTTTTACCACACCAAACTTAGAAGGTTTGCTCGTCCTCGAGCAAAAGAAGAAAGAAGAGAGTAGAAGAAGAAGAAATGAAGGAGATGGAGGTGGCTTTGTGGTTCGGCCAAAGGGAGAGAAGTAGTGTTTAGGTTGTGTGAAAATGAGGTGGTGAAGATGGGTTTATATAGGAATGGAGAGGGGTGTATGGTTCGGCCATTATGGGTGGGTTTGGGAGGGAAAGTAGTTTGAATTTGAATGGTGAGGTAGGTGGGGTTTTATGAAGGATGGATGTGAGTGGTGAAGAGAATAGTGGGATTTGACAGGTGAGGGGTTTTTGGGGAAGAGGTGTTGAGGTGATTGGTGAATGGGTGAAGAAGAGAGAGAGTGGTGGGGTAGGTGGGGATCCTGTTGGGTCCACAGATCCTGTGGTGTCAAGAAAAATTCATCCCTGCACCAAGTGGCGAGCAGAAATGCTCTTTATGCCAATTATGGCATTAAACGCCAGTTTCTTGCCCTTTCCTGGTGTTTAACGCCAGTCTGGTGCCCCT
Organism: Arachis duranensis; assembly: GCF_000817695.3. Classification (NCBI taxonomy): domain Eukaryota; kingdom Viridiplantae; phylum Streptophyta; class Magnoliopsida; order Fabales; family Fabaceae; genus Arachis; species Arachis duranensis. The sequence goes on from NC_029781.3 coordinate 40,916,781, forward strand.
TTCTGGCGTTAAACGCCCAGAATGGTGCCAGACTGGGCGTTAAACGCCCATTTGCTTCCCTTACTGGCGTTTAAATGCCAGCAAGGTTTTCCTCCAGTGTGTGCTATTTTTCTTTCTGTTTTTCATTCTTTTTTTGCTTTTTCAATTGTTTTGTGACTTTCCATGACCATCAACCTACAGAAAACATAAAATAACAAAGGAAAATAGATAAATATAACATTGGGTTGCCTCCCAACAAGCGCTTCTTTAATGTCAGTAGCTTGACAGTGGGCTTGCATAGTGCCTTACAGATACTCAGAGCAATATTGGAACCTCCCAACACCAAACTTAGAGTTTGAATGTGGGGGTTCAACACCAAACTT
>NC_029781.3:40917350-40917662 GCF_000817695.3 Arachis duranensis
GTCCACATCAATCACAGCCTTTGCTGTGGCTAGGAAGGGTCTTCCAAGGATGATGGATTCATCCATGCACTTCCCAGTCTCTAGGACCATGAAATCAGCAGGGATGTAATGGTCTTCAATCTTTACCAGAACATCCTCTACAAGTCCATAAGCTTATTGATGAGCGGATAATTTGTATGCTTTTTGGCATTGTTTTTAGTATGTTTTTAGTATAATCCAGTTAGTTTTTAGTATATTTTTATTAGTTTTTAGTTAAAATTCACTTTTCTGGACTTTACTATGAGTTTGTGTGTTTTTCTGTGATTTCAGGTA
>NC_029781.3:40918718-40919643 GCF_000817695.3 Arachis duranensis
AGTGTGATTGCAATTTCGTGCACCAAGTTTTTGGCGCCGTTGCCGGGGATTGTTGAGTTTGGACAACTGACGGCTTATCTTGTTGCTTAGATTAGGACTGTTTTATTTTTGTTGGTTTAGAGTCTTTTAGTCGAGTCTAGTTTCATATTCTAAGTTTGGTGTCTATTGCATGCTTTTGCTTTTCTTTTAATTTTTGATTTTTTTTTGCATGTTCTTAGTCCCTTTTTGATTCATAAAAATTCTAAGTTTGGTGTCCTCTTTGTGTTTTTCCCTTAAAAATTTTCGAAAATTTTGTGTTTGATTTTCTAAAATTTTAAGTTTGGTGTCTTTTTGTTGTTTTTCTCTTTCCTCTTTTCAAAATCAAATCTTTTTCATAAAAATTTTTCAATCATATCTTTTTAATTGCTGTTTTCAAAATCTTTCTGATTAACTCATTGATTCAGTTCTCAATTTGCTTTGATCTTATTTTCTTTTTGATTTTCGAATTTTTATTTTAATTTTATTTTGTTTTATTCTATCTTTTTTCGTAAATTCAAAAAAAAAAAAACAAACAAAATTTATCTCTTTGCAATCATTATCATTTCCCTTTTGTCCATTATGGACTTAAGTGGGATCAATCAGTCCAAAAGGACTCTGGGGTCATATGCTAACCCCATTATAGCTGCATATGGGAGTAGCATCTGTACACCTCCCATCAAAGCAAGCAGCTTTGAGCTAAATCCTCAACTCATTATCATAGTGCAGCAAAATTGCCAGTATTCCGGTCTTCCACAGGAAGAACCTACTGAGTTTCTGGCACAGTTTTTACAAATTGCTGACACAGTACATGATAAAGAGGTAGATCAGGATGTCTACAGACTATTACTGTTTCCATTTGCTGTAAAAGATCAAGCTAAAAGGTGGTTGAATAACCAACCTACAGCAA
>NC_029781.3:40921784-40922269 GCF_000817695.3 Arachis duranensis
TAGGAGGATGCCTTTTGGTCTGTGCAATGCACCTGCGACCTTTCAGAGGTGCATGCTCTCTATATTCTCAGATATGGTAGAGAAATTTCTGGAAGTCTTCATGGATGACTTTTCAGTATATGGAGACTCATTTAACTCCTGTCTTAATCACCTAGCACTTGTCTTGAAAAGGTGCAAAGAGACTAACCTGGTTTTAAACTGGGAGAAATGTCACTTTATGGTGACTGAAGGAATTGTCCTTGGGCACAAAATTTCAAGCAGGGGAATAGAGGTGGATAAGGCAAAGGTAGAGGTAATTGAAAAATTACCACCACCTGCCAATGTTAAGGCAATCAGAAGCTTTCTGGGACATGCAGGATTCTACAGAAGGTTTATAAGGGATTTTTCGAAAATTGCAAAACCTCTGAGTAACCTGCTAGCTGCTGACACACCGTTTGTGTTTGACACACAGTGTCTGCAGGCATTTGAGACCCTGAAAGCTAAGC
>NC_029781.3:40924397-40925362 GCF_000817695.3 Arachis duranensis
GCATTTTGGGCGTTAAACGCCAGAATGGGTACCATTCTGGGCGTTTAACGCCAGGAATGGTGCCATTTTGGGCGTTAAACGCCAGAATGGGCACCATTCTGGGCGTTTAACGCCAGGTGTGCAGCATCTTGGGCGTTCAGAAGAGTGCCCAGTGATAAAGGATTTCTGGCGTTTAACGCCAGCCAGGGCACCTGGCTGGGCGTTAAACGCCCAAAAGGGGTGCCAATTGGGCGTTAAACGCCAGAATGAGTGCCATTCTGGGTGTTTAACGCCAGAAAGGTGGGGGACCACAATTTTGTTTTCAAATCAGATTTTTTTCAAACTTTCCTTTTCTCACCCATATTTTTCCACAAAAATACATTTCAATCTCTCATTATTCACCTTCAAATATTCAAATATCTAAAATCACTTTTCAAATCTCTCAAATCATTCCCAAATTTTGTTCAAAAAAAACTCACTCTTCTTTCAATTTCTTTCCATATCTCCTCAAATCTCCTTTCAAATTTTTCTTTTTTTCGAAATTCTCTTCCCCCCACTCTATAAATACACGTTTCTCACCCCTCATTCCCCACACCATTCGAATTTCCTCTTCCTCTCTCTCTCTCTTCTCTTCTTTCTTTTCTTTTTGCTTGAGGACAAGCAAAACCTCTAAGTTTGGTGTGCTTTTCCGTGATCACTAAGCCAAGATTCATCAAGATCATGGCTCCTAAGGGAAAACATACCAACTCAAGAGGAAAGAAAGAGACTAATCCAAAGAATCTTTGGAATCAAGAGAAGTTCTTAACCAAAGAACATGAAGACCATTATCACAAAATAATGGGTCTGAGGTCAGTGATCCCGGAAGTTAAATTTGATCTGAAAGAAGATGAATATCCGGGGATCCAAGAGCAAATTCGAAACAGAGGATGGGAAGTTCTGACCAATCCTGAAATAAAGGTTGGAAGGAACATGGTTCAGGAATTCTA
>NC_029781.3:40926927-40955093 GCF_000817695.3 Arachis duranensis
GGACAAGCAACAATTTAAGTTTGGTGTTGTGATGAGCGGATAATTTGTATGCTTTTTGGCATTGTTTTTAGTATGTTTTTAGTATAATCTAGTTAGTTTTTAGTATATTTTTATTAGTTTTTAGTTAAAATTCACCTTTCTGAACTTTACTATGAGTTTGTGTATTTTTTTGTGATTTCAGGTATTTTCTGGCTGAAATTGAGGGTCCTGAGCAAAAATCTGATTCCGAGACCAAAAAGGACTGCAGATGCTGTTGGATTCTGACCTCCCTGCACTAGAAGTAGATTTTCTGGAGCTACAGAAGCCCAATTGGCGCGCTCTCAACGGCGTTGGATAGTAGACATCCTGGGCTTTCCAGCAATATATGCTAGTCCATACTTTACCCAAGATTTGATGGCCCAAACCGGCGTGGCAAAACAGCCTCAGAAATTCCAGCGTTAAACGCCGGAACTGGCATAAAACTTGGAGTTAAACGCCCAAACTGGCATGAAAGCTGGCGTTTAACTCCAGAAAAGGTCTCTACACGAAAATGCTTCATTGCTCAACCCAAGCACACGCCAAGTGGACCCAGAAGTGGATTTTTACGTCATTTACTCATTTCTGTACACCCTAGGCTACTAGTTTACTATTAATAGGATCTTTTGACATTGTATCAAAACCTTATGACCTCATGACACTTTTACACCTTTCTTTGTGTACCTTCACAGCATGAGTCTCTAAACCCCATGGTTGGGGGTGAGGAGCTCTGCTGTGTCTTAATGGATTAATGCAATTACTACTGTTTCTCATTCAATCATGCTTGCTTCCATTCTAAGATAATACTTGTTCTTAACTCGGACGAATGTGATGATCCGTGACAATCATCATCATTCTCAACTATGAACGCGTGCCTGACAACCACCTCCGTTCTACCTTAGATTAAGTAGTTATCTCTTGGATTCTTTAACCGGAATCTTCGTGGTATTCTATTCCGGCCTGATTGAGAACCGACAGATGAATTCCGCTATGCTGGACAGAGCATATGCAATCGCTTTCATTGAGAGGATGGGAGGTAGCCATTGACAACGGTGAAACCCTGCATACAGCTTGCCATGGAAGGAGACCTGCGTGTTTGAAGAAGAAGACAGTAGGAAAGTAGAGATTCAGAAGATGGAGCATCTCCAAACCTCAACCTATTTTCCATTACTGCAAAACAAGTAATCATTTCATGTTCTTTTGCTTTTCACAATCAATCCTGATAATTTCTGATATCCTGACTAAGATTTACAAGATAACCATAGCTTGCTCCAAGCCGACAATCTCCGTGGGATCGACCCTTGCTCACGCAAGGTATTACTTGGACGACCCAGTGCACTTGCTGGTTAGTTGTGCGGGATTGCAAAAGTGTTATTGCAATTTCGTGCACCACTTATTTTCTTGAATTGTCTGCCATCTCTATTGAGATTCTTGCAGCTTGTACCTCAAAGATCCCTAGCTTCTCCATTACAGAGAGAGGCATGAGGTTTATGCTTGACCCTAGGTCACACAGAGCTTTCTCAAAGGTCATGGTGCCTATGGCACAAGGTATTGAGAATTTCCCAGGGTCCTGTCTCTTTTGAGGTAATCTCTGCCTAGTCAAGTCATCCAGTTCTTTGGTGAGCAAAGGGGGTTCATCCTCCCAAGTCTTATTACCAAATAACTTGTCATTTAGCTTCATGATTGCTCCAAGGTATTTAGATACTTGCTCTTCAGTGATATCTTCATGCTCTTCAGAGGAAGAATACTCATCCGAGCTCATGAATGGCAGAAGTAAATCCAATGGAATCTCTGTGGTCTCATTATGAGCCTCAGATTCCCATGGTTCCTCATTAGGGAACTCATTGGAGACCAGTGTACGTCCATTGAGGTCTTCCTCAGTGGCGATCACTGCCTCTTCCTCCTCTCCAAGTTCGGCCATGTGAGTCATGTTAATGGCCTTGCATTCTCCTTTTGGATTCTCTTCTGTATTGCTTGGAAGAGTACTAGGAGGGAGTTCAGTAACTTTCTTACTCAGCTGTCCCACTTGTGCCTCCAAGTTTCTAATGGAGGACCTTATTTCAGTCATAAAACTTTGAGTGGTTTTGATTAGATCAGAGACCATGGTTGCCAAGTCAGAGTGGGTCTGCTTAGAATTCTCTGTCTGTTGCTAAGAAGATGATGGAAAAGGCTTGCCATTGCTAAACATGTTTCTTCCACCATTATTGTTGTTGAAACCTTGTTGAGGTCTCTGTTGATCCTTCCATGAGAGATTTGGATGATTTCTCCATGAAGGATTATAAGTGTTTCTATAGGATTCTCCCATGTAATTCACCTCTTCCATTGAAGGGTTCTCAAGATCATAAGCTTCTTCTTCAGATGAAGCATCCTTAGTACTGCCTGGTGCAGCTTGCATTCCAGACAGACTTTGAGAAATCATATTGACTTGCTGAGTCAATATTTTGTTCTAAGCCAGTATGGCATTCAGAGTATCAATCTCAAGAACTCCTTTCTTCTGATTCGTCGCATTGTTCATAGGATTCCTTTCAGAAGTTTACATGAATTTTTTATTTGCAACCATTTCAATGAGCTCTTGAGCTTCTGCAGGCGTCTTCTTCAGATGAAGAGATCCTCCAGTAGAGCTATCCAATGACATCTTGGACAGTTCAGACAGACCATCATAGAAGATACCTACGATGCTCCATTCAGAAAGCATGTCAGAAGGACACTTTCTGATCAATTGTTTGTATCTTTCCCAAGATTTGCAAGAACTCAGCTAAAAACTGATGAGGATCTTCCAATGGAAGTCCATGGAACTTGCAGTTCTGTTACATTGGAGAAACTAATTGAGGCTTAAGCTCAAAGTTGTTTGCTCCAATGGCAGGGATAGAGATGCTTCTCCCATAAAAGTCGGGAGTAGGTGCAGTAAAGTCACCCAGCACCTTCCTTGCATTGTTGGCATTGTTGTTGTTTTCGGCTGCCATGTCTTCTTCTTTGAAGATTCCTGTTAGGTCCTTTATAGAGAGTTGTACTTTAGCTTCAAGGTCTTTTCAGGTTCAGGGTCAGCCTCAACAAGAATGCTTTTGTCTTTGTTCCTGCTTATATGAAAGAGAAGAGAACAAGAAAGTATGGAATCCTCTATGTCACAGTGTAGAGATTCCTTGAAGTGTCAGAGGAAAAGAAAAATAGAAGGAAAAGGTAGAAGAATTCGAACTTATCAAGAAAGATAGAGTTCGAATTGTGCATTGAGGATGAGTGTTAGTCCATAAATAGAAAGATGTGAGAATAGGGGAAGAAATTTTCGAAATTAAAGTGAATTAATTAAAAGAAATTTTGAAAAAAAGTAATTGATTTTTGAAAACTAAGATTGGGAAAGAAATTAAGTGATTTTTGAAAAAGATTTTGAAATTAGAAATTAAAAAGATATGATCGAAAACTTATTTTGAAAAAGATGTGATTAAAAGATATGATTGAAAAGATATAGTTTTAAAAAGATATGATTGAGAAGATATGATTTGAAAAACAATTTAAAAAGATTTGATTTTGAAAATTAATGACCTAGCTAACAAGAATGATATGATTCAGACATTAAACCTTTCTCAACAGAAAAGGCAACATAATTGAAATGTTGAATCAAATCCTTAATTGTTAGCAAGTATTTTTGAAAATAGAAAGAAATTGGTTTTGAAAAAGGTTTGATTGAAAAGATATGATTTGAAAAAGATTTGATTTTGAAAAATTTTGAAAACTTGAAAAAAAAATTTGAGTTAAAAACAAAATCTTCCCTCTTGTGCCATCCTGGCGTTAAACGCCCAGAATGGTATCCATTCTGGCGTTTAACGCCCAAATTGCTACCCTTTTGGGCGTTAAACGCCCAGCTAGGCACCCTGGCTGGCGTTTAAACGCTAGTTTCCTTTCTCACTGGGCATTTTGAAACCACAGCTTTTTCTGTGTAATTCCTCTGCTGTATGTTCTGAATCTTCAATTCTCTGTATTATTGACTTGAAAAGACACAAATAAATTTTTTTTTGAATTTTTAATGATGAGGAATAATCAAAATGCAAACAAAATCAAATAAACAATGCATGCAAGACACCAAACTTAGAAGTTTGTATACTATTGACTCTAACAAAATGAGAATGCATATGAGAAACAACAAAAACACTCAAGACAAAAGAATTTAAAGATTAGAACAAGGAAATCATCAAGAACAACTTGAAGATCAATGAAGACACATGAATGAATTCGAAAAATGTAAGAAGAACAGAAACATGCAATTGACACCAAACTTAAAATGAGACACTAGACTCAACAAGAAACATAAGATATTTTTGGTTTTTATGATTTTGTAATTTTTTTGGATTTTTTCGAAAATTGAAAGAAAATAAGGATATCAAAATTCTTAAATGAGAATTCCAGGAATCATGCAATGTTAGTCTAAAGCTTCAGTCTAAAGAAATTAGACATGGCTAGCCAAGCATCAGCAGGACATTGCATTCAAGAGCTAAATTGATGAGAATCAATCAACTTTGGTGATGATAAGAACATCACCTTGAAACACTAGAATTCATTCATAAAAATTCTGAAGAAAAATACCTAAGCTATGAAACAAGATGAACCGTCAGTTGTCCAAACTCAAACAATCCCCGGCAACGGCGCCAAAAACTTGGTGTACGAAATTGTGATCATCAATGGCACCATCAACATGGTACACTCAATTTCAATCTCAACTCTTTATCACAACTTCGCACAACTAACCAGCAAGTGCACTGGGTCGTCCAAGTAATAAACCTTACGCGAGTAAGGGTCGATCCCACGGAGATTGTTGGTATGAAGCAAGCTATGGTCATCTTGTAAATCTCAGTCAGGCAAATTCAAATGGTTATGGATGATATATGAATAAAGCATAAAATAAAGATAGAGATACTTATATAATTCATTGCTGAGAACTTCAGATAAGCGTATGGAGATGCTTTGTCCCTTTCGTCTCTCTGCTTTCCTACTGTCTTCATCCAATCCTTCTTACTCCTTTCCATGGCAAGCTGTATGTTGGGCATCATTGTTGTCAATGGCTACAGTCCCGTCCTCTCAGTGAAAATGTTCAACACGCTCTGTCACAGCACGACTATTCAGCTGTCGGTTCTCGATCATGTCGGAATAGAATCCAGTGATTCTTTTGCATCTGTGACTAACGCCCCACAATCGCGAGTTTGAAGCTCGTCACAGTCATTCAATCCTTGAATCCTACTCAGAATACCACAGAAAAGGTTTAGACCTTCCGGATTCTCTTGAATGCCGCCATCAATTCTAGCTTATACCACGAAGATTCCGATTAAAGAATCCAAGAGATAAACATTCAAGCCTTGTTTGCTTGTAGAACAGAAGTGGTTGTCAGGCACTCGTTCATAAGTGAGAATGATGATGAGTGTCACATAATCATCACATTCATCATGTTCTTGGGTGCAAATGAATATCTTAGAACAAGAATAAGCTGAATTGAATAGAAGAACAATAGTAATAACATTGATACTCGAGGTACAGCAGAGCTCCACACCTTAATTTATTGTGTGTAGAAACTCCACCGTTGAAAATACATAAGAACAAGGTCTAGGCATGGCCGTGAGGCCAGCCCCCAAAACGTGATCAAAAGATTCAAAGATCTAAAGATGATCAAAGATCCAAAGATCAAAATACAATAGCAAAAGGTCCTATTTATAGAGAACTAGTAGCTTAGGGTTTACAAAGATGAGTAAATTACATAAAAATCCACTTTCGGGCCCACTTGGTGTGTGCTTGGGCTGAGCATTGAAACTTTCATGTGTAGAGACTTTTCTTGGAGTTAAACGCCAGCTTTTGTGCCAGTTTGGGCGTTTAACTCCCATTCTTGTGCCAGTTCCGGCGTTTAACGCCGGGCAGTTTTAAGCTGATTTGAAACGCCAGTTTGGGCCATCAAATCTCGAGCAAAGTATGGACTATTATACATTTCTGTAAAGCCCAGGATGTCTACTTTCCAACGCAATTGAGAGCGCGCCAATTGGGCTTCTGTAGCTCCAGAAAATCAACTTCGAGTGCACGGAGGTCAGAATCCAACAGCATCTGCAGTCCTTTTCAGCCTCTGAATCAGATTTTTGCTCAGGTCCCTCAATTTTAGCCAGAAAATACCTGAAATCACAGAAAAACAAACAAACTCATATTAAAGTCCAGAAAAGTGAATTTTAACTAAAAACTAATAAAAATATAATAAAACTAACTAAAACATACTAAAAACATACTAAAAACAATGCCAAAAAGCATATAAATTATCCGCTCATCAATAGTCCTCCAAAAAGCTGACTAGTTCTTTGCAATGATAATGGAAGTTGCTTGTTCCCCAAGCACTTGAAAAAAAATTAATCATGCATGAATGTTTGTAGGCTTTTGAACTTACTTTGGTGTGGGAACACCAAACTTAGTTTCTTGCCACTGTCTGCTATGCATCAGATGAAACCCTGTGGTTTTAAGATATGAACTAGAGACTAAATATGTTTTAAGTAGTTTCTCTGATTGTTGGGAGTTAGTGGTCAATCTTGCAGAAGAGTGTAGTGTGTTCTTAATGAACTCTTTGGTGGAACACCAAACTTCAAACAACACATTCACTCTTAAATTGTTTTTGGTGTGCAACACAAAACTTAGCTCCTTGCAATGTAGAGATATCTACTTCACTCTATATTAAAATAGCTACGAAAGAAAACTAACTCAGGTTGGGTTGCCTCCCTACAAGCGCTCTTTTAATGTCATTAGCTTGACATCCTTCATTCTTGTTCATCCCAGCTCATGGATGCTTTCCTTTTTGTTCCACGGGCCTCCTAAATAATGCTTTGGTCTGTGACCATTTGCTATAAAGATGTCCTTTGTGGCTTCATTCAGAAGTTCAAGGCTTCCATAGGGGAGAACTTTTGTCACCAAGTATGGGCCGGTCCATTTTGGACTTGAGTTTCCCAGGGAAAACCTTGAGTTTAGAGTTGTACACAAGTACTTGCTGTCCTGGTTTGAAATCCTTCTTTGAGATTCTTTTGTCATGTCATCTCTTGGCCTTTTCCTTGTATATCTTGGCATTCTCATAGGCTTCCAACCTTAACTCATCCAACTCATTCAGTTGTAGCAGTCTCTTCTCTCCTGTTGCTTGAGAATCAAGGTTAAGGAGCTTAGTGGCCCAGTATATTTTGTGTTCTAGCTCCACAGGGAGGTGACAAGACTTGCCATACAGCATTTGGAAAGGTGATTTCCCGATAAGAGTTTTGAATGCTGTCCTGTATAACCAAAGAACATCTTCTAGCTTTCTGGCCCAATCCTTTCTTGTGGTTCCCACTGCCTTTTCTAAAATCCTCTTCAGCTCTCTATTAGCCAACTCAGCTTGGCCATTGGTTTGGGGTGATAGGGTTGATGACAAGTCATCTTATGCTAGCTTTTCAAGCATTTTTCACTTGTTTCATTAGGTTTTATGCACTTTCTTGCATTGTAAGTAAGTGGTTTGGAGTGGAATTGCATGGTTTTGTTGAATCAATCAACCATCCTTTATTTGACACTAAATCATGAGGTTTAAGCTAAAATTAATTGGGTTTTGAATGGTTTACAAACCTTGTGAATTTGGTGATACTTTGATTAGTTATTTTGATTACTTGTAGGTGAAGAAGAGAAAGAAACAAGGAAAGCGTGTTCTAAGGAAGAAGAAAAGCGTGGCCTATGGAAGAAGGAAAGCGTGGCACATCGAAGGAGAAGCTATAGCGCTCTCTCAAAGAGCTCAGTGCTCTCTATGAGAGCCCAACTCAAAGCCAAGGAAGCTATACCTTCCAATGCTCACTATTTAGAGAAGTGTGCCCCTTGGAAAACGAAATCTGCATGCATGCACCCTTGGAGACCGAATCTCATGCAGCCAATGGGGAAGGAATCCTTGTCAACCTTCAACTAAGCATGTAAGCTGTCCATCTCATGAGTTTCCCATTATGTTTAGCTCAATCTTCACCCTTCATGGCCTTAACCGAATTGCATTCTTCAAATGTGTTTTCGTTCAAAGCCTTGATGCCTTGTCTATAAATAGCTTGAGACACTTCATGAGCTACACATTCATACATGCCTTCCTCACACTTTAAGCTTCTAGTTCACTCCTTTCCTATCTCATAAACACGTTCAACAACACCCCTTCTCCCCAAACATCACATCATTTCTCCTTCCTTTCACAACAAGCTCTAGTAGAAGAAAGGAAAAGGAACCAATGGTGACTGAACCCCCAACCCATGATACAAAGAAATTTAAATATCAGTTTCATGAAGGAAGATATCATATGCTCATGAAATCAAAGCATGTCATTCCTGAGATGGGCTTTAGACTGAGAGAAGGAGAGTATCCCATCATGAGGCAAATTACTAGGGAAAGGAGGTGGGAACTTCTATGTGAACCCTTCACTGGCATTAGTGCAGTCATGATAAGGGAGTTCTACGCTAATGCTGTGAAAGAAAGCAAGGACAGCCCCCTTATAAGAGTTATGTCAGAGGTGTTGAGGTGGATTTTAGCCCACCATCAGTTATGAGGGTCCTACAGCTGAGGAGGGTAACTGATAAACCACTATTTTATGGTTTATCTTGTGCTTAATTGAGTGAATTTTATCAATCTTTCATACACTTATTCATACTAAATGCATGGGTTTACATTCTCCTTCCTGATTTTGTGCTATGATTGAAAACATGCTTCTTTGGTCTTAATTTGCTATGTTTAATCCTCTCTTATTACCATTCGATGCCGTGATATGTGTGTTAAGTGTTTTCAGAGATTACAAGGCAGGAATGGCTTAGAGGATGGAAAGGAAGCATGCAAAAGTTGAAGTAATACAAGAAGTTGAAGGAATTGCAAAGCTGTCAGCCTGACCCTCTCGCACTAAAACGGTCATAACTTGAGCTACAGAGGTCCAAACGATGCGGTTTTACTTGCGTTGGAAAGCTAACGTCCGAGGCTTCGATTTGATATATAATTCATTATAGTGGCCATATGGTTAGGTGACGCGAATGCGTGCTTCACGCGGATGCATCGCATCTGCAAAAATCAGCGTGGCAGAATTCGTTTCCAGCGAATCCTGGGCTATTTCCGGCCCAGTTTCAAGCCCAAAAAATACAGATTAAAGGCTACAAAGTGGAGGAATGATGGGAATACTTCAGATCAGACTCATAATTCACCTTTCATAATTTTAGATGTAGTTTTTAGAGAGAGAGGAGACTCTCCTCTCTCTTAGAATTTAGGATTAGGATATTTAGAAATTAGGATTTATTTCATCTTCATCACAGGTTCAATATTCCTTTTACTTTATATTTCTCTTCTACTTTTAGATACTCTAATGCTTTTATTTGTATTTGATTTATGTTGCCCAATTGGCTTATGAACTTTTCCATGTTAGATTTGACTGCTTTTACTAATGCAATTGAGGTATTTCAGATTTATGCTTGCTTTATTCTATTTATGACGTCTTCAATTTAATTTAGAATTTTCTCTTTTGGCTCTGGTTAAGTAATTGGTGACGCTTGAGTTATCAAATAAAGGCAGTGGTTGAAATTGGCAGATCGCTCTAAAGCTAGTCTTCCCACAGGGATTGACTAGGACTTGAGGATCAAACTAATTATTCCACTTGACTTTCCTTTGCTTTAGTAAAGGTTAACTAAGTGGGATTAAAATCCAATTCTCATCACAATTGATAAGGATAGGATTTCCAGTTCTAATACCTTGCCAAAAGTTTATTTTATTATTACTATTTTAATTTTACTTGTCATTTAACATACTTCTTCCTTACTTTCAAAACCCCCAATTTACAAGACTCATAACCAATAATAAGAACATACCTCCTTGCAATTCCTTGAGAAGACGACCCGAGGTTTGAATACTTCGGTTATCAATTTATTTAGGGGTTTGTTACTTGTGACAATCAAAACATTTGTAAGAAAGGACTTTTGTTGGTTTAGAAGCTATACTTACAACGGAAATTTATTCTGAATTCTAGACCACGCAAAAGTTCTCTCTTCAGTAACCTATGGAGAGCTTATCTTTGAGGATAGAATGCAGGGTGAGAATGACCCTGATGAGAGATATTACAAGGGTTATGCATGGAAGACACAGATTGGGAAAGAGACTCAAAGGGAGTCCGAAGCCACTTAAAAAGGCTAGATCTCACTCCTGAGGCCAAGGGGTGGTATGAGATAGTAAGAAGATCTATACTCCCTACTAGAAACACCTCATCGATCACAGTCAAGTGAGCACTCTTGACATACTGCATCCTACATGGAGGAGAAATCAACCTCTCACAACTCATAGCCGACATTATTCGGGAGATGGCTGAAAACACAAGCAAATCGGGTAAGCTTGGTCATCCAAGCACCATTCTAAGGCAACAGGGCTGAGGTGATCTTTAAAGATGAGAACACAGAGAAAATAATAGTAGAAAAGGGAATCACAAAGAGAAGCATGGAGGTATCACTGAAGATGATGAGCAAGAGGAAAGAAAAACTCAAAGTAGAGCAAGAAGACCACAAGTGGAGGGGGAGCAAGTTCCTGGTGCACTGGACTTGAGTCAAATGTAGAGAACAATTGAGGAAATGTCTCAAAATTTCATGAAGGCACAGCAACAATAGCAAGAACAATATCTGAAGCAACAGGAGCAATATTTGAAGGATATAGAGGAAAGAGAGAGATGGGAGCGCCACATGGAGGAACGACAAGAGAACTGGCAGCAACAAATGATGGCTCAACAACAAGAATTTCAAACAAAGATTCTTGAAGGGCAAAAGGAACAATCAGCAGATTTTCGAGAATTATATGATAGATTATTCCTACGGCAAGCCAAATATGGGAAATATACTCAGAATCTGTACCAATGGAAAAACATATATCATACCATTGGGGAGCATAGGAATGTTGATAGAATGGAGTACGATAAGCAAGGTCAAGCAAAGATAGACTATATAGTCCATAACATGCCCACATTGAACAAGAAAATTAAGCCATTTGCCCAATGCCCAGAATTCATGGAGCAGCAGAGTGAACAAGTCAAGAGAAATATAGCACACATGCAGCATGGCTTGGAGCAAGCTGGACTCTCATGCCAAGTAGACCAAATTTGGGATCGGAGGTGCCCTGCTGAAGAACCCCAAGAAAGAAAGAAGAAGAAGAAGAAGGGAGAATCCAGCAGAATGGAAATGCCTGATAATTAGAGGTGGTAAAGTTCTTTTCATGGTTTTTAATTAAATAAGGAAGATGCATATATGAAACAAGATATGCCTCAAATTCTTTCATGTTTTACACTTCCATGCTTTAATAAAATTCTTGTTAGGCTCTGCATAATGTTTGTCATCCATTATTAGCTTGAATTTTGTTTTATTTCCTTGCTATTTGAATAAAAGGAAAATGTTTGAAATAGAAAGTGAATGTCCAATGTTGTAGAAGTTCGAATGAAAGTTAATGGTGATATTTGCTTGATTTAATGAATAGCTCATAAAATAAATGCTGCATAATAACATGATTCCTTGAAGTATGAACTAGCTTGTTGTTACAAAGTCTACTATCAATGAAATTCCCTTGAGAAAGAATCAAAACAAAAAAAGAAAAGAAAGAGAAAAGCCAAGAATTGGCAAAGAAACAACCAATAAGGCTAGATACCAATAGCTTGGACCCTAGGACATACGCCTGTGTTTGTGTACTAGGATATGCTTGGACAAGTAAGTTCTGAGGAGTATGTTGAAACTTTGCCACTTAGATCAAATGATTTGGGATTTCTAACTGAAAGTCCATTATCAAGAGCAACCTAGCTACAAAACACTTAGTAATCCAAAGAGATGCTGGGCATCAATGCTCCTAGGAAGAAAATGTGAGCCATGTGTCTGTGGTGAAGAAATGTTGAGCAAAACTAAGCCAAAGGTTGCTGCAACATTTGCCACCAAGCATTCAATGAGTAATAAGCTCTCTAACCAAAATAAGAAAGGAAAAGCTAGCAAGGGATCAAGCAAATACAAAGCATTGTAGCAGCAATCTTAGTGAACCTTTGGGGAAAACATTTTCTATATAGCAGCAAGTAATAAATGAGCTACCATTGTCTGCACAAAACCCCAAGAACCAAGTTCAACTATCTGCTAAATAAGGATATGCATACTTCTCTGTTTCATTTCATTTTCTATTCTGTTTGATGCTTGCTTGGGGACAAGCAAGGTTTAAGTTTGGTGTTGTGATGACAAGTCATCTTATGCTAGCTTTTCAAGCATTTTTCACTTGTTTCATTAGGTTTTATGCACTTTCTTGCATTGTAAGTAAGTGGTTTGGAGTGGAATTGCATGGTTTTGTTGAATCAATCAACCATCCTATATTTAACACTAAATCATGAGGTTTAAGCTAAAATAATTTGGGTTTTGAATAATTTACAAACCTTGTGAATTTCGTGATATTTTGATTGGTTGTTTTGCTTACTTGTAGGTGAAGAAGAGAAAGAAACAAGGAAAGCGTGGCCTAAGGAAGAAGAAAAGCGTGGCCTATGGAAGAAGGAAAGCGTGGCACATCAAAAGAGAAGCTAGAGCGCTCTCTCAAAGAGCTTAGCGCTCTCTATGAGAGCCCTACTCAAGGCCAAGGAAGCAAAGCAAGGAATGTTGTGCTCTCCTTGTTAACCGAGCACCAAAGAAGCAAGGCAAAAATCACAATGCTCGGTTAACACAATTAACTTTATCGGGCTCCATCCAAATTAAATCCAAGGTGCAATGTTTACTAGTGAAGGCCACAAGGTTTGAACCTATGACCCAACGGACCAAGAGAAGCGCTCCTTGCAAGGAAAATAAGCAAAAATTGGCTGAAATGCATTCACAGGGGTTCGAACCAAGGAGCTGAGGAGAGCTACCTTGGGTTATTCTCCAAAATTGGAGCTGAAGTGCTCCCAGAAAGCCTCGAAGGGAGGCTCCCATCCCAAGCAAAGAGCGCTCAGCTCTCCTTACTCACCGAGCGCTAGCAAGCTTGTTACGCAAGGGAGGCAGCGTCAAGGGAGTTTGGTGCGATGCTTGACACGGCCAAGGGAGCTTGGAGCGCCCAATTTGACACACATAAGCAACATGGATGCTGCGCTCTCACCAACAACCGAGCGCTATCCTAATTCTGCCCAAAGGAGCTTGTCACGCAAACTTGGAAGGTCTGCAAGGCTTGGATGCTGCGCTCTTGTCATCAACCGAGCATTGCCCTAGGTGTGGTACCCATGGGCCAAAATTCAACCAAAATTCTAATTAAATTCAAATCTTCACAAAATTAAAAAGCCCACTCCAAATTATAAAATCCAAAAATAGGAAGTGTATAAATAAAAGTTAGTTTGATTTAGAGAGGGCTTTTTACCTTTTCTTACCTTTTAGGATTTTTAGACACTTTTAATTTTCATTGGAGAGCTGAATTTGAGTTTTGAGCTTTAGGTTTGGGAATTAGAAGAGAGAATTCAGTTCTCTTCTTCTTTGTTCTTACTTCTACACTCTTCATTCTTTGTTTTGAATCTTGGATTGAGAATTGAAGGAATTCTGTTTCATTCTAGATCTAAGATCTCTCTTTGTTCACTTTCTGCATAATTTCAAAGAATTGGAATTTGGATCTAAGTTTCCTTTACTGTTTTCATCTCTACTTCTTCTGCAATTGTTCTCTGTAGGATCAAGGAAGGAATTG
The DNA here is from genome assembly GCF_000817695.3 of Arachis duranensis. Classification (NCBI taxonomy): domain Eukaryota; kingdom Viridiplantae; phylum Streptophyta; class Magnoliopsida; order Fabales; family Fabaceae; genus Arachis; species Arachis duranensis. Next base: position 40,940,617 of record NC_029781.3, read on the forward strand.
AGATCTAGACTTGTTCTCTAGTCTCATTCAACCCCTGAGATCTTCAACTTCTCCTTTAGTTATTGCAATTGAACTGAATTTACTTTCTGTTTTGCTTCTTCAAGCAAGTCTTCTTTTCTGTTTATATCTGCTACATTTTAATTCATCATTTACTTCTCTGTTGATTGTCATTTACTTTCTCTTGTTTAATTTTTGAAATCCCAGCTCCCAAAGCCCTTTATGATTCAAGCAATTTATATTTCTTGGAGTCCATCAATCCTTTTTGTCATCAACTCCATTGTTGTTGGATTTGTTAGTGCATCAACTTGTTCTGTGCCAAGATAGTGTCCACTCCTTCTAGCTCCAACACACCCTTCTTTTATGCTAGTTGGCATTGCCTTTGATGAGGATAGAAGTATTGATTGTTGGTCACAGTGACTATGATATTTTGGGCTTCTTCTGCTGTCTTCATGAGTTGCAATGAACTTCCTGCAGAGTAATCTCGGGTAGACATTTCCTGATTAGAGCTTTGTATCTTTCCCATGCCTCATTTAGTGATTATCCATCCATTTGAGTGAATGTTTGCACTTCTGTCTTCAATCTTATGATCCTCTGAGTTGGGTAGAATTTGGATAACAATTTGTTCACCAAATCATCCCAAGTGTTGATGCTTTCTTTGGGAAATGTTTCTAGCCATTGAGATGCCTTGTCTCTTAGGGAAAAAGGAAATATCAGTAGCTTATAGATGTCCAGATGCACACCATTGGTTTTGACAGTATCACAAATCCTCAGGAAGGTAGATAAGTGCTGGTTCGGATCATCAAGTGGACCTCCTCCATAGAAACAATTGTTCTGTACCAGAGTAATAAGTTAAGGCTTCAACTCAAAGTTATTTGCATGAACATTGGGAGTGAGTATGCTGCTCCCACAGCTTCTTGGATTCGGGAAGGTGTAAGATGCTAGAACCCTCATTTGAGGTTGACCATTGTTGTTGGCCACCTCTTCTGGTGGATTGGGGAGGTTATCCTCCATTTCTTGGTTTTCCTCTTCTGATTCTTCTTCTCCAGTAACTACCTTCCCTCTTGCTTCTCTTCTCAATCTCAAGAATGTTCTTTCTGACTCAGAATCAAAAGATGTAGATGCACCTCTTCTTCCTCCTGGCATACAACATAAACAAACCCGAAACTAAAACACAATACTCTACTGTTAGAGTGAGGTTAAGGTTAGTTTGAACAAAGTCTCAAACAGTTAGTATGCTTAGTAAAAATAAAAGAAAGATGCTTAATCTAGATTATCACCTTATTTAATCATTGTCAATCTAATCAATCCCCCGCAATGGCGCCAAAAACATGATGGGGAAAAATTGGATTTCCACACAATCTAACTGGCAAGTGTACCGGGTCGCATCAAGTAATAATTACTCACAAGAGGGAGGTCGATCCCACAGGGATTGAAGGATTGAACAACTTTAGTTAGATGATAAATTTAGTCAAGTTAACATGAATGAAGTGGGTAATTTGTGATCAAGAGAAGGTAAATTGCAAGAATTCTAAATGGCAGAATGTAAATTGGCAAGAAGTAAATGGCTGAAAATTTAATTCGATTAGAACTTAAGGTGCAAGAAATTAAAAGTAACGAATCTTAAAGTGCAAGAAAAGTAAATAGCTGAATCTTAAAATGTATGAATTAAAAGTGCAGGAATACTAAATAACAAGGAAACTTAAATTTCATGAACAAAAATAGATTTGGGTATTGGGAATGAAACAAAACTAATAAATGTAACTTTCAGCAAGTGCAGAGGAATCAAAGTAAAGGAAATTCAAAGAAAGTGATTCATTAGGGATTGGAGATACTATAATCCTTCATGAATCAATTAGGTCTCAACTCCTTTCTCAATCATCTAGTGGATCTATGGCGGATTGAAATTGATTGGATCCCAATTCCTTGGCAATCCAATCTCTCAAATCACAATCAATCTTGCCAATCCAACATTTGTGAGTTTGAAGCTCGTCACAGTCACCCCTTCCCAGATCTTACTCGAAATACTACAAACAATGTTTAGACTTTCTGAATCTCAAGAGTGCTGCCAATTGATTCTAGCTTATACCACGAATACTCTGGTTTCACAGATTTGAACGCTCTGTTGTCAAGAGAGGCAATCAAACTCGTGAACCAGGAACCCAAGAGATACAGACTCAACCTAAGGTAGAACACAAGTGGTTGTCTGGCATGCATTCATAAGTTGAGAATGGTGATGAGTGTCACAGATCATCACATTCATCATGTTGAAGTGCGAATGAATATCTTAGAATAGAAATAAGCGTGATTGAATAGAAAACAGAAATAATTGCATTAATCCATCGAGACACAGCAAAGCTCCTCACCCCCAACCATGGGGTTTAGAGACTCATGCCGTAAAAGGTACAAATTCAGATATAAAATGTCATGAGGTACAAAATGAATCTCTAAAAGTTGTTTTTATACTCAACTAGTAACCTAGGTTTACAAAAAATGAGTAAACTAAGATAGATAGTGCAGAAATCCACTTCCGGGGCTTACTTAGTGTGTGTTTGGGCTGAGTATTTAAGCTTTCACGTGCATAGGCTATTCCTGGAGTTAAATGCTAGCTTTGGTGCCAGTTTGGACGTTTAACTCCAACTTTTATGCCAGTTCTGGCGTTTAACGCCAGAAAAGGGTGAGAAGCTGGCGTTTAAACGCCAGTTTTCACTATCAAATCTCAAGAAAAGTATGAACTATTATACATTGCTGGAAAGCCCATGACATCTACTTTCCATCGCAATTGAGAGCACGCCAATTGGGCTTCTGTAGCACCAGAAAATCCATTTCGTGTGTAGCAGGGTCAGAATCCAACAACATCTGCAGTCCTTTTTCAGCCTCTGAATCAGAATTTTGCTCAGGTCCCTCAATTCTAGCCAGAAAATACCTGAAATCATAGAAAAACATAGAAACTCATAGTAAAGTCTAGAAATGTAATTTTTGCATAAAAACTAGTTAAAATATACTAAAAAGTAACTAAAGCACACTAAAAACTACATGAAAATACCACCAAAAAGCGTATAAAATATCCGCTCATCACAACACCAAACTTAAACTGTTGCTTGTCCCCAAGCAGCTAGATAAATAAAATAGGATAGAAAGAAAATCAAGAGGTAATACATCTCAGAGTTTTAAGTGAACCTCAGATTCTAATTAGATGAGCGGGGCTAGTAGCTTTTTGCTCCTGAACAGTTTTGGCATCTAAATTTATCCTTTGAAGCTCAGAATGATTGGCATCTATAGGGACTCAAAATTCAGATAGTGTTATTGATTCTCCTAGTTTAATATGTTGATTCTTGAACACAACTACTTTATGAGTCTTGGCTGTGACCCCAAGCATTTTGTTTTCCAGTAATACTACATGATACATAAATGCCACAGACACATAACTGGGTGAACCTTTCAGATTGTGACTCAGCTTTGCTAGAGTCCCCAGTTAGAGGTGCCCAGAGTTCTTAGGCATACCCTTTTGCTTTGGGTCCCGACTTTAACCACTTAGTCTCAAGCGTTTCACTTGGACCTTCATAACACAAGCACATGGTTAGGGACCTCCTTTGGGCGCTCCTATCCATTAATGCTCAAAGCCTTGGATCCTTTTTACCCTTGCCTTTTGGTTTAAAGGGCTATTGGCTTTTTCTGCTTGCTTTTTCTTTATTTTTCATTTTTTTAGCTTTGTATCTTTCACTGCTTTTTCTTACTTCAAGAATCAATTTTATGATTTTTTAGATTATCAATAACATTTCTCTTTCTTTTCATCATTCTTTTAACAGCCAACAATTTTAAAATTCATAAACTTCACTATCAAAAATATGCACTGTTCAAGCATTCATTCATAAGACAAAACATTTTTCCACCACATAAAAATAATTAGAATTTTTCTTATTGAAAACTTGAAACAATTACCTCCTTATTCTAAAGAAATCTACTATTTTATTCATATTTAGTGATGATGAGAGGAATAAATTATAGCTTACTTAGAGATAATAAAAATAAAAATAAAAATAAAGATCTTAATTACTAATACTCAAGTAATTCTTAAAATAGGTTTCTGATAATAAAAGTTATCACAGATTTAAGATTAGGACTCAACAACCTTTATCTTGGGAGATGGATGCTCCTTTAATCTGTAGGATGTCTGGTCCCTCAAGGGAGAGCTTTTGGCGCTTCAGCTCCTGTAGCTCACGCCCTTGCTTTTCTTATTCTTTAAGCAGTTTGCAAAGCATGCTATTTTGATTTGCTGTTCTTCTTTAAGTTGATCCATAGCTTCTTGCAGCTTGGTGACAGATGCTTCTAGGCGGGTCCAGTAGTCAATTTGAGGGATTTCTGGGAGGAATTCTTGCGCCCTCCTCTTGATGGAATTGTCGTGCACTTGTTGTCTCTTCATTGACTTTTTGGTGATTGGATGCTTGACTGAGATAAACTCATCCACTCCCATCTTTACCCCAACATCTTTACATAGCAGAAAGATTAAGCTTGGGTAAGACAATTTGGCTTCAATGGAGTTCTTATTTGCAATTGTGTAAATCTAATAAGAAATCAGATGATGAATCTCCACTTCATTTTCCAGCATAATGCAATGAATCATCACTGCTCTCTTGACAGTGACCTCAGAGCAGTTGCTAGTGGGCAGTATAAAATGCCTAATGAAGTCCAACCAGCCCCTAGCGACTGGTTTGAGATCTCCTCTCTTCAGTTGGTTTGAGACATCTTTTGAGTTGGTTATCCACTTAGTTCCAGGGAGGCATATGTCCTCTAGAACTTGGTCCAAACGCTTATTTACTCTCACCATTCTCCTATTAAAAGATTCTGGATTATCTTGTAGTTCAGGCAGTTTGAAGACCTCTCTTATTTTGTCAAAGTGGAGGTAAATAGTCTTCCCTCTGACCATAGTTCGAAAGGTATGGAAGGTAGTTTCCGTCATTCTCTGCTTATCTGTCATCCACAGATTTGAGTAGAATTCCTGGACCATGTTTCTTCCCACCTTTGTCTCATAATTGGCTAGGATTTCTCAACCTCTGTTTTGAATTTGTTCTTGGATCTCCAGATATTTGTCTTCTTTTAGATCGAATTTAAATTCTGGGATCACAAACCTCAAACCCATTATTTTGTGGTAATGGTCTGCATGTTCTTTGGTTAAGAACCTCTCTTGATTCCAAAGTGGTTTTGGATTATTCTCTTTCATGCCTCTTAGAGTGGTTTGTTTTCCTTTAGGAGCCATGATCTTAGTGAGTTTTTGCTCAGTGATCACGAAAAAATACACCAAAATTAGAGGTTTTCTTGTCTTCGAGCAAAAGAAAGGAAAGGAGAGGAATATAGGGGGAGACAGATTCGAATGGTGGATTGAGGGGGATGGCCGAATGTTTATTTAAAAGGGAGGGGTGGGTTTCAAAAATTTTGAAAAAGATATGATAGAAAGATATGATTTGGAAAAGATGAATCATGATATGAAAAAGATGAGATTTTAAAATTCAAAAGATATAGAAAAGATATAAAGAAGTTAAATCTGAATTTTTGTTGATGCATCTAAGAATTAAAAGATGATATGATGAGTTGGAAAAGATTTGGAAAGAAATTGAAAAGATAAATGAGTTTTTGAAAAAAATTAAAAAGGGATTTTGTAAGAAAATTAAAAAAAGAATCTAGAAGATTATTAAATATTTTAAAATTGAATTTGAGAGATGAAAATTTGTGACATGTTTATGCAAACATGAAAATTTGAAAAAAATTGAAGTGGAAACAAAATCACCTCACCCTGTCCTTTCTGGCGTTAACACCCAGATTGGTATCTATTATGGCGTTTAAGGCCCAATTGTTGGCCATTTTGGGCGTTTAATGCCCAGCCAAGTACCCTGGCTGGCTTTAAACGCCAGAAATCTTTTATCACTGGGCATTTTTCTAAACGCCCAGGATGGTGCAATTCTGGCGTTAAATGCCCAGAATGGTCCCCATTCTGGCGTTTAACACCGAGAAAGGTATCTTTACTGGCGTTAAACACCCATAATGATACCCATTTTGGTGTTTAATGCCCAAAATACCTCTTACTGGTGTTTTCGAGCCAGTGAGCTCTTTTTCTCTGCTTTGTGCTCTGAATCCTTCTATAACTCTGTGAACTTCTGCATTTAGACAATCAACCTTAAAGATAATTTATATTAAACTCCTATAATTATTATTTAAATAACAAGAACCTTTGCTAATGACTGAGTTGCCTCCCAGCAAGCGCTTCTTTATTGTCTTTAGCTGGACTTTTACTGAGCTTTAGTCTAGTCTCAGTTTTGAGCATTCTTGCTCAACATTGCTTTCAAGATAATGTTTGACTCTCTGTCCATTAACAATGAACTTTTTGTCAACATCCTGAAGCTCTACATATCCATATGGTGACACACTTGTGATCACATATGGTCCCCTCCATCGAGATTTTAATTTCCCAGGGAAAAATCTGAGCATAGAGTTAAACAATAGAACCTTCTATCCTTGCTTAAAGACTTTGGATGACAGTTTCTTGTCATGCCACCTGTTTGCTTTCTCTTTGTAAATTTTTGCATTTTCAAAAGCATTGAGTCTGAATTCTTCTAACTCATTCAACTGGAGCAATCTTTTCTCTCCAGCTAACTTGGCATCAAGGTTTAGGAATCTGGTTGCACGGTAGGCCTTGTGTTCCAATTTCACTAGCAGGTGACAGGCTTTTCCATACACAAGCTGGTATGGAGAGGTCCTTATAGGAGTTTTGAATGCAGTTCTGTATGCCCATGGAGCATCATCCAGACTCCTTGCCCAATTCTTTCTACGGGTGCTTACCGTCCGTTCCAGGATTCGTTTTAGTTCTCTATTTGAGACTTCAGCATGCCCATTTGTTTGTGGATGATATTAAGTTACCACTTTGTGGTTAATTCCATATCGGATCAGAGCAGAGTCAAGCTATTTATTGCAGAAATGAGTTCCTCCATCATTGATTAGTATTATGGGGACACCAAATCTGCTGAAGATATGCTTCTAGAGGAACTTCAGCACTGTTTTAGTATCATTAGTGGGTGTGGTAATTGCCTCTACGCATTTAGATACATAATCTACTGCCACCAGAATGTAAGCGTTTGAGTATGATGGTGAGAAAGGCCCCATGAAGTCAATACCCCATACATCAAACAACTCAATCTCTAAGATCCCTTGCTGAGGCATGGCATAACCGTGAGGCAGATTACCAGCTCTTTGGCAGCTGTCACAGCTACGTATAAACTCTCGGGATTCTCTATAGAGAGTAGGCCAGTAGAAACCACATTGGAGGACTCGTGCGGTTGTCCGCTCACTTCCAAAATGTCCTCCATATTGCGATCCATGGCAATGCCATAGGATTTTCTGTGCATTTTCTCTAGGCACACACCTATGAATCATTCCGTCTGCACATCTCTTAAAGAGATATGGTTCATCCCACAAGTAGTACTTTACATAAGTAACTAATTTTTTTTGTTTGCTGCCTGCTGTACTCTTTGGGTATGAATCTTACCGCTTTATAGTTTGCAATGTCTGCAAACCAAGGTACTTCCTGAATGGCAAAGAGTTGCTCATTCGGGAAGGTTTCAGAGATCTCAGTAGAGGCATGAGACACCCCTTCTACTGGTTCTATTCGGGACAGGTGATCTACTACTTGGTTCTCTGTCCCTTTTCTGTCTGTTATTTCTATATCAAACTCTTGCAGAAGCAACACCCATCTTATGAGCCTGGGTTTTGAATCCTGCTTTGTGAGTAGATATTTAAGAGCAGCATGGTCAGTATACACAATCAATTTTGATCCTACTAAATAGGATCTAAACTTGTCAATGGCATAAACCACTGCAAGCAGCTCTTTTTCTGTGGTTATATAATTCTTCCGTGTGTCACTCAAAACACGGCTGGCATAGTAAATGACGTGCAGAAGCTTGTTATGCCGTTGTCCTAATACTGCACCATTAGCATGGTCACTGGCATCACACATTAACTCAAATGGTAATGTCCAGTCTGGTGCAGAAATGACAGGTGTTGTGACCAACTTAGCCTTCAGAGTCTCAAAGGCCTGCAAACACTATGTGTCAAAGATAAATGGTGTATCAGCAGCTAGCAGATTACTCAGAGGTTTTGTAATTTTTGAAAAATCCTTTATAAACCTCTTGTAAAATCCTGCATGTCCCAGAAAGCTTCTAACTGCCTTAACATTGGCAGGTGGTGGTAATTTTTCAATTACCTCCACTTTAGCCTGATCCATTTCTATCCCCTTGTTCGAAATTTTGTGCCCAAGGACAATTCCTTCAGTCACCATGAAGTGACATTTCTCCCAGTTTAAAACTAGGTTAGTCTCTTGGAACGTTTTCAGAACAAGTTCTAGATGGTCAAGGCAGAAGCTGAATGAGTCTCCAAATACTGAGAAGTCGTCCATGAAGACTTCCAGAAATTTCTCTACCATATCAGAGAAGATAGAGAGCATGCACCTCTGAAAGGATGCAAGTGCATTACACAGACAAAAAAGGCATCCTTCTGTAGGCAAATACTCCAGATGGACATGTGAATGCTGTTTTCTCTTGGTCCTATGGATCTACTGAAATTTGGTTGTAACCTGAATAGCCATCCAAAAGGTAGTAGTAATCATGACCAGCTAGTCTCTCTAGCATTTGGTCTATGAATGGTAAATGAAAATTATCTTTTCTGGTGGTTGTATTGAGACTTCTATAGTCAATACACATGCACCACCCTGTAACTGTTCTTGTAGGAACCAGTTTATTCTTTTCATTATGAACCACTGTCATGCCTCCCTTCTTGGGGATAACTTGGACAGGGCTCACCCAGGGGCTATTAGAAATAGGATAAATGATCCCAGTCTCTAGTAATTTAGTGACCTCTTTCTGCACCACCTCCTTCATGGTTGGATTCAGCCGCCTCTGTGGTTGAACCACTGGCTTGGCATCATCCTCTAATAGGATCTTGTGCATGCATCTGGCTGGGCTAATGCCCTTAAGATCACTTATGGACTACCCAAGAGCTGTCTTATATGTCCTTAGCACTTGAATTAGTGCTTCCTTTTCTGTGGATCCAAACCAGAGCTTATTATCACTGGAAAAGTGTCATCTTCTCCCAAAATGCATATTTCAGGGATGGTGGTAGTGGTTTGAGCTAAAGTTTAGAAGGCTTTTCCTCCTTATGACGAGTTATCAGAGGTTCTTCTATTTTCTTTGATTCCTCCAAGTAAGGCTGAACATCTTTAAAGATATCTTCTAGCTCTTATTCGAGACTCTCAGTCATGTTGATCTCCTCTACCAAGGAAAAGTAGAGATTCAGAAGACATAGCAAAAGGAAGCCATTCGCGTGTTTGGAGAAGAAGACAATAGGAAAGTAGAGATTCAGAAGACATAGCATCTCTGAAACCTCAACATGTTCTCCATTACTGAATAAAAAGTATCATTCATTTCATGCTCTTTTACTTTTTACAAATGAAATCATTTTTATCACTAATCTCCTGACTAAGAATTACAGGATAACCATAGCTTGCTTCAAGCCGGCAATCTCCATGGGATCGACCTTTACTCGCGTAAGAAATTATTACTTGGACAACCCAGTGCACTTGCTGGTTAGTTGTGCAGAGTTGCAAAGGTGTGATTGCAATTTCGTGCACCAAGTTTTTGGCGCCGTTGCCAGGGATTGTTCGATTTTGGACAACAAATGGTTCATCTTGTTGCTTAGATTAGGAAATATTTATCTTTTTTGGTTTAGAGTCACTAAATTTGAGTCTTTTGCAATTCTTGTTTTCTTTTTCTAGATTTTTTTCGAAAATTTTTAATAAATAGATAAAAACCAATAAACTAATAATTGAGTCTTCTGTTTGATTTTAGTTTCATATTTTATGTTTGGTGTGAATTACATGTTTTTAGTTCTTTCTTGATCTTCAAATTGTTCTTGATAATTTTCTTTATTTGATATTTAAATTTTCTTGTTTGGTGTCTTTTGTTATTTATCTTATACATTTTCGAATTATTAGTGTCCAAAGTATAAAAATTCTTAAGTTTTGTATTTTTTGTGTCCTTATTTCCTTAAAAATTTTCAAAATTTGTTCTTGGTGTTCATCTTGATCTTCAAAGTGTTCTTGGTGTTTATCTTGACATTCAAAGTTTTCTTGTTTGTTTTCTTTGTTTTGATCTAAAAATTCTATGTTTGGTGTCATTTCATTATTTTTCTCTTTCCACATTAAATTCAAAAAAATATCTTTTCCTCTATTTTCTCATCATTTTTGAATTCCTTAGGTTGACTTTGTCAAAATTTTTAAAATTTGGTAGTTTCTTGTTAGTCAGGTCAAAATTTCAATTTTAAAAATTTATCTTTTTAAATCTTTTTCAAAACAAATCCTTTTTCAATTTTCCTTTTATATTTTTTGAAAATCTTTTATAAAATTTTCAAAATCTTTTTCTTTTTTTTATATATAATTTTCGAATTACTTGTCCTATTTTATTATTTTGATTGAAAAATTTTAAGTTTGGTGTTTTCTTGTTAAGAAAGTTTCAATCTTTAAAATTTTAAAATCATATCTTTTTCAAATCTTTTCTTTTATTTATTTTTTTACAAGTGCCTTTAATTTTAAGACATATCTTTTTCAAAACTTCCTAACCACTTTCTCTCTCTTCATTTTTCGAAAATCCTCAACTACAATTTTTCAAATCTTTTTAATTAGTTAATTATTTTAGTTTTCAATTTTCTTTTATTTCTTTTTCTTCTAATTTTTGAACTTATATTCAATTTTTCATTTATTTTAATTTATTTTATTTTTCTTTTAATTTTGATTTTCAGAAAAAAGAGAGAAAAAGAGAAAACTTTTTTTTATTTACAATCCACATCATCTCCCTTTCTCCGTCATGGACCTAAGTGGAAATGAACAGTCCAAAAGGACTATGGGGTCATATGCTAACCCCACTACTACTTCATATGGGAGTAGTATCTGTATACCCCCTATCAGATCTAGCAATTTTGAGTTAAATTCTCAGCTCATTATCATGGTGCAGCAAAATTGCTAGTATTCCAGTCTTTCACAGGAAGAACCTACTGAGTTTTTGGCACAATTCTTATAGATTGCTGACACAGTACATGATAATGAAGTGGGTAAGGATGTCTATAGATTATTGCTGTTTCCATTTGTTGTAAAAGACCAAGCTAAGAGGTGGTTAAACAACCAACCCAAAGCCAGCATAAAAACATGGAAACAGTTGTCAGACAAATTCCTGAATCAATATTTCCTTCCAAAAAGGATGACACAACTAAAGCTGGACATCCAAGGCTTTAAACAAGAGGATAATGAATCTCTTTATAATGCCTGGGAGAGGTACAGAGAGATGCTAAGGAAATGCCCCTCTGAAATATTTTCAGAATGGGTGCAGTTAGACATCTTCTACTATGGGATTACAGAAAAGACCCAGAAGTCTCTAGACCACTCAGCTGGTAGATCTATACATATGAGAAAGACAATTGAAGAGGCTCAAGAGCTCATTGATACAGTTGCCAGAAATCAGCAACTGTTCTCAACTGGTGAGGCCTCCATGAAAGAAGACGCTGAGGCAGAATCCACTGAACTTAGTCCTCCAGAACAAATTGCTGAACTCAATCAGCAACTATTTTCTATAACAAAACAGTTAGCAGAATTTAAAGAGATGCTACAAGAAACCAAAGATGCTAACTAGAATATGGAAAATAATTGAATCAGACATGTGACGACGGGATTTTTGCCAGTAAAGAATTTCATAAGAACAGTCGCGTTGTAGATATAGTCTCTAAACCGACAAAAATCCCTTCGTACAAATGTTTTGGTTGTCACAAGTAACAAACCCCTTTAAAATTGATAACCGAGTATTTAAACCTCGGGTCGTCTTCTCAAGGAATTGTAGGGAGGTATGTTCTTATTATTGGCTATGGAGATTGTAAATTGGGGTTTTGGAAGTAAGGTGCGAATATATTATATGACAAGTAAAATAAAATAATAATAGATGTAAAATAAACCTTTGGCAAGGTACAAGAACTGGAGGTCCTTTCCTAGTTATCCTTATCAATTGTGATGAGAATTGGATTTTTCTCCCACTTTGTCAACCTCTAACTATGAAGGTAAGTTAAGTAGATGAATTTGTTGAAATAAAAATGCCTTCAGATGGGAGGCAATAATCATGTAAATAAAAGAAAGTAATAGGAAGAAGGGACAAAAGTACACCTGAAAGTTCATACGCTGGACAGTAATACACTTGAATCGTTTAATGAGTCATGCGTGCACAGTAATTATACACTCCGACGGACAAAATCACCATTCCGGCCATCAGCGTGTGACGTGGTTAGTTTGAGTGGACAAGTGGCTCTATTCACTCCTTGCTGGCACGTTCACAGTGAGTGACCTGGGCATTTAGTGCTAATTCAGAAAAATTAATTTATTTTAATGATTAATTAGGCAAAATTAAGGGTGAAACCCTAACATCTTCTTTCTCTTCCACCCCTTCATTGATTCACACCAAAAGCTTAAAACTTTGATTGATGGGGTACCTCAATTTCTCTTACAGGGATGAATCCGCACTTTCAACCTCCAATTCTCTCACACCATCACCTTCTTTTTCTTCTTCTTCCACCACCACCACTTCAAAGAAATAGAACAACAAAAAAAAGAAAAACCCATCAAGATCCAACACTTCCATTACAGTGACCTTGAAGCTGCCACCAATGGCTTCTCAGAGCACAAGCTCCCCAGCAAAGGAAGCCATGGTTATGTCTATAAAACTGTAATGGTTTCTTCTTCTTCCTTTGCATCTGCACCAGAGTTCATCATCAGCAACAACGAGGTTGATAACGAGATTGATATCTTGTCCAAAATCCAGAGCAATAACAGCAAGCTTCCAAATTGGGGAAGAAGGGTTCGTTTGACATTGCAAACTGCAAAGAAAATTGATACCCTTCATTCATCAACACCACTTGTGATCCAGAGATATTAAATCAACAAATGTTCTGATTGATAGAAACTTCAATGCAAGGTTAGGTGATCAATAATGCCCAAAAACTCAACCCTAAACAAATGCCCACAACCATATTCTTAATACACTTTATTTCACCCTTAATCATATTAACTGTCTTTTGTAACTGTTGCACATCTTCTTTCAATTCGGTGGCACACTCTGTAAGCTCATTCATCTTTTGGTATGATTATTTCAATGGCCTTTCTTCATATACAACCTCTATCCCCATCTTTTTTGTTTTTCCTTCTACTTCATCCAGCCAAACAAAATACTCACAAGGATTTGTCTGGATTTCACTCTATTCCAGACTTGAATACCACATCTTCAATTCTGTGCAAATACTTGCCATTGTTGTACTCAAACTTCTTCTTCTTCTTGTTGTTCTTCAACAACGAAGATCCGCCACTAACAGAACTACCACAATTTAGGGATAAAGAGCTCGATTTTTTCTAGAGTGAGCCCATATTCTTAATTATTGGTTAAAGTGTTAGGGTTTCAACACATAGCATCTTCTTTCTGAAGATAAAAGAGAATGAAGGGTTTATTTTAATTAATCATTAAAATAAATTGTAATTTATGAGTTGGCACTAAATGCCCAGGTCACTCACTGTGAACGTGCCAGCAAGGAGTGAATAGAGCCACCTGTCCACTCAAACTAACCACGCCACACGCTGATGGCCGGAATGGTGATTTTGTCCGCCGGAGTGTATAATTACTGTGCACGCGTGACTCATTAAACGATTCAAGTGTATTACTGTCCAGCGTATGAACTTTCAGGTGTACTTTTGTCCCTTCTTCCAAAGTAATATTAAACTGAAATACCTCAAATATCATTAAATAAAAATGTCATCAACAGCCAATTGGGCAACATCAATCAAACATAATAAAAGCTTCAGGGTAATCAAAATATAAAAGGGAGATTTAAATAGAAAAAAAGGAATATTAAACTTGGATCGAGAGTCACTCTAGAAAGCTAAGAGAAGTCCTAAATCCTAGTTTCTAAAAACACTACCTAAATCCTAAAGAGATAGAGAGAACCTCTCTCAAAACTAGATCTAAATCATGAGAAGTGAATTATGAGTGCCTGATTATGAATATATGCATTCCCCCACTTTATAGCCTCTAATCTGTGTGTTCTGGGCTAAAAACTGGGTCAAAAGTAGCCCAGAAGTCACTTTCAGCTCTTTCTGGTCCGTACAGGTCGCGGAAAAGTGACGCGGCCGCATGGCTCACGCGGCCGCGCGGGTTGCTTTCCTGCCAGGTCACGCGTCCGCGTGACTCACGCGTTCGTGTCGCCTGGCGTCGGGGCAGCTATGGCAAATTATATATCAAATCGAAGCGCCGACGTTAGCTTTCTAACGCAACTGAAACCGCGTCGTTTGGACCTCTGTAGCTAAAGTTATAGTCGTTTGAGTGCGAAGAGGTCAGGCTGGACAGCTTAGCAGTTTC
>NC_029781.3:40955290-40956137 GCF_000817695.3 Arachis duranensis
GATCAAAGCACATAATTAGGAAGGGAAATGTAAAACATGCAAATAGTATGAATAAGTGGGTAAAGAGTTGGTAAAATCTACTCAATTGAGCACAAGATAAACCATAAAATAGTGATTTATCAACCTCCCCACACTTAAACAAAGACATGTCCTCATGCTAAGCTCAAGAGAAACTATAAAAGAATGAAGATGAATGGTAGAATACATGAGATGCAACCTATGAATGCAACTAAATGAAAAATGTTTCTACTTACTTGGTTAAAAGCAAATAAATCCCCAAGAATAAATATGAACTGGATTTCACTAATTCAAATCATAAAAATAAAGTACAAATAGACTTGTAGAAGAAAATAGCTCATGAAAGCCGGGAACAAAGAATCGAGCATTGGTGGACGAAATTGTGATTCCTTTGTTATTGTATTTTGTAAAATTCATTGCTTTTTCAACTATGTGTGGACACAACTCCGTTCAACTTAACCAGCAAGTGTACTGGGTCATCCAAGTAATACCTTACGTGAGTAAGGGTCGATCCCACAGAGATTGTTGGTATGAAGCAAGCTATGGTCACCTTGTAAATCTCAGTTAGGCAGATTAAATTGGTTTATGGTGAGTTCGAAAATTAATAAATAAATAGAAAATAAAAAGGGATAGAAATACTTATGTAAAGCAACAGTGGGAATTTCAGATAAGTATGTGAAGATGTTGTGCTCCTCTCGTATCTCTACTTTCTTATTACATTCATCCAATCCTTCCTACTCCTTTCCATGGCAAGTTGTATGTAGGGCATCACCGTTGTCAATGGCTACATCCCATCCTCTCAGTGAAAATGTTCCTATGCTCTGTCACA
>NC_029781.3:40956838-40957352 GCF_000817695.3 Arachis duranensis
GAGCGCGCCATTTGGAGTTCTGTAGCTCCAGAAAATTTATTTCGAGTGCAGGGAGGTCAAATTCCAACAGCATCAGCAGTCCTTTGTCAGTCTCCTAAAAGTAACTAGATCATACTAAAAACTATCTAAAAACAATGTCAAAAAGCGCATAAATTACCCGCTCATCACAACACCAAACTTAAATTGTTGCTTGTCCCCAAGCAACTGAAAATCAATTAGGATAAAAAGAAGAGAATATACTATAAATTTCAGAATATCAATGAATATTAAGTTATTTAGATGAGCGGGACTTGTAGCTTTTTGCTTCTGAACAGTTTTGGCATCTCACTTTTTCCTTTGAAGTTTAGAATGGTTGGCTTCTCTAGGAACTTAGAATTTCGGATAGTGTTATTGACTTTCCTAGTTAAGCATGTTGATTCTTGAACACAGCTACTTATGAGTCTTGGCCGTGGCCCTAAGCATTTTGTTTTTCAGTATTACCACTGGATACATAAATGCCACAGACACATGACTG
>NC_029781.3:40957555-40958290 GCF_000817695.3 Arachis duranensis
ACTTAGGCCTGGATTTTATTTCCTTGGGCCCTCCTATCCATTGATGCTCAAAGCCTTGGATCCTTTTTACCCTTGCCTTTTGGTTTTAAGGGCTATTGGCTTTTTCTACTTGCTTTTTCTTTTTCTTTCTATATATTTTTTTCGCCATATTTTTTTTCGCATAAGCTTTTGCTTTTCACTGCTTTTTCTTGCTTCAAGAATCAATTTCATGATTTTTCAGATTATCAATAACATTTCCCTTTATTCATCATTCTTTCAAGAGCCAACAATTTTAACATTCATAAACAACAAGATAAAAAATATGCACTGTTCAAGCATTCATTCAAAAAACAAAAAGTATTGTCACCACATCAATATAATTAAATTAAATTCAATGATGAATTCGAAATTCATGTACTTCTTGTTCTTTTGAATTAAAACATTTTTCATTTAAGAGAGGTGAGGGATTAATGGAATTTATTCATAGCTTTAAGACATGGTTTCTACATACTAATGATCATGAAGTAGAGACACAAAACATAGATAAACACAACATTAAAAACCAAAAAACAGAAAGAAATAAGAACAAGGAATGAGTCCACCTTAGTGGCATCTTCTTCTTGAAGGTCCAACAATGTCCTTAAGCTCTTCTATGTCCCTTCCTTGCCTTTGTTGCTCCTCCCTCATTGCTCTTTGATCTTCTCTTATTTCATGGAGAATGATGGAGTGCTCATGATGTTCCACCCTTAATTGTTC
>NC_029781.3:40958346-40961093 GCF_000817695.3 Arachis duranensis
TCATGAACTTCTACTTCCTCTCCAATCATGATGTTATGAATCATGATGGCCCGATCTACAGTAACTTCAGATCGGTTGCTAGTAGGAATGATGGAGCGTTGAATGAACTCCAACCATCCTCTAGCCACAGGCTTGAGGTCCAGTCTTCTTAGTTGAACTGGCTTGCCTTTGGAGTCTATTCTCCATTGAGCTCCTTCCACACATATGTCCATTAGGACTTGGTTCAACCTTTGATTAAAGTTGACCCTTCTAGTGTAGGGGCGTTCATCTTCTTGCATCTGGACAAGTGAAATGCCAACCTCACATTTTTCGGACTAAAATCTAAGTATTTCCCCCGAACCATTGTGAGATAATTCTTTGGATTCGGGTTCATACTTTGATCATGGTTCCTAGTGATCCATGCATTGACATAGAACTCTTGAACCATTAAGATTCCGACTTGTTGCATAGGGTTGGTTAAGACTTCCCAACCTCTTCTTTGGATTCCATGTCGGATCTCCGGATACTCATTTTTCTTGAGATTGAAAGGGACCTCAGGGATCACCTTCTTTTTTGCCACAACATCATAGAAGTGGTCTTGATGGCTTTTGGAGATGAATCTTTCCATCTCCCATGACTCAGAGGTGGAAGCTTTTGTCTTCCCTTTTCCTTTTCCAGCCTTAGGTGCCATTGATGGTAGTGGAAAACAAAAAAGATTGTGCTTTGACCACACACCAAACTTAAAATATTGCTCGTCCTCGAGTAATAGAAGAAAGAAGAGAAGAAGAAGAAGAAGAAGAAGAAGAAGAGAATATGGTAGAGGGGAAGAGATGTAGGTTCGGCCTAGGTGAAGAAGAAGGGGTTGTGTTGTGTGAAAATGAAGTAGAATGGAAGGGTATATATAGGGAGGGGGTAGTGTGTATTCGGCCATGTAGGGTGGGAATGGGTGGGAAAATGGTTTTGAATTTTTGAAGGTAGGTGGGGTTTATGGGGAAGAGTGGATGGATGTGAGTGGTGAAGGGGGTGATTGGGAAGAGGAATTAAGGTGATTGGTGAAGGGTGTTGGGAAGTGTGGCATGGGGAAGAGTAATCACAAAAATAGGATTAGGAGGTAAGGTGGGAATATAGTAGGTGGGGATCCTGTGGGGTCCACAGATCCTGAGGTGATCCTGTGGGGTCCACAGATCTTGAGGTGTCAAGAAATTCCATCCCTGCACCAAATAGGCATGTAAAATGCCTTTACACCCCATTCTGGCGTTTAAACGCCCATTGGTGCACGTTCTGGACATTCAACGCCCATGTGAAGCATGTTTCTGGCGTTGAACGCCAGTTTCATGCTTGTTACTGGCGTTTGGTGCCAGTTTTTCTTCTCTAGGCACATTCCTGGTGTTCAGCGCCAGAATGTAGCTTGTTTCTGGTGTTCAGCGCCAGAATGATGCTCTGTTCTGGCGTTGAACGCCGGCCAGATGCATCTTACTGGCGTTGAACGCCAGCCTGTGCGTCCTCCAGGGTGTAAATTTTTTCTTCTGCTGTTTTTGATTCTGTTTTAAATTTTTATGATTTTTTTGTGACTCCTCATGATCATGTACCTAATAAAACACAAAATAACAATAAAATAAAAATTAGATAAATAAAATTGGGTTGCCTCCCAACAAGCGCTTCTTTAGTGTCAATAGCTTGACAGTGGCTCTCATGGAGCCACAAAGGTGATCAGGTCAATGTTGTATAGTCCCAACACCAAACTTAGAGTTTGGATATGGGATCTTAACACCAAACTTAGGGTTTGGTTGTGGCCTCACAACACCAAACTTAGAGTTTGATTGTGGGGGCTCTTCTTGACTCTGAACTGAGAGAAGCTCTTCCTGCTTACTCTCTTTTGTAACAGAGGGATGGCCATGTGCTTTAAACACAAGGTAGTCCCCATTCAATTGAAGGACTAATTCACCTCTGTTGACATCTATCACAGCTCCTGCTGTGGCCAGGAAAGGTCTTCCAAGGATGATGCAATCATCCTCTTCCTTCCTAGTGCCTAAGATTATGAAATCAGCAGGGATGTAAAGGACTTCAACCTTTACTAACACGTTCTCTACTATTCCATAAGCTTGTCTCAATGACTTGTCTGCCAATTGTAATGAGAACAAGGCAGGTTGTACCTCAATGATCCCCAGCTTCTCCATTACAGAGAGTGGCATAAGATTTATCCCTGACCCCAGATCACATAGAGCCTTTTCAAAGGTCATGGTGCCTATGGTACAAGGTATTAGGAACTTGCCAGGATCTTGTTTCTTTTGAGGTAGAGTTTTCTGAATCCAAGAATCTAGTTCACTAATGAGCAAGGGAGGTTCACTTTCCCAAGTCTCATTACCAAACAACTTGGCATTCAGCTTCATGATAGCTCCTAAATATTGAGCAACTTGCTCCCTAGTTACATCTTCATCCTCTTCAGAGGAAGAATAGTCTTCAGAGCTCATGAATGGCAGAAGAAGATTTAATGGAATCTCTATGGTCTCTGTATGAGCCTCAGATTCCTTTGGATCCTTAATAGGAAACTCCTTCTTGTTTGAAGGACGTCCCAGGAGGTCTTCCTCACTAGGATTTTCGTCCTCCTCCTCCCTTGTGCATTCGGCCACATTGATCAAATCAATGGCCTTGCACTCTCCTTTTGGATTCTCTTCTGTGTTGCTTGAGAGAATACTGGGAGGAGTTTCAATGACTTTCTTACTCAGCTGGCCCACTTGTGCCTCCAGATTTCTGATGGAGGATCTTGT
>NC_029781.3:40961271-40961757 GCF_000817695.3 Arachis duranensis
CCATTGTTAAAGCCTTGTTGAGGCTTTTGTTGATCCTTCCATGAGAAATTTAGATGATTTCTCCATGTTGGATTATAGGTGTTTCCATAAGGTTCACCCATGTAATTAACCTCTGCCATGGCAGGGTTCTCAGGATCATAAGCTTCTTCAGAAGCTGCCTCTTTAGTATTGTTGGATGCATGTTGCCATCCATTCAAACCTTGAGAGATCATATTGACCTGTTGAGTCAACACTTTGTTCTGAGCCAATATGGCATTCAGAGCATCAATTTCAAGAACTCCTTTCTTCTGAGGTATTCCATTATTCACGAAATTTCTCTCAGAAGTGTACATGAATTGGTTGTTTGCAACCATGTCAATGAGTTCTTGAGCCTCTTCAGGCATTTTCTTTAGGTGAATAGATCCCCCTGCTGAATGATCCAATGACATTTTCGAAAATTCAGATAGACCATAATAGAATATATCTAATATGGTCCATTCTGAAAAC
>NC_029781.3:40962009-40964921 GCF_000817695.3 Arachis duranensis
GGAGATGCTTCTTCCATCAAACTTGGACGTTGGCTTTGTGAAGTCACCAACCATTCTCCTTGCATTATTATTATTTTCAGCTGCCATCTCCTTCTCTTGTTCGAAATTTTCTGAAAGGTTACTTCTGGATGGTTGTAATTTAGCTTCTCTTAATTTTCTCTTCAGAGTCCTTTCAGGTTCTGGATCAATTTCAACAAGAGTGCCTTTATCCTTATTCCTGCTCATATGAAAGAGAAGAAAACAAGAAAAGAAAGAGGAATCCTCTATGTCACAGTATAGAGATTCCTTTATGTTAGTAGAAAGAGAAGGGCGTAGAAGAAAGAAAGGTGAAGAATCCAAACACAAGGGATATATCGGGTTCGGATTTTTAGATGAAGAGAGGTGAAGAGAAGTGTTAGTAAATAAATAATGAAATAGAATAAGAGAAGAGAAGGGAAATTTCGAAAATAATTTTGAAAAAGGGGTTAGTAATTTTCGAAAATTAAAGATAAGATAAGTTTAAAATTAAAATTTAAAACAAAACGAATTTTTGAAAAAGGGATGAGATATTTTCGAAAATTAGAGAAGGAAAAGTAGTTAGGTGGTTTTGAAAAAGATAAGAAATAAACAAAAAGTTAGTTAGTTGATTGAAAAAGATATTAAAATCAAATTTTGAAAAGATAAGAAGATAAGAAGTTAGATAAGATATTTTGAAATCAAATTTTGAAAAAGATAAATTTTTTGAAAAAGATAAGATAAAAGATAAGATAAAAAGATATGATTAAAAAGATAAAAAAGATATTTTGAAAAAGATTTGATTTTAAAATTAAAATTAATTACTTGACTAACAAGAAACTAAAAGATAAAATTCTAGAATTTAAAGATTGAACCTTTCTTAACAAGAAAGTAACAAACATCAAATTTTTTAATCAATCACATTACTTGTTAGCTAATTTTCGAAAATATGATGTAAAAGATAAGAAAAAGATTTTGAAAAATATTTAAAAAAATTTCGAAAATTAATGAGAAAAAAGGAAAAGATTTAATTTTTGAAAAAGTTTTGAAAAGATAAGATTTTTAAAATTGAAAATTTGACTTGACTTGTAAAAAACAACTAATTTTTAAAATTTTTGACTAAGTCAACTCAAATTTTCAAAAATTAGGAGATAAAAAAGGAAAAGATATATTTTTTTTATTTTTGAATTTTTTTATGATGAGAGAGAAAAACACAAAAATGACCCAAAACATGAAAATTTTGGATCAAAACACAAGATGCATGCAAGAACACTATGAATGTTAAGATGAACACCAAGAACACTTTGAAGATCATGATGAACATCAAGAACATAATTTTGAAAAATTTTTTATGCAAAGAAAACATGCAAGACTCCAAACTTATAAATTTTTAATGCAAAAATGCACATGAAAAACAACAAAAGACACAAAACAAGAAATCATCAAGATCAAACAAGAAGACTTACCAAGAACAACTTGAATATCATGAAGAACACCATGAATGCATGAATTTTCGAAAAATGCAAGAAAAATTTTCAAAGCATGCAATTGACACCAAACTTAAAATTAACACAAGACTCAAACAAGAAACACAAAATATTTTTTATTTTTATGATTTTCTAATTTTTTTGTATTTTTATTTTAATTTTTTTGAAAAACATGGTTAGAAAAACGAAAAAGAAAAGAAAAATTTTGAAAAAGATTTTTGAAAAGAAAATTACCTAATCTGAGCAACAAGATGAACCGTCAGTTGTCCAAACTCAACAATCCCCGGCAACGGCGCCAAAAACGGCAACGGCGTCAAAAACTTGGTGGACGAAATTGTGATTCCTTTGTTATTGTATTTTGTAAAATTTATTGCTTTTTCAACTAAGTGTGGACACAACTCCGTTCAACTTAACCAGCAAGTGTACTGGGTCATCCAAGTAATACCTTACGTGAGTAAGGGTCGATCCCACAGAGATTGTTGGTATGAAGCAAGCTATGGTCACCTTGTAAATCTCAGTTAGGCAGATTAATTGGTTATCGGTTTCAAAAATTAATAAATAAATAGAAAATAAAAAGGGATAGAGATACTTATGTAAAGCAATAGTGGGTTTCGAATAATTTGTACACTTTTTGGCATTGTTTTTAGTATGTTTTTAGTATGTTTTAGTTAGTTTTTAGTATATTTCGATTAGTTTTTAGTTAAAATTCACTTTTCTGGACTTTACTATGAGTTTGTGTGTTTTTCTGTGATTTCAGGTATTTTCTGGCTGAAATTGAGGGACTTGAGCAAAAATCTGATTCAGAGGGTGAAAAGAACTGCAGATGCTGTTGGATTCTGACCTCCCTGCACTCGAAGTGGATTTTCTGGAGCTACAGAAGCCCAATTGGCACTATCTCAATGGCGTTGGAAAGTAGACATCTGGGCTTTCCAGCAATGTATAATAGTTCATACTTTGCTCGAGATTTGATGGCCCAAACCGGCATCCCAAATCAGCTTAAAACTGCCCGGCGTTAAACGTCGGAACTGGCACAAGAATGGGAGTTAAACGCCCAAACTGGCACAAAAGCTGGCGTTTAACTCCAGGAGAAGTCTCTACACGAAAATGCTTCAATGCTCAGCCCAAGCACACACCAAGTGGGCCCGGAAGTGGATTTTTATGTCATTTACTCATCTCTGTAAACCCTAGGCTACTAGTTCTCTACAAATAGGACCTTTTGCTATTGTATTTTCATCTTTGGATCATTTTAGATCTTTTGATCATCTTTGGACGTCTACTTCTAAGATCATGGGGGCTGGACTCTCGGCCATGCCTAGACCTTGTTCTTATGTATTTTCAAACGGTGGAGTTTCTACATACCATAGATTAAGGTGTGGAGCTCTGCTGTACCTCGAGTATTAATGCAATTACTATTGTTCTTCTATTCAATTC
>NC_029781.3:40965047-40969745 GCF_000817695.3 Arachis duranensis
CTATTCCAACCTGATTGAGAACCGACAGATGATTAGCCGTGCCGTGACAGGGTGCGTTGAACATTTTCACTGAGAGGATGGGAGGTAGCCACTGACGACGGTGAAACCCTACATACAGCTTGCCATGGAAAGGAGTAAGAAGGATTGGACGAAGACAGTAGAAAAGCAGAGAGACGGAAGGGACAAAGCATCTCCATACGCTTATCTGAAATTCTTACCAATGAATTACATAAGTATCTCTATCTTTACTTTATGCTTTTATTCATATATCATCCATAACCATTTGAATCTGCCTGACTGAGATTTACAAGATGACCATAGCTTGCTTCATACCAACAATCTTCGTGGGATCGAGCGTAAGGTTTATTACTTGGATGACCCAGTGCACTTGCTGGTTAGTTGTGCGAAGGTGTGATAAAGAGTTGAGATTACAATTGTGCGTACCATGTTGATGGCACCATTGATGATCACAATTTCGTGCACCAGTGGCATATGTGTATTGACTACAGAAGGCTCAATACAGCCACTAGAAAGGATCATTTTCTTTTACCATTCATAGACCAGATGCTAGAGAGACTAGCAGGTCATAAATACTACTGCTTTTTGGATGGCTATTCAGGTTATAACCAAAATTGCAGTAGATCCTCAGGACCAAGAGAAAATAGCATTCACATGTCCCTCTGGAGTATTTGCCTACAGAAGGATGCCATTTGGCCTGTGCAATGAACCTGAAACCTTTAAGAGGTGCATGCTCTCTATCTTCTCTGATATGGTAGAAAAATTTCTGGAAGTCTTCATGGATGACTTCTCAGTATTTGTATCTCATATTGTAGGATGACATTTAGGTGGGTGACATTTTTTTGTCTCATATTGTATCTTCTACGGCAGGAGTCTCTAAACCCCAGAGGTGGGGGTGAGGAGCTCTGTTGTGTTTCAATGGATTAATGCAATTACTGTTATTTTCTATTCAATCACGCTTGCTTCTATTCTAAGATACTCACTCGTACTTCAATATGAAGAATGTGATGATCCGTGACACTCATCATCATTCTCAAATTTATGAACGCGTGCTTGACAACCACTTCCGTTCTATCTGAGCTCAATGTAGTCGTTGGGCGACAGCTTGAGTGCGTATCTCTTGTGTTTCTAATCCACGAGACTTGCATCTTCTCACAACAGAGCATTGAAACTCGTAAGATCAGAACCTTCGTGGTAGAGGCTAGAACCAATTGGCAGCATTCCTGAGATCCGAAAAGTCTAAACCTTGTCTGTGGTATTCCGAGTAGGATCTGGGATGGGATGACTATGACGAGCTTCAAACTCACGAATGTTGGGCGTAGTGACAGTGTGCAAAAGGATAGAGAGATCCTATTCCGACACAAGTGAGAACCAACAGATGATTAGTCGTGCGGTAGCTGTGCCTGGTATTTTTCATCCGAGACGAGAGATCCGACAGTTGATTAGCCGTAGAAAAACCGTACCAGGACCATTTTCACTTAGAGGATGGATGGTAGCCATTGACAACGGTGATCCACCAACATACAGCTTGCCATGGAAGGAAGCCATGCGTGTTTGGACAAGAAGACAATAGGAAAGCAGAGATTCAGAAGATAGAGCATCTCTGAAACCTCAACCTGTTCTCCATTACTGAATAACAAGTATCATTCATGTCATGCTCTTTTACTTTTTACAAACAAAATCATTTTTATCACTAATCTACTGACCAAGAGTTACAGGATAACCATAGCTTGCTTCAAGCCGGCAATCTTCGTGGGATCGACCCTTACTCGCGTAAGGAATTATTACTAGGACGACCCAGTGCACTTGCTGGTTAGTTATGCGGAGTTGCAAAGGTGTGATTGCAATTTCGTGCACCAGGTACCTATAAGAGACTCTAATGCTTAAGTTAGCACGTGCTTTAGGCAGGTTTTTTGTGTAAAATCAGAGTATGAGTAATACCTGGGTGTTCCAGTGTATTTATAGTAGTCTAGGATGACTTCCCTTGAGATAGGTTTGTTATCTTATCTTTCTTTTATGGGTGAGTCCCCTTATCTTAGGCCAGCCGCCTTTAGGTCAGCTGTGATCTTCTGCTTCGGGCTTACTTAGGCCCTTGTAGCAATTTGGCCGAGCTCTTTAGGTAGAGGTCGGTGTCGACCAAGCTTTGTAAGTCGGTCATTTTTTGTCTTCTCCAACTTGGCTTGCCTAGCTCGACCCTGGGTATGAACAGTGCCCCTGCTTGAGCTCGGACCTTTCCATGAGGTCATGCTTTCTGAGCTTTGATGTCTTTGGGAAAGTCGTCCTCAAGCATCTTGGTCCAAGATGTACTTCTGTTTGCAGGTTTTACGCTAAGTTTAAATACGAAGCGTTTTTTCTTTTTGCTTCTTTTGCCACATTCGTTTCACTTGGGAATACGCATGTGCCTTTAATGCTCATTGAGTAAACTTTTATTTTTGTTTTGCAGTATCTTTTCCCTCTCTACACTATGTTTGAGATCAAAGAAAAGGTTTTGCCCTTCGTTTCGGTTTTCTTCTTCCTCCTATTGTGTTACATCCTTTGAACCTCTGCTAGTTTCTCTTTTGCTTTTGGATTCGTTCGTGCACTTCTTCTGCTTAGTGACAGAGACTTACTTCCTTTCATCCTCAAGGTCGTTCCTTTCTTGGATTTTTGGACCCTTTATTGCATTTGGTGTGGCTTACTGCTCATTGTCCTCATTCCTTCTTCATCGCAGGTTGGTACTTTTCTTCATGTATGCTTTATTTGTCGTCGTTCTCATCGCTTTCATCCTTGCATGCCTTCCTTTTTTGCAAATTTTATTTCTTTTTACTGGATTAAAAGGTTGAAACATTCTGCATATCTTTATTTTTCTTTAAAGTTGCGATCTTTTTTATCTCTGTTTCATTGTTCTGAGAATGTGTAAACACTTAGGTGATGAAGTTTTGGTTGTGCCCTTTTTGGCGAAGGGGCTAGGGTCTCAATTAGGATCTTGGTTATTTTGTTGATTTTCCTGTATGCTTGTATCTTCATTACCTCCAAAGGGTGCCCCTGGCCTTGTTGGTGTTTTTGTGAAACCTAGGGTGCCCTTTTGCTGTGATATTCCTTGTGCACATGTTTCCTCACTCTCTGTTTCTTGTTCGAGTTGTTTCGATAGTGACTGTTTTTTTATTTTTCTTACTGTAGGGATAGTTGACCTATGTCTTCAAGAAAAAACATTGTCGAGATGTCAACCAAAGTTTCTGCTGGTATGGCCGATTGGCTGGATTCAATAGTCCTGATGTGTGTGACCGTGGCTGATCCTGAGTACTGTGTGAGGCTTAGGAGGTTCCATATGACCTGTAGCAATAGAGATGATGAAAAGAATTATGAACTGGTGTCGCCTGATCCTGAGGAGAGGGTTAGTTTCCCTCTCTTAACTCAGGGAGAACGACCCTTCTTCTATGCTTATGACTACTTCTTTAGTCAGCTGAATATCACCATCCCTTTTATGGAGTTGTAATATGGCCCTTTCCCAGCTTCATCCAAACACTTGGGCCTTCATTAAGATTTTCCAGCTGTTGTGCCAAGAATTAGGTGTCTGGCCTACCACACCTCTTTTTCTTTATCCTTTTATTTTTACTAAGCCTAGAGTGGTAAAAAAGAATACTTCTTGGATTTCATTTCGATCTACCTAGGGGAAGAAAGTTTTTCAATGTTTGACGAGTCCTTTCGAGATTTTAAGAACTATTACTTTAAGGTCCGACCTGTCGAGAATGTCCGACCCTTCTTTTTTAGATGAGAATGACAAGCCGACCTTTCCTTTGTGTTGGCAAAAAGATATAGCAGCTCCCAAGTATTCTTGGGAGAGTTTGGATGAAGTAGAACAAGCTTTTGTGGGTGTTGGTTTTTCTAGGAGATCCTTTCCTCCTACGTGCCGAGCTAGGTAGCATCCGACTTCTTTTTGAACTGGTTTTCTTCTATTATTTGTAAATTTATCCCTCCTTATTGTTATAACTTGCTTTCCTGGTTTCCATTTCAGAGATGGTGAAATCTTCAGACTCCATGAAGGCCTTTCGGAGGGCCAAAAAAGCGACAGCTGCCTAAAACTTGTCAGCTAAGACCTTGGGTGAAGGGTCTTCTCAGGTGTCCCCAAAGAAGCCGACTTCTGACTTTTAGGTGACCCCTAAAGTTCAGGTAGTTCCCTCTGATCCATCTCAGGCAACTTCTGGTCCTGCCTCGCCTCCTAATGCTGCTAGCCTGCTGATGAGCGGATAATTTGTATACTTTTTGGCATTGTTTTTAGTATGTTTTTAGTATGATATAGTTAGTTTTTAGTATATTTTTATTAGTTTTTAGTTAAAATTTACTTTTCTGGACTTTACTATGAGTTTGTGTGTTTTTCTGTGATTTCAGGTATTTTCTGGCTGAAATTGAGGGACCTGAGCAAAAATCTGATTTGGAGACCAAAAAGGACTGCAGATGCTGTTGGATTCTGACCTCCCTGCACTCGAAGTGGATTTTCTGGAGCTACAGAAGCCCAATTGGCGCGCTCTCAACGGCATTGGAAAGTAGACATCCTGGGCTTTCCAGCAATATATGATAGTCCATACTTTGCCCAATATTTGATGGCCCAAACCGGCGTTCAAAGTCACCTCAAGAAATCCCAGCGTTAAACGCTGGAACTGGCACCCAAATGGGAGTTAAACGCCCAAACTGGCACAAAAG
>NC_029781.3:40972913-40973122 GCF_000817695.3 Arachis duranensis
CCTTTCTTATGAGCAGGAGCAAAGACAAAGGCATTCTTGTTGAGGCTGATCCTGAACCTGAAAGGACCTTGAAGAGAAAGCTAAGAGAAGCCAAAGCACAACTCTCTTTAGAGCACCTGACCGAATTTTTCAAGGAAGAAGAACACATGGCAGCCGAAAACAACAACAATGCCAACAATGCAAGGAAGGTGCTGGGTGACTTTACTGCA
>NC_029781.3:40973151-40973366 GCF_000817695.3 Arachis duranensis
GACACCTACAGAAGCTCAAGAGTTGATTGAAATGGTTGCAAATAACCAATTCATGTACACTTCTGAAAGAAATCCTGTGAACAATGGGACTAGTCAGAAGAAAGGAGTTCTTGAGATTGACACTCTGAATGCCGTTTTGGCTCAGAATAAAATATTGACCCAACAAGTCAATATGATTTCTCAAAGTCTGTCTGGAATGCAAAATGCACCAAGCA
>NC_029781.3:40977384-40978107 GCF_000817695.3 Arachis duranensis
AGTGAGATGCCAAAACTGTTCGGAGGCAAAAAGCTACTAGTCCCGCTCATCTAATTGGAGCTATGTTTCCTTGATATTTTGGAGTCTATAGTATATTCTCTTCTTTTTATCTTATTTGATTTTCAGTTGCTTGGGGACAAGCAACAATTTAAGTTTGGTGTTGTGATGAGCGGATAATTTGTATGCTTTTTGGCATTGTTTTTAGTATGTTTTTGTTATGATCTAGTTAGTTTTTAGTATATTTTTATTAGTTTTTAGTTAAAATTCTCTTTTGTGGACTTTACTATGAGTTTGTGTGTTTTTCTGTGATTTCAGGTATTTTCTGGCTGAAATTGAGGGACCTGAGCAAAAATCTGATTTGGAGACCAAAAAGGACTGCAGATGCTGTTGGATTCTGACCTCCCTGCACTCGAAGTGGATTTTCTGGAGCTACAGACGCCCAATTGGCGCGCTCTCAACGGCGTTGGAAAGTAGACATCCTGGGCTTTCCAGCAATATATGATAGTCCATACTTTGCTCAAGATTTGATGGCCCAAACCGGCGTTCAAATTCACCTCAAGAAATCCCAGCGTTAAACGCTGGAACTGGCACCCAAATGGGAGTTAAACGTCCAAACTGGCACCAAAGCTGGCGTTTAACTCCAAGAAGAGTCTCTACACGAAATTTGCTTCATTGCTCAGCCCAAGCACACACCAAGTGGGCCCGGAAGAGGATTTTTATGTC
>NC_029781.3:40978720-40981267 GCF_000817695.3 Arachis duranensis
TGCCATGGAAAGGAATAAGAAGGATTGGATGAAGGCAGTAGGAAAGCAGAGAGACGGAAGGGAAGGCATCTTCATGCGCTTATCTGAAGTTCCTACCAATGAATTACATAAGTATCTCTATCTTTATCCTTGTGTTATTTTCGTTCATCACCATTATCATTTGAGTTTGCCTGACTAAGATTTACAAGATGAGCATAGCTTGCTTCAATACTAACAATCTCCGTGGGATCGACCCTTACTCACGTAAGGTTTATTACTTGGACGACCCAGTGCACTTGCTGGTTAGTTGTGCGAAGTTGTGTAATGCCATGGTATTGAGCTACCACGTTTTTGGAGCCATTACCGGGGATTATGAGAGTTGTGAAAAAGTATAGTTCACAATTTCGCCGCACCACCTGCCTCCCAAGCGTAAAAAAAAACTGTTGGGACATATAACTGAATGATAAAGAATTTGTTGGCGTTGGTTTTGCTAGAGAGTTGATAGCTCCTCATGGAAAAGTCCCCCCTGGATGACGTCTCCATCCTTCACCACCTTGATTTCGTTGGTAGCAACAATATTCGGATGGCCAACCTTGGTGCGGCCTTATCTCGAGTTATCTGGGACTCCCCGGTTCATGCGACTAAGGCCTTTATGGAGAAGGCTAAGGTTGAGTTTGATAGGGTGAAGGGTCTGAAGGATGAGCTGTATGCTAGGGTGGACAAGTTTGAGATTGATGTGGAGGAGTGATGAACGTTATTTTTATGTTGGTATAGAAATTGTAATAAGTCCAATCGTGAGTATAGTCTAGCCAACACGCAAATTTCACATCAAACAATTCTACAATCTTCAACGAGAGTATTAGTCCCGATTCATCCTCCCTAGAAATTGCCTTAAAATGCACATTATTGATTAGGAAGCCTTTTGTGATTTTGAGAGTTGGTATGAGAGTGTAGGCTAGTAAAAAGGTAAACAACAATCAATCAAGATAAAAGCCTTGGCCAAGGATGAGCATTGAAAGTTCCATCATTATAGTTTCCTTCAATTATGATAGCAATTGAGTGTTGCTTCACTTAGTTAACCCCTAATAATGGAGGGAAGTCAAGCGAAAGTAACTAACTTGAGTCACAAGTCCTAGCCTAACCCTTGGGAAGTCTAGCTTTAGTGCACTCCAAGCCAATTAGCAATTCTCAATTCTCAATCAATAATTGATATTCACTACTCAAGTATCTCCAATAACTCAACCCCTAAGCCAAGTAAGAAAGTTCTACTCCATAGCTAGGGTTATCATTTCATCAAACATTTGGTGAGCATTCATAGAAGACATTATGAAATTGAAAGAAATGAGTTGAATTCAAACAACAATCATCAAACAATCTAACAATTACAATGGATGAACACGAAAATACCTCAATTCATTGATTCAAATCAAAATAACAAAGCATTCATAGATCTAGAGTGAAAGCATTAAAAGAACAAAAATTGAGAATAAGAGAAGAGTATATTTACAACTTGCATCAAAGCAAAAGTGAATTGGCAATTGATCTCACCAAGAAATCAAAGGAGAATTGCAATGGAGAATGAAATCCTAGAGAGAGGTTGGCGCTTCGCTCCCTACAAAAATGAAACTACCTAATGGAAAATATCTAGAAAGTGTGTCTAATGAGTGAATAGATCCCAAGCCCTTCAATCCTTGGTCTACTTAAGCATCTCCCGCCAGAACTCTGCCCCAAAATAGGGTTGGTAATTCCCTAAAATTGCTAGTCCCTGGGGCTTTTTGCAATCTGCGCGCAGGCGCTAATGAGCGGATAATTTATACGCTTTTTGGCATTGTTTTTAGGTAGTTTTTAGTAAGTTCAAGCTACTTTTAGGGATGTTTTCATTAGTTTTTATGTTAAATTCACATTTCTGGACTTTACTATGAGTTTGTGTATTTTTCTGTGATTTTAGGTCATTTATGGCTGAAATTGAGGGACTTGAGCAAAATCTCTGATAGGAGGCTGACAAAGGACTGCTGATGCTGTTGGAATCTGACCTCCCTGCACTCGAAATGGATTTTCTGGAGCTACAGAACTCCAAATGGTGGGCTCTCAACGGCGTTGGAAAGTAGACATCCAGAGCTTTCCAGCAATATATAATAGTCCATACTTTATTTGGGAATTGACGACGTAAACTGGCGCTCAACGCCAAGTACATGCTGCTGTCTGGAGTCAAACGCCAGAAACACGTCACAACCCGGAGTTGAACGTCCAAAAATCGTTACAACTTGGCGATCAACTCCAAAAGAAGCCTCAGCTCGTGGATAGATCAAGCTCAACCAAAACATACACCAAGTGGGCCCCGGAAGTGGATTTATGCATCAATTACTTACTCATGTAAACCCTAGTAGCTAGTTTATTATAAATAGAACTTTTTACTGGTATATTAGATATCTTGGAATAGATCTCTGGACGCTTAGTCCTTAGACCATGGGGGCTGGCCATTCAGCAATGCCTGAACCTTTCACTTATGTATTTTCAACGGTGGAGTTTCTACACACCATAGATTAAGGGTGTGGAGCTCTGCTGTAC
>NC_029781.3:40981301-40983924 GCF_000817695.3 Arachis duranensis
CGTTGCACTTCAACTTGATGAATGTGATTATCCGTGACACTCATCATCATTCTCACCTATGAACGCGGGTGACTGACAACCACTTCCGTTCTACCTTAGGCCGGGCGCATATCTCTTAGATTCCCAAACAGAATCTTCGTGGTATAAGCTAGATAGATGGCGGCATTCATGGGAATCCGGAAAGTCTAACCTTGTCTATGGTATTCTGAGTAGGATTCCGGGATTGAATGACTGTGACGAGCTTCAAACTCCTGAAGGCTGGGCGTTAGTGACAGACGCAAAAGAATCAATGGATTCTATTCCAACCTGATTGAGAAGCGACAGATGATTAGCCGTGCTATGACAGAGCATAAGACCATTTTCACTGAGAGGATGGGATGTAGCCATTGACAACGGTGATGCCCTACATACAGCTTGCCATGGAAAGGAGTAAGAAGGATTGGATGAATGTAATAAGACAGTAGAGATTCAAGAGAAGCACAGCATCTCCAAACGCTTATCTGAAATTCCCACTATTGATTTACATAAGTATTTCTATCCTATTTTATTTTCTGTTTATTAATAATTTTCGAACTTATCCATAATCAATTATTATCCACCTGACTGAGATTTACAAGATGACCATAGCTTGCTTCATACCAACAATCTATGTGGGATCGACCCTTACTCACGTAAGGTATTACTTGGATGACCCAATACACTTGCTGGTTAAGTTGAACGGAGTTGTGACCACACATAGTTGTGAACCATGGTATTGGCATCAAGTTTTTGGCGCCATTGCCAGGGAAAGAAAAAGCAATGAATTTTACAAAATATAATAACAATGGAATCACAATTTCGTCCACCATGTTTTTGGCGCCGTTGCCGGGGATTGTTCGAGTATGGACAACTGACGGTTCATCTTGTTGCTCAGATTAGGTAATTTTCTTTTCAAAAATTTTTCAAAAATCTTTTTCAAAATTTTTCTTTTCTTTTTTGTTTTTCCAAACCTTATTTTCGAAAAAAATTAATAAAAATCCAAAAAAAATTAATAAAATCATAAAAATAAAAAAATTTTGTGTTTCTTGTTTGAGTCTTGAGTCAATTTTTAAGTTTGGTATCAATTGCATGCTTTTAAAATTTTTTCTTGCACTTTTTTGAAAATTCATGCATTCATGGTGTTCTTCATGATCTTCAAGTTGTTCTTGACAAGTCTTCTTTTTTGATCTTGATGTTTTCTTGTTTTGTGTTGATTGTTGTTTTTCATGTGCATTTTTCGTTTCTTAGAGTCCATGCATTAAAGATTTCTAAGTTTGGTGTCTTGCATGTTTTCTTTGCATAAAAAATTTTTCAAAAATATGTTCTTGATGTTCATCATGATCTTCAAAGTGTTCTTGGTGTTCATCTTGACATTCATAGTGTTCTTGCATGCATTATGTGTTTGATCCAAAATTTTTATGTTTTGGGTCATGTTTGTGTTTTTCTCTCTCATAATTAAAAATTAAAAAATCAAAAAATATCTTTTCCTTATTTTTCTCATAATTTTCAAAAATTTGAGTTGACTTAGTCAACATTTTTTTTAAATTAGTATTTCTTACAAGTCAAGTCAAATTTTCAAAAATTTAAAAATCTTATCTTTTCAAAATCTTTTTCAAAAATCATATCTTTTCAATTTTATCTTTGTTTTTCGAAAATTTTCAAAAATATTTTTCAAATTATTTTCAAAATCTTTTTCTTATCTTTATATCATATTTTCGAAAATTACACTAACAATAAATGTGATTGATTCAAAAATTTGGACTTTGTTACTTTCTTGTTAAGAAAGGTACAAACTTTAAAATTCTAGAATCCTATCTTTTAATTTCTTGTTAGTTAAGTAATTAATTTTAATTTTAAAAATTAAATTTTTTCAAACACACCTTTTCTATCTTATCTTCTTATCTTTTCAAATTTGACTTTAACATCTTTTTCAACTAAATATTTGACTTTGTGTTTGTTTCATATCTTTTTCAAAACTACCTAACTACTTTTCCCTCTCTAATTTTCGAAAATATCTCATCCTTTTTTCAAAAATTCTTTTTAATTATTTTAAATTTTAATTTTAATCATATCTTATCTTTAATTTTCAAACTTACTAACTCCTTTTCAAAAATTAATTTTTGAATTCTCCCTCCCTTTTCTTATTCTATTTAATTATTTATTTACTAACACTTCTCTTCACCTCTCTTCATCTAAAAATCCGAACCTATTCTTCTTCACTCTTATCCCCTTTCTTCTTCTACTAACATAAAGAAATCTCTATACTGTGACATAGAGGATTCCTCTTCTTTTCTTGTTTTCTTCTCTTTCATATGAGCAGGAACAAGAAAAAAGGCACTCTTGTTGAAATTGATCCTGAACCTGAAAAGACTCTGAAGAGGAAACTAAGAGAAGCTAAACAATCCAGAAACAACCTTTCAAAAATTTTCGAACAAGAGAAGGAGATGGCAGCCGAACCCAACAACAATAATGCAAGGAGAATGCTTGGTGACTTCACAAAACCAACATCCAAATTTGATGGAAGAAGCATCTCCATTCCTGCCATTGGAGCCAACAATTTTGAGCTTAAGCCTCAACTAGTTGCTTTAATGCAACAGAACTGCAA
>NC_029781.3:40984762-40985469 GCF_000817695.3 Arachis duranensis
GAATGCACAAGGGAGGAGGAGGACGAAAATCCTAGTGAGGAAGACCTCCTGGGACGTCCTTCAAGCAAGAAGGAGTTTCCTATTAAGGATCCAGAGGAATCTGAGGCTCCTCTAGAGACTATAGAGATTCCATTAAATCTCCTTCTGTCATTCATGAGCTCTGAAGACTATTCTTCCTCTGAAGAGGATGAAGATGTGACTGGAGAGCAAGTTGCTCAATATTTAGGAGCTATCATGAAGCTGAATGCCAAGTTGTTTGGTAATGAGACTTGGGAAAGTGAACCTCCTTTGCTCATTAGTGAACTGGATACCTGGATTCAGCAAATTCTACCTCAAAAGAAACAAGATCCTGGCAAGTTCTTAATACCTTGTACCATGGGCAGCATGACCTTTGAAAAAGCTCTATGTGATCTGGGGTCAGGGATAAATCTTATGCCACTCTCTGTAATGGAGAAGCTGGGGATCATTGAGGTACAACCTGCCTTGTTCTCATTACAATTGGCAGACATGTCATTGAGACAAGCTTATGGAATAGTAGAGGATGTGTTATTAAAGGTTGAAGGCTGGTGGACGAAATTGTGATTGCCCTCTTTGTATTTGCATGAGATTTATTTAATGGCTCTTTGGCATATGTGATCACAACTACGTTCAACTTAACCAGCAAGTGTACTGGGTCATCCAAGTAATACCTTACGTGAGTAACGGTC
>NC_029781.3:40985555-40986666 GCF_000817695.3 Arachis duranensis
TCAGTTAGGCAGATTAAATGATTATGGATTTCGAAAATTAATAATAAAAAGAAATAAAATAAGATAGAAATACTTATGTAAATCAATAGTGGGAAATTCAGATAGGCGTATGGAGATGCTGTGCTCCTCTTGAATCTCTACTTTCTTAT
Organism: Arachis duranensis; assembly: GCF_000817695.3. Lineage (NCBI taxonomy): Eukaryota > Viridiplantae > Streptophyta > Magnoliopsida > Fabales > Fabaceae > Arachis > Arachis duranensis. The sequence goes on from NC_029781.3 coordinate 40,985,705, forward strand.
TACATTCATCCAATCCTTCTTACTCCTTTCCATGGCAAGTTGTATGTAGGGCATCACCATCGTCAATGGCTACTTTTCATCCTCTCGGGAAAATAGTCCTATGCGCCGTCACTGCATGGCTAATCGTCTGGAGGCATCACCCTTGACAATGGCTACATCCCATCCTCTCAGTGAAAATGGTCCAAATGCTCTGTCACAGCACGGCTAATCATCTGTCGGTTCTCAATCAGGTATGAATAGAATCCATTGATTCTTTTACGTCTGTCACTAATGCCCAGCCTTCAGGAGTTTGAAGCTCGTCACAGTCATTCAATTCCGGAATCCTATTCGGAATACCACAGACAAGGTTAGACCTTCCGGATTACCATGAATGCCGCCATCTATCTAGCTTATACCACGAAAATTCTGTCGGAGAATTTAAGAGATATGCGCCCGGACTAAGGTAGAACGGAAGTGGTTGTCAGTCACACGCGTTCATGGGTGAGAATGATGATGAGTGTCACGGATCATCACATTCATCAAGTTGAAGTGCAACGTATATCTTGGAATAAGAATGAAAGAGAATTGAATAGAAAATAATAGTAATTGTATTGAAACTTGAGGTACAGCAGAGCTCCACACCCTTAATCTATGGTGTGCAGAAACTCCACCGTTGAAAATACATAAGTGAAAGGTTCAGGCATGGCCGAATGGCCAGCCCCCAAAACGTGATCAGAAGACCGAATGGTCAAAAGACAACTAATACAATAGTTAAATGTCCTATATATACTAGACTAGCTACTAGGGTTACATGAGTAAGTAATTGATGCATAAATCCACTTCCGGGGCCCACTTGGTGTATGCTTGGGCTGAGCTTAATCTATCCACGAGATGAGGCTTTTCTTGGAGTTGAACGCCAAGTTACAACGTGTTTTGGGCGTTCAACTCCGGATCATGACGTGTTTCTGGCGTTTAACTCCAGA
>NC_029781.3:40987831-40990841 GCF_000817695.3 Arachis duranensis
TTTATTCATAGCTTTAAGACATAGTTACTATACATTAATGATCATGAAGTAGAGACACAAAACATAAATAAACATGAAGCATAAAAAAAAAATCAAAAAACAGAGAAATAAGAATAAGGAATGAGTCCACCTTAGTGAGGGTGGCACCTTCTTGAAGAACAAATGGTGCTCTTTGAGCTCCTCTATGTCTCTTCCTTGCTTCTGTTGAATGATTCCTAGTAATTTTGGTGATCCTACCCTTAGTTGCTTCCAATAATTGTGTAGAGGGCAATTTATCCCCTGAGGTATCTTAGGGATCTCTTGATTTACAGTCAAATATTCTACCACTGAGCTATAAACCCTTTATAAGAGTCTTTCCATCTCCCATGACTCAGAGGTGGAAGCTTTTGTCTTCCCTTTTCTCTCTCTCTTTTTTTTTGTGAGTGGTGAATGGAAAACAGAAAGGATGACCATGAATGGAGAGAGAGAGGGCGAGGTAGGTGGGGATCCTGTGAGGTCCACAGATCCTGAGATGATCCTGTGGGGTCCACAGATCTTGAGGTGTCAAGGATTTACATCCCTGCACCAATTAGGCATGTAAAATGCCTTTGCACACCATTCTGGCGTTTAAACGCCGAGATGATGCACACTTTGGGCATTCAACGCCCATGTGTAGCATGTTTCTGGCATTGAACGCTAGTTCCATGCTTGTTACTGGCGTTCAGCGCCAGCTTTCCTCAAGGCACATTCCTGGCGTTCAAACGCCAGAATGTGCTTGTTTCTAGCGTTCAGCGCCAGATTCATGCTCTATTCTGGCATTCAACACCAGCCAGATGCTTCTTACTGGCGTTAAACGCCAGTCTGCCCTTCCTCCAGGGTGTGATTTTTCTTCTGCTGTTTTTGATTCTGTTTTTAATTTTTATATTTTTTTCGTGACTCCACATGATCATGTACCTAATAAAACACAAAATAACAATAAAATAAAATTAAAATTAGATAAATAAAAATTGGGTTGCCTCCTAACAAGCGCTCTTTTAATGTCATTAGCTTGACAGTGGGCTCTCATGGAGCCACAAGGTGATCAGGTCAATGTTGTATAGTCCCAACACCAAACTTAGAGTTTGGATATGGGGTCTTAACACCAAACTTAGTGTTTGGTTGTGGCCTCCCAACACCAAACTTAGAGTTTGACTGTGGGGGCTCTGTTTGACTCTGAACTGAGAGAAGCTCTTCATGCTTGCTCTCCTTTGTTACAGAGGGATGGCCATGTGCCTTAAACACAAGGTAGTCCCCATTCAATTGAAGGACTTAGTCTCCTCTGTTAACATCTATCACAGCTTCTGCTGTGGCTAGGAAAGGTCTTCCAACGATGATGCATTCATCCTCTTCCTTCCTAGTGTTTAAGATTATGAAATCAGCAGGGATGTAAAGGCCTTCAACCTTTACTAACACGTCCTCTACTACTCCATAAGCTTGTCTTAATGACTTGTCTGCCAATTGTAATGAGAACAAGGCAAGTTGTACCTCAATGATCCCCAGCTTCTCCATTACAGAGAGTGGCATAAGATTTATCCCTGACCCCATATCACATAGAGCTTTTTCAAAGGTCATGGTGCCTATGGTACAAGGTATTAAGAACTTGCCAGGATCTTGTCTTTTTTGAGGTAAAATTATTTGAATCCAGGTATCTAGTTCACTAATGAGCAAGGGAGGTTCACTTTCCCAAGTCTCATTACCAAACAACTTGGCATTCGGCTTCATGACAGCTCCTAAATATTGAGCAACTTGCTCTCTAATCACATCTTCATCCTCTTCAGTGGAAGAATAGTCTTCAGAGCTCATGAATGGCAAAAGGAGATTTAATGGAATCTCTATGGTCTTTATATGAGCCTCAGATTCCCTTGGATCCTTAATAGGAAACTCCCTCTTGCGTGAGAGATGTCCCAGGAGGTCTTCCTCACTAGGATTTTCGTCCTCCTCCTCCCTTGTGCATTCAGCCATATCGATCACATCAATGGCCTTGCACTCTCCTTTTGGATTCTCTTCTATATTGCTTGGGAGAATAATGGGAGGAGTTTCAATGACTTTCTTACTCAGCTAGCCCACTTGTGCCTCCATATTTCTGATGGAGGATCTTGTTTCACTCATGAAACTGAAAGTGGCTTTTGAAAGATCAGAGACTAGATTGGCTAGATTAGAAGTGCTTTGTTCAGAATTCTCTGTCTGTTGCTGAGAAGATGATGGAAAAGGCTTGCTATTACTCAGCCTATTGCGTCCACCATTGTTAAAGCCTTGTTCAGGCTTTTGTTGATCCTTCCATGAGAAATTTGGATGATTTCTCCATGATGAATTATAGGTGTTTCCATAAGGTTCACCCATGTAATTAACCTTTGCTATTGCAGGGTTCTCAGGATCATAAGCTTCTTTAGATGCTGCCTCTTTAGTACTGTTGGATGTATTTTGCCATCCATTCAGACTTTGAGAGATCATGTTGACTTGCTGAGTCAACACTTTGTTCTGAGCCAATATGGCATTCAGAGCATCAATTTCAAGAACTTCCTTCCTCTGACGCGTTCCATTATTCACGGAATTCCTCTCAGAAGTGTACATGAATTGGTTATTTGCAACCATGTCAATTAGTTCTTGAGCTTCTGCAGGCGTTTTCTTTAGGTGAATGGATCCACCTGCAGAATGGTCCAATGACATTTTTGAAAATTCAAATAGACCATAATAGAATATATCAAATATGGTCCATTCTGAAAACATGTCAGATGGACACCTTTTGGTCAACTGCTTGTATCTTTCCCAAGCTTCATAGAGGGATTCACCATCTTTTTGTTTGAAGGTCTGAACATCCACTCTAAGCTTGCTCAGCTTTTGAGGAGGAAAGAATTTATCCAAGAAAGCCATGACCAGCTTATCCCATGAGTCCATGCTATCCTTAGGTTGTGAATCCAACCATATTCTAGCTCTGTCTCTTACTGCAAAAGGGAAAAGCATGAGTCTGTAGACTTCAGGATCAACTCCATTC
>NC_029781.3:40990994-40993073 GCF_000817695.3 Arachis duranensis
ATTATTGGCTCCAATGGCAGGAATGGAGATGCTTCTTCCATCAAAATTGGACGTGGGCTTAGTAAAATCACCAAGCATCCTTCTTGCATTATCATTATTAGGTTCAGCTGCCATCTCCTTCTCTTGTTCGAAAATTTCTGAAATGTTGCTTTTGGATTGTTGTAATTTAGCTTCTCTTAGTTTCCTCTTCGGAGTCCTTTCAGGTTCAGGATCAATTTCAACAAGAGTGTCTTTTTCCTTGTTCCTGCTCATATGAAAGAGAAGAAAACAAGAAAAGAAAGAGGAATCCTCTATGTCACAGTATAGAGATTCCTTTATGTTAGTAGATGAAGAAAGAGTGAAGAATCCAAACACAAGGGATAGATTATGTTCGGATTTTTAGATGAAGAGAGGTGAAGAGAAGTGTTAGTAAATAATTAAATAGAATAAGAGAGAAGAGATAGAAAATTTCGAAAATAATTTTTAAAAAAAAAGTGTTAGTAATTTTCGAAAATTAGAGATAAGATAAGATTAAAATTAAAATTTAAAACAAAAGAATTTTCGAAAAAGAGATGAGATATTTTCGAAAATTAGAGAGAGAAAAGTAGTAGGTGATTTTGAAAAAGATAAGAAACAAACAAAAAGTCAAAGAGTTAGTTGAAAAAGATATTAAAATCAAATTTGAAAAGATAAGAAGATAAGAGGTTAGATAAGATATTTTGAAATCAAATCTTGAAAAAGATAAAATTTTTTTAAAAAAAGATAAGATAAAAGATAAAAAGATTTAATTCAAAAAAATTTGAAATTACTTACTTGACTAACAAGAAACTACAAGATAAGATTCTAGAACTTAAAGATTGAACCTTTCTTAACAAGAAAGTAACAAACTTCAAAATTTTTGAATCAATCACATTAATTATTAGTGAGTTTTCGAAAATGTGATATAAAGATAAGAACAAGATTTTGAAAATATTTTGAAAAAGATTTTTGAAATTTTTGAAAAATAGAAAAAAATGAAAAAGATATGATTTTTGAAAAGATTTTGAAAAGATAAGATTTATAAAATTGAAAATTTGACTTGACTTGTAAGAAACAACTAATTTTGAAAATTTTTGACTAAGTCAACTCAAATTTTCGAAAATTATGAGAAAAATAAGGAAAAGGTATTTTTTGATTTTTGAAATTTAATTATGAGAGAGAAAAACACAATTATGACCCAAAACTTAAAAATTTTGGATCAAAACACATGATACATGCAAGAACACTATGAATGTCAAGATGAACACCAAGAACACTTTGAAAGTCATGGTGAACATCAAGAACATAATTTTGAAAAATTTTTAATGCAAAGAAAACATGCAAGACACCAAACTTAGAAATCTTTAATGCATGGACTCTAACAAACGAAAAATGCACATGAAAAACAACAAAAGACACAAAACAAGAAATCATCAAGATCAAACAAGAAGACTTGTCAAGAACAACTTGAAGATCATGAAGAACACTATAAATGCATGGAGTTTTCGAAAAATGCAAGAAAAAATTTTTAAAGCATGCAATTGACACCAAACATAAAAATTGACTCAAGACTCAAATAAGAAACACAAAATATTTTTGATTTTTATGATTTTATTAATTTTTTTGTATTTTTATTAATTTTTTTCGAAAATAAATTTTGGAAAAATGAAAAAGAAAAAAAGAAATTTTGAAAAAGATTTTTGAAAAGAAAATTACCTAATCTGAGCAACAAGATGCACCGTCAGTTGTCCATACTCGAACAATCCCCGGCAACGGCGCCAAAAACTTTGTGGACAAAATTGTGATTGCCCTCTTTGTATTTGCATGAGATTTATTTAATGGATCTTTGGCATATGTGATCACAACTACGTTCAACTTAACCAGCAAGTGTACTGGGTCATCCAAGTAATACCTTATGTGAGTAAGGTTCGATCCCACAGAGATTGTTGGTATGAAGCAAGCTATGGTCACCTTGTAAATCTCAGTTAGGCAGATTAAATTATTATGGATTTCGAAAATTAATAATAAAAAGAAATAAAATAAGATAGAAATACTTATGTAAATCAATAGTGGGAATTTCAG
>NC_029781.3:40993207-41001835 GCF_000817695.3 Arachis duranensis
CGTCACTGCATGGCTAATCGTCTGGAGGCATCACCCTTGACAATGGCTACATCCCATCCTCTCAGTGAAAATGGTCCAAATGCTCTGTTACAGCACGGCTAATCATCTGTCGGTTCTCAATCAGGTTGGAATATAATCCATTGATTCTTTTGCGTCTGTCACTAACGCCCAGCCTTCAAGAGTTTGAAGCTCGTCACAGTCATTCAATTCCGGAATCCTACTCGGAATACCACAGACAAGGTTAGACCTTCTGGATTCCCATGAATGCCGCCATCTATCTAGCTTATACCACGAAGATTCTGTTGGGGAATTTAAGAGATATGCGCCCGGCCTAAGGTAGAACAGAAGTGGTTGTCAGTCATGCGCGTTCATGGGTGAGAATGATGATGAGTGTCACGGATCATCACATTCATCAAGTTGAAGTGCAACGTATATCTTGGAATAAGAATAAAAGAGAATTGAATAGAAAATAATAGTAATTGTATTGAAACTTGAGGTACAACAGAGCTCCACACCCTTAATCTATATTGTGCAGAAACTCCACCGTTGAAAATACATAAGTGAAAGGTTCAGGCATGGCCGAATGGTCAAAAGACAACTAATACAATAGTTAAATGTCCTATATATACTAGACTAGCTACTAGGGTTTACATGAGTAAGTAATTGATGCATAAATTCACTTCCGGGGCCCACTTGGTGTATGCTTGGGCTGAGCTTGATCTATCTACGAGTTGAGGCTTTTCTTGGAGTTGAACGCCGAGTTATAGCGTGTTTCTGGCGTTCAACTCCGGGTTGTGACGTGTTTCTGGCGTTTAACTCCAGACAGAAGCATATACTTTGCGTTGAGCGCCACTTTACGTCGTCAATTCCCGAATAAAGTATGGACTATTATATATTGCTGGAAAGCTCTAGATGTCTACTTTCCAACGCCGTTGAGAGCGCGTCATTTGGAGTCCTGTAACTCCAGAAAATCCATTTTCAGTGCAGGGAGGTCAGATTCCAACAGCATCAGCAGTCCTTTTGTCAGCCTTTTTCAGAATTTTGCTCAAGTCCCTCAATTTCAGCCAGAATTTACCTGAAATCACAGAAAAATACACAAACTCATAGTAAAGTCCAGAAGTGTGAATTTAACATAAAAACTAATGAAAATATCCCTAAAAGTAGCTTGAACTTACTAAAAACTGCCTAAAAACAACGCCAAAAAGCGTATAAATTATCCGCTCATCAAAGGCCTTTACATCCCTACTGATTTCATAATCTTAGACACTGGGAAGGAAGAGGATGAGTGTATCATCCTTGGAAGACCTTTCCTAGCCACAGCAGGAGCTGTGATAGATGTCAACAGAGGGGAATTAATCCTTCAATTGAATGGGGACTACCTGGTGTTTAAGGCACATGGCCATCCCTCTGTGACAAAAGAGAGTGAGCACAAAGAACTTCTCTCAGTTCAGAGTCAAGAAGAGCCCCCACAGTCAAACTCTAAGTTTGGTGTTGGGAGGCCACAACCAAACACTAAGTTTGGTGTTAAGACCCTATATCCAAACTCTAAGTTTGGTGTTGGGACTATACAACATTGACCAGATCACCTTGTGGCTCCATGAGAGCCCACTGTCAAGCTATTGACATTAAAGAAGTGCTTGTTGGGAGGCAACCTAAATTTTTATTTATCTAATTTTAAATTTTATTTTATTGTTATTTTGTGTTTTATTAGGTACATGATCATGTGGAGTCACGAAAAAATATAAAAATTAAAAACAGAATCAAAAAATAGTAGAAGAAAAATCACACCCTGGAGGAAGGACAGATTGGCGTTCAACGCCAGTAAAAAGCATCTGGCTGGCGTTCAACGCCAGAACAGAGCATGAATCTGGTGCTGAACGCCAGAAACAAGCAACATTCTGGCGTTTGAACGCCATGAATGTGCCTTGAGAAAAGCTGGCGCTGAACGCCAGTAACAAGCATGGAGCTGGCGTTCGATGCCAGAAACATGCTACACATGGGCGTTGAACGCCCAGAGTGTGCATCATCTCGGCGTTTAAACGCCAGAATGGTTCGCAAAGGCATTTTACATGCCTATTTGGTGTAGGGATGGAATTCCTTGACACCTCAGGATCTGTGGACCCCACAGGATCATCTCAGGATCTGTAGACCCCACAGGATCCCCACCTAACATATTCCCACCTTACCTCCTAATCCTATACCCCCACCTACCTTCAAAATTCAAAACCACTTTCCCACCCAATCCCACCCTAAATGACCGAAACTACACCCTCTCCCCTCCCTATATATACCCTTCCATTCTACTTCATTTTCACACAACACAAACCCCCTCTTCTACACCTTGGCCGAAAATACCATCTCTCACTCTCCTCCATATTCTCTTCTTCTTCTTCTTCTCTTCTTTCTTCTCTTGCTTGAGGGTGAGCAATATTTTAAGTTTGGTGTGGTAAAAGCATAAGGTTTTTGTTTTTCTATTACCATCAATGGCACCTAAGGCCGGAGAATCCTCTAGAAAAGGAAAAGGGAAGACAAAAGCTTCCACCTCCGAGTCATGGAAGATGGAAAGATTCATCTCCAAAAGCCATCAAGACCACTTCTATGATGTTGTGGCAAAGAAGAAGGTGATCCATGAAGTCCCTTTCAAGCTCAAGAAAAATGAGTATCCAGAAATCCGACATGAAATCCGAAGAAGAGGTTGGGAAGTCCTAACCAACCCCATGCAACAAGTCGGAATCTTAATGGTTCAAGAGTTCTATGCCAATGCATGGATCACTAGGAACCATGATCAAAGTATGAACCCGAGTCCAAAGAATTATCTCACAATGGTTCGGGGAAAATACATAGATTTTAGTCTGAAGAATGTGAGGTTGGCATTCCACTTGCCCATGATGCAAGGAGATGTACGCCCCTACACTAGAAGGGTCAACTTTAATCAAAGGTTGGAGCAAGTCCTAATGGACATATGTGTGGAAGGATCTCAATGGAAAAGAGACTCCAAAGGCAAGCCAGTTCAACTAAGAAGACTGGACCTCAAGCCTGTGGCTAGAGGGTGGTTGGAGTTCATTCAACGCTCCATCATTCCCACTAGCAACCGATCTGAAGTTACTGTGGATCGGGCCATCATGATTCATAGCATCATGATTGGAGAGGAAGTAGAAGTTCATTAAGTCATCTCCAATGAAATCTACAAAATAGCCGAAAAGCCCTCCACCATGGCAAGACTAGCTTTTCCTCACCTTATTTGCCATCTATGCTACTCAGCTGGAGTTATCATAGAAGGAGACATCTCTATTGAAGAGGATAAGCCCATCACCAAGAAGAGGATGGAGCAAGCAAGAGAGACCCTCCACGGATCTCAAGAGATGCATGAGGAAGCTCATCATCAAGAAATCCCTGAGATGCCTCAAGGAATGCACTTTCCTCCCAACAACTATTGGGAACAACTCAACACTTCCTTAGAAGATTTGAGCTACAATGTGGAACAATTAAGGGTGGAACATCATGAGCACTCCATCATTCTCCATGAAATAAGAGAAGATCAAAGAGCGATGAGGGAGGAGCAACAAAGGCAAGGAAGGGACATAGAAGAGCTTAAGGACATTGTTGGTCCTTCAAGAAGAAGACGCCACTAAGGTGGATTCATTCCTTGTTCTTATTTCTTTCTACTGTTCGATTTTTATATTATATGTTCATTTATGTTTTGTGTCTCTACTTCATGATCATTAGTGTTTAGTAACTATGTCTTAAAGTTATGAATAATTCAATTAATCCTTCACCTTTCTTAAATGAAAAATTTTTTTAATTCAAAAGAACAAGAAATACATGAATTTCAAATTTATCCTTGAATTTAGTTTAATTATATTGATGTGGTGGCAATACTTTTTGTTTTCTGAATGAATGCTTAAACAGTGCATATTTTTTATCTTGTTGTTTATAAATGTTAAAACTATTGGCTCTTGAAAGAATGATGAACAAAGAGAAATGTTATTGGTTATCTGAAAAATCATAAAATTGATTCTTGAAGCAAGAAAAAGCAGTGAAAAAGCAAAAGCTTGTGAAAAAAAAAAAGAGAAAGTGGCGAAAAAAAAAAGAGAAAATGAAAAAGCAAGCTGAAAAAGACAATAGCCCTTAAAACCAAAAGGCAAGGGTAAAAAGGATCCAAGGCTTTGAGCATCAGTGGATAGGAGGGCCCAAGGAAATAAAATCCAGGCCTAAGCGGCTAATTCAAGTTGTCCCTAATCATGTGCTTGTGGCATGCAGGTCCAAGTGAAAAGCTTGAGACTGAGTGGTTAAAGTCATGATCCAAAGCAAAAGAGTGTGCTTAAGAGCTCTGGATACCACTAACTGGGGACTCTAGCAAAGCTGGGTCACAATCTGAGAAGGTTCACCCAGTTATGTGTCTGTGGCATTTATGTATCCGGTGGTAATACTGGAAAACAAAGTGCTTAGGGCCATGGCCAAGACTCATAAGTAGCTGTGTTCAAGAATCAACATACTTAACTAGGAAAGTCAATAAAACTATCCGAAATTCTAAGTTCCTAGAGAAGCCAATCATTCTGAACTTCAAAGGAAAAATTGAGATGCCAAAACTATTCAGAAGCAAAAAGCTACAAGTCCCGCTCATCTAATTAGAATTAATATTCATTGATATTTTGGAATTTATAGTATATTCTCTTCTTTTTATCCTAATTGATTTTCAGTTGCCTGGGGACAAGCAACAATTTAAGTTTGGTGTTGTGATGAGCGGATAATTTATACGCTTTTTGGCATTGTTTTTAGGTAGTTTTTAGTAAGTTCAAGCTACTTTTAGGGATGTTTTCATTAGTTTTTATGTTAAATTCACATTTCTGGACTTTACTATGAGTTTGTGTGTTTTTCTGTGATTTCAGGTAATTTCTGGCTGAAATTGAGGGACTTGAGCAAAAACTCTGATAGGAGGCTGACAAATGACTGCTGATGCTATTGGAATCTGACCTCCCTGCACTCGAAATGGATTTTCTAGAGCTACAGAACTCCAAACAGTGTTAGAAAGTAGACATCTATAGCTTTCCAGAAATATATAATAGTCCATACTTTATTCGGGAATTGACGATGTAAAGTGGCACTCAACGCCAAGTATATGCTGCTGTCTGGAGTCAAACGCCAGAAACACGTCACAACCCGGAGTTGAATGCCCAAAACACGTTACAACTTGGAGTTCAAATCCAAAAGAAGCCTCAGTTCGTGGATAGATCAAGATCAGCCCAAACATACACCAAGTGGACCCCGGAAGTGGATTTATGCATCAATTACTTACTCATGTTAACCCTAGTAGCTAGTTTATTATAAATAGAACTTTTTACTAGTATATTAGATATCATGGAATAGATCTCTGGACACCTAGTCCTTAGACCATGGGGGCTGGCCATTCGGCCATGCCTGAACCTTTCACTTATGTATTTTCAACGGTGGAGTTTTTACACACCATAGATTAAGGGTGTGGAGCTCTGCTGTACCTCAAGTTTCAATACAATTACTATTATTTTCTATTCAATTCTCTTTTATTCCTATTCTAAGATATTCGTTGCACTTCAACTTGATGAATGTGATGATCTGTGACACTCATCATCATTCTCACCTATGAACGCGCGTGACTGACAACCACTTCCGTTCTACCTTAGGCCGGGCGCATATCTCTTAGATTCCCCAACAGAATCTTCGTGGTATAAGCTAGATAGATGGCGGCATTCATGAGAATCCAGAAAGTCTAACCTTGTCTGTGGTATTCCGAGTAGGATTCTGGGATTGAATGACTGTGATGAGCTTCAAACTCTTGAAGGCTGGGCATTAGTGGCAGACGCAAAAGAATCAAGGGATTCTATTCCAACCTGATTGAGAACCGATAGATGATTAGTCGTGCTGTGACAGAGCATAGGACCATTTTCACTGAGAGGATGGGATGTAGCCATTGACAACGGTGATGCCCTACATACAGCTTGCCATGGAAAGGAGTAAGAAGGATTGGATGAATGTAATAAGAAAGTAGAGATTCAAGAGAAGCACAGCATCTCCATACGCCTATCTGAAATTCCCACTATTGATTTACATAAGTATTTCTATCCTATTTTATTTTCTGTTTATTAATAATTTTCAAACTTATCCATAATCAATTATTATCCGCCTGACTGAGATTTACAAGATGACCATAGCTTGCTTCATACCAAGAATCTCTGTGGGATCGACCCTTACTCACGTAAGGTATTACTTGGATGACCCAGTACACTTGCTGGTTACGTTGAACGGAGTTGTGACCACACATAGTTGTGAACCATGGTATTGGCATCATGTTTTTGGCGCCATTGCCAGGGAAAGAAAAAGCAATGAATTTTACAAAATACAATAACAAAGGAATCACAATTTCGTCCACCAGGCGCGTCCCTTGAGGTTCTGGCTCAGCCGCTAAATACATTGGCACTTGGCTTCGGCTACTTCGCGCTGGTCACTTCGGTGCGCATCCGTGCATACGCGGCTGGTGCACGTGTTGGCGCCCTTGCTCGAAATTCCAAAGCTTTAATTTCTATGCTCCTTTCCTTTATGCATGCTCATATCCTCTCTTCCAAGCCATCCTTGCCATATAAGCTCTGAAATCACTTAACACATGGATCACGGCATCAAATGGTAATAGAGAAGGATTAAAATATATCTAATTCAATACAAAAGAAGCATGTTTTCATCTATGAGGCAAAATTGGGAAAGGAACACCAAATCATGCATTTTTATATGAATAAGTGTGGAAGATCATTGATAAAACCCTCAAAATCTATATAGGATAAACCCTAAAAACGGGGTTTTTCATCCTCCCCACACTTAGACTATAGCATGTCCTCATGCTAAAGAAAAGCAAAAGACCAAACGATCATAAAGGAATGAGATTCATGATATGCAATCTACTTACATGAATGCAACTAAGATGGATACTACTATCTACTTGATCAAAAAGCAAATCACCCTTCCTAAAACACATATATGGTCACATAGGGCAAGATGATAAATAATGCATTCCATACCAATTTTAATCATCAAAGCGAGATATGCCCAACTTGCATGAAGAACGCTCGTGAGAGCCGAGAATATGGATTTGAGCTTCGAACCCTCACCAAAAGTGTTTGCACTCTATTCGCTTGGTGTATCGGGTTACTCACTTAATTCTCCCCTATTTCGTGCTATTCCAAAATTTGTTCTTCCTCTAACAATCAACAATTGTTATATGCATGCATACATACATCATGAGGTCTTTCCTTTGGCTGTACTGGGGCTAGGGTCAAGGTAAGGTTATATATTTGGCTAAGTGGGCTAGAAATTGAATCCTTTGATTAACCGAAGCTTCCCACCAAACCTATATAACATCCTATACAATTATATACTAGTCTAGCTACCTATTCCTCACTTTTCCACATACTCATGCATTCACTTTTAATCACTACAAACATGCATCGATTATTATTGAATATTACTTCGGGGCATTTTGTCCCCTTTTCCCTTTTCCTTTTTTTTTTATTTCTACTTGGTTTGTTTTCTTTTTCATTATTCCTTTTCCTTTTTGTAGTTTTTTTTTCTCTTTTTTTTTCTTTTGTCTTTCTTGTCAATGCATATGGTTTACATATTTGGTCATCACATGAGTTTGCATCCACTCCCCAATATTTTCAACAAAAACAACAATATGCTCTTACCTCAACCAATGTCCCCCTCCCCGTTTCCCCATACTTGGATGACGCATGATGAGCGGATAATTTGTATGCTTTTTGGCATTGTTTTTAGTATGTTTTTGGTATGATATAGTTAGTTTTTAGTATATTTTTATTAGTTTTTAGTTAAAGTTCACTTTTCTGGACTTTACTATGAGTTTGTGTGTTTTTCTGTGATTTCAAGTATTTTCTGGCTGAAATTGAGGGACCTGAGCAAAAATCTGATTCAGAGACTAAAAAGGACTGCAGATGCTGTTGGATTCTGACCTCCCTGCACTCGAAGTGGATTTTCTGGAGCTACAGAAGCCCAATTGGCGCGCTCTCAACGGCGTTGGAACGTAGACATCCTGGGCTTTCCAGCAATATATGATAGTCTATACTTTGCCCAAGATTTGATGGCCTAAACCGGCGTTCAAAGTCACCTTCAAGATTTCCAGCGTTAAACGCCGGAACTGGCACCCAAATGGGAGTTAAACGCCCAAACTGGCACTAAAGTTGGCGTTTAACTCCAAGAAGAGTCTCTATACGAAAATGCTTCATTGCTCAGCCCAAGCACACACCAAGTGGGCCCGGAAGTGGATTTTTATGTCATTTACTCATTTCTGTAAACCTTAGGCTACTAGTTTTCTATAAGTAGGACCTTTTGCTATGGTATTTGTATCATCTTTCAATCTGAAGAGTCTTTCGATCTTTGGATCTTTTGATCACTTTGGGAGGCTGGCCATTCGGCTATGCCTAGACCTTTTTCTTATGTATTTTCAACGGTGGAGCTTATACACACCATAGATTAAGGTGTGGAGCTCTGCTGTACCTCGAGTATTAGTGTAATTACTATTGTTCTTCCATTCAATTCCGCTTGTTCTTGTTCTAAGATATCACTTGTTCTTCAACTTGATGAATGTGA
>NC_029781.3:41001867-41002260 GCF_000817695.3 Arachis duranensis
CAAGGCTCTAGTGAATATCTCTTGGATTCCTGATTGCACGATGCATGGTTGATCGCCTGACAACGGAGTGCTCGCCTGACAAACGAGCCAGCCATTCCGTGAGATCAAAGTCTTCGTGGTATAGGCTAGAACTGATGGTGGCATTCAAGAGAATCCGGAAGGTCTAACCTTGTCTGTGGTATTCTGAGTAGGATTCAATGACTGAATGACTGTGACGTGCTTCAAACTCCTAGCAGGCGGGGCGTTAGTGACAGACGCAAAAGAATCGATGGATTCTATTCCGGCCTGACCGAGAACCGACAGCTGAATTCCGCTATGCTGTGACAGAGCATATGCAATCGCTTTCATTGAGAGGATGGGAGGTAGCCATTGACAACGGTGAAACCCTACACA
>NC_029781.3:41003118-41003977 GCF_000817695.3 Arachis duranensis
AGCTGGGCGTTCAAAACGCCCAGTGAAGAAGGACAGACTGGCGTTTAAACGCCAGCCAGGGTACCTGGTTGGGCGTTTAACGCCCAAAAGGGTAGCATTTTGGGCGTTAAACGCCAGAATGTGCACCATTCTGGGCGTTTAACGCCAGGATGGCTAAAGGGGGAAGATTTTGTTTTCAAATCAATTTTTTTTAGTTTTCAAAATCTTTTCAAAATCAAATCTTTTTCAAATCAATTTTTCAATCAAATCTTTTTCAAAACCAATTTCTTTCCATTTTTAAAGATACTTACTATCAATTAATGATTTGATTCAACATTTCAAGTATGTTGCCTTTTCTGTTGAGAAAGGTTTAATGTTTGAATCATATCTTTTCTTGTTAGGCAAGTCATTAATTTTTAAAATCAAGTCTTTTTAAAATTGTTTTCAAATCATATCTTTTCAATCATATCTTTTTAAAACCATAACTTTTCAATCAAATCTTTTTAATCACATCTTTTTCAAAATAGTTTTCAATCAAATCTTTTTGATTTCTAATTTCAAAATCTTTTTCAAAAATCATTTGATTCCTTTTCCATTTTCATTTTCGAAAATTAAGTAATGTTTTTCAAAAAAATGTTTTCAAATTTTCTACTTAATTTTCGAAAATCACTTCCCTCCTTCTCACATCCTTCTATTTATGGACTAACACTATCCCTTAAATGCAAAATTCGAACTCCATCTTCTTTGATAAGTTCAAATTTTCTACTCCTGTCTTCTACTCTTCTTTTCCTCTGACACTTAAAGGAACCTCTATACTGTGACATAGAGGATTCCACATTTTCTTGTTCTCTTCTCTTTCTTATGAGCAGGAGCAAAGACA
>NC_029781.3:41005557-41006719 GCF_000817695.3 Arachis duranensis
TTGGAGCAATCATGAAGCTAAATGACAAGTTATTTGGAAATGAGACTTGGGAGGATGAACCCCCTTTGCTCACCAAAGAACTGGATGACTTGTCTAGGCAGCAATTGCCTCAAAAGAGGCAGGACCCTGGGAAGTTTTCTATACCTTGTACCATAGGCACCATGACCTTCAAGAAGGCCTTGTGTGACTTAGGGTCAAGTGTAAACCTCATGCCGCTCTCTGTAATGGAGAAATTAGGGATCTTTGAGGTGCAAGCTGCAAAAATCTCACTAGAGATGGTAGACAATTCACGAAAACAAGCCCATGGACTTGTAGAGGATGTTCTGGTTAAAGTTGAAGACCATTACATCCCTACTGATTTCATAGTCCTAGAGACTGGGAAGTGCATGGATGAATCCATCATCCTTGGCAGACCCTTCCTAGCCACAGCAAAGGCTGTGATTGATGTTGATAGAGGAGAGTTGATCATTCAAGTGAATGAAGAATCCTTGGTGTTTAAGGCCCAAGGATATCCCTCTGTCATCATGGAGAGGAAGCATGAAGAGCTTCTCTCAAAACAGAGCCAAACAGAGCCCCCACAGTCAAACTCTAATTTTGGTGTTTGGAGGCCACAACCAAACTCTAAGTTTGGTGTTGAAGCCCCACATTCAAACTCTAAGTTTGGTGTTGGGAGGTTCCAACATAGCTCTGAGCATTTCTGAGGCTCCATGAGAGTCCTCTGTCAAGCTAGTGACACTAAAGAAGCGCTTGTTGGGAGGCAACCCAATGTTTTATATTTAATTATTTTCTTTTGTTATTTTATCTCTTTTGTAGATTGATGATCATGAGAAGTCACAAAATTAATTGAAAAAGCAAAAACAGAATGAAAAACAGGAAGAAAAACAGCACACCCTGGAGGAAGCACCCACTGGCGTTTAAACGCCAGTGAGGTTAGCTGTTGGGCGTTTAACGCCCAGTCTGGCACCATTCTGGGCGTTTAACGCCAGAAAGGGGCACCAGACTGGCGTTAAACGCCAGAGAAGGGCAAGAACCTGGCGTTAAACACCAGAAATGGGCACCAGCCCGGCGTTTAACGCTAGATTTGGCTCAAAACGTGATTTTGAGTGCCATTTGGTGCAGGGATGACTTTTCCTTGACACCTAAGGATCTGTGGACCCCACAG
>NC_029781.3:41008471-41008779 GCF_000817695.3 Arachis duranensis
GATTTTCTGGAGCTACAGAAGCCCAATTGGCGCGCTCTCAATGGCGTTGGAAAGTAGACATCCTGGGCTTTCCAGCAATATATGATGGTCCATACTTTTCCCAAGATTTGATGGCCCAAACCGGCGTTTAAAGTCACCTTCAAGATTTCCAGCGTTAAACGCCGGAACTGGCACCCAAATGGGAGTTAAACGCCCAAACTGGCACTAAAGCTGGCGTTTAACTCCACGAAGAGTCTCTGCACGAAATTTCTTCATTGCTCAGCCCAAGCACACACCAAGTGGGCCCGGAAGTGGATTTTTATGTCATT
>NC_029781.3:41009062-41027947 GCF_000817695.3 Arachis duranensis
TGAATGACTGTGACGTGCTTCAAACTCCTAGCGGGCGGGGCGTTAGTGACAGGCGCAAAAGAATCGATGGATTCTATTCCGGCCTGACCGAGAACCGACAGCTGAATTCCGCGTGCTGTGACAGAGCATATGCAATCGTTTTCACTGAGAGGATGGGAGGTAGCCATTGACAACGGTGAAACCCTACACAAGCTTGCCATGGAAAGGAATAAGAAGGATTGGATGAAGACAGTAGGAAAGCAGAGAGATGGAAGGGAAGGCATCTTCATGCGCTTATCTGAAGTTCCTACCAATGAATTACATAAGTATCTCTATCTTTACCTTTGTGTTATTTTCGTTCATCATCATATACATTTGAGTTTGCCTGACTAAGATTTACAAGATGACCATAGCTTGCTTCAATACTAACAATCTCCGTGGGATCGACCCTTACTCGCGTAAGGTTTATTACTTGGACGACCCAGTGCACTTGCTGGTTAGTTGTGCGAAGTTGTGTAATGCCATGGTATTGAACACCAAGTTTTTGGGGTTCATGACCAGGGATTATGAGAGTTGTGAAAAAGTATTGTTCACAATTTCGCGCACCAACGAACACACACTAGTCTAAGCTAATCAAAGATTCAAATAAGAACATTCAAAGTTTTTCACTTTCAGATTGTAATGTGCTAAAATTAAGAACAAGTGGGTTAAGCGTAGGCACAAAATTGGTTACAAAGGTTGTTGTAGGGTAAGACACAATTGAGTTTTTTTGTAAATTCATCTGTAACTCTTCTATTCTTCCAGGCTTACCCTCAATTAATAACTTTGGAAATCCCATAGAGATTATGATCAACCACCAGTTATCAAATTTGAAAAAGAGTCAGAAGAAATGGTTCGATCCTCTTATTTTGATTTCTCAAACCGAGAGATCCATGAATCGGGATCTTAATGCATGTAGATACAGTTGGTCCAATGGGAGCAAGAATTTCCAGGAACATTTAGAACTTCTCAGTTCTGCCATTTGGGTAAGTGGCTAAGTGAATTGATGGCCTCAATCATACATATGCATTCATACATACAACAATGGACATATAGAGTCAAATAAATTAAGGATCACAATCATAAAGGGAGAACAATGCACACAAGAAGGAAGATTAGTGGCTAGAAGATGTAGCCAAACAATAAGGTTCAAAACTCACTTGCTTGTGTTATTGGCTCAACATCCATGTTCCAATTGCATTCTTCAAACAAGCTTAGCATCAAATGTCTCCAAAATTGGTAGGGTTGCCCTAAAATTCTAGTTTCTTATGAAAGAAATCATTACTCTAACCAAATAGACTTATCAAGAGATAACTATCATGCAAAGGGTGTCAAAAAGTGAAAACCTAATCATGCAATCTATCCTAATTGATAAAAGAAATTCAAAATTTATTTGGTGTTACCTACAGAGATCGGTCGACTTAGCACGGTCCTTCGTGCTATACGTGATGCATAATGGTAGACCGGCTTCAAAATGGCCATCATCTCCCTCATCACCGCTATCTTCCCTTGTTGTTGCGGTAGATGTGGAGATACCGGTTTCTCCATAGGCGTGGTGACGACACTTAGAAGCTTCTTCACATAAGCATACCAGCATTGGTTGCGCCGTTCATAACGATCCACCTTCTTGTGAAAATCCTCAATGCGTTGGTGGGAAGACTTGGGTGGTGTGGATAAAGTAGCGGGGATGCTTGTGGGCATAGCCATGTCAAAGTTCCCGGTGTCCATCGAGGGTTTGAGGTATTTCCCGGTTGGAACAACATCACCATCAACCGGGATTATGGCCCTCCGATCCCTAGTCTCACGGGGGACACTAGCGGCCGCAACTAGCTCGGTTACCAAGGTGGAAAAAGGTAGATTGCCCTTAGTATAAATACTCCCTTGGCTTGTCGGATGAGAGGTGGAATGTTGACCGGCCTCTCGGTGAGTACGCACCAAACTAATAAGGCAAGCTCGGTGGTGATGGATGACCCATGGGTGCTAGAAAGCACATAGTGGACTAAAATTTGGGCCCATGCACTGGCCTCTTAAGTGAGGAAACGTGCGTCAATGCCTTTGGGCCTCAGACTCATTCTCCCTCGAATCCAATATGATATTGGTATGGCAATGACTCGGAGAACGGCATTCCAATCAAACCCATATTCGCAACGTGCCGACAATACCTCTTGATAGGCATCAATTCCATCCGCTAATGATCCGATTTTGAGCACTCCTTGAATGAGTTCCTCCTTGATGAGAACTTTCTTCCCGCACACGAAAACCGATGTGATAGAAGCCGAGTGGTAGTTGGAGTAGAACTCCACTACCCATGATAGGTTGGCCTCTTTGGGTTGCTTCATGAGAAATCCTCATTACCTCCACTCAATGCGGGGCATCACAAATGGAATGACATGAGTTGGAGGGGCTAGAAGAGGCTCCATGTGATAGTTTCTTTTAATAATCATGGGGTAGACAAGCTCACAGTATCGGTTGGGGAAGTTGCTCGGGTCCCGTGGAGGGTTATCCTTCTCTAGAACATCAATGTGGACTATGCTTCTTGGCTTCTTGAGGAGGGGCTTGACCTTAGGTGCTTGGGGTGCCCTATTAGCAGACCCTTGAGGTGCCCTCTTAGTTGCCGACGCCTTTCCCTTATCCTTCTTGATCACCATCCTATAAAAGTGGAAAAGGAGGGGGCATTAAATTCAAGAAAACACGCAAAATGGTGGGCATGCAAGTGAGGAAATAGTCCATAAGAGGATAGGCATCCTAAATACACGATAATTGCAACTTGTAATTAAGACAACATTGGAAACAATGACAAATCACTAGCATGTGATGCAAGAGTGATACAAGCATGCAAATGAGAGGCATGAGAAGCATATACCCAAACATCAAAGGGTTGAGCATGAAACACTAAGTAGAGAAAGAACACTAAGTAGAAAGTATTAAGTCAATTTTGGCCCAAAATTTCATGTATGTCTTTCATCAAACACTTAGTATGCATCCCTTTTAGCAATGAACAAGTAAAGGAAATGGAGCAATGTAGCATCCCACAAAGCAGTATCAATTATTATAGAGCACCACATTTGTAATGAAATAAAGTATAACAAATGAATCCACCAAAGCAAAAGAAAGCTCTACCCACAACACCCATGAAAAATAGAAAAATAAAGACAAATGTAAAGAAACAATAAAGCATGAAAAAGAAGCTACTTAAGAAAAAAAAATAAAATCAAATAACCAAAGAAGGAAGAATAAAGAAGCAAAACAAAGAAGAAGGAAAGTAAGATTACCTTGAATGGAAAGGAAAAGAGGGGAAATGGAGAGATAGAGGGGGAGAGAGAGAAATGGGGACCGCCAGAAGTGGTTGGTCGTCGACCGCGGTGCCGCCGGTGGGGGGGCTGAGAGAGGGTGGTAGAAGGGGTTGAAGAAGTGTAGAAGAGGGCACTGGAGAAGGAAGACGGAAAGTGAGAGAAGAGGGGGTGAGAAATTGAAATTAGGCGTGCTACAGCAGTTTTCGCGTCGCAGAATCGACGCGCGCGCACACGGTGCGCGCTTGCGCATGATATGATAGGGTGCAGAATCGGCGCATACACGCCAGGTGGGCGCACAATGTTTGCCCAGAATACGCGCAACTCTCAGGTCCATGAACCGACGCTGGCTGGAGGAAAAACGGCGCCCATGGATGTGGAAGTAAGCAGATGGGCGCGCAAGCGGCAGATGCACCTGCGCGGCAATGGAGTTGTGCTCCTAGCATAGTGCGAGCCTAGTGTTGGCGCAACTCTCTGGAAAGTATACCAGAGATGCGTGCAGGGCGATCGGCACGGGCGCGCCCTGTGCGCGTGCACGTCGGTTCGCGAAATAGCAGATCGGCGTGAACGCGCGGAGGTATTTATGCGCGAGGCATAATGCTGGCTCAGTGCTGGCCTAACTCTCTGGAATTTGGCACTAGAGGCTGCATCCGCATATGGGCGCGCACGCGTACAGCCTGCAGGCGCTTCCTCCCCCTCCCCCCTCGTTTTTTTATCTCGTGGACATGAAAAATGTACATTTATCACAATTTACGTAGGTAGCTAGCCAAAGGGGCCAAAAGCACCCAAAACTCCATGTATAACCTAAAAATTGGGGTGTTTACTACCATACCAACAACTTATCTATTTAGAAATAGTGTAAATTCTCATGAACACTCCATCCACTGGAACTTCAATCAAATCTAACTAAACAATTCAATGGCTAAGCAATCACAAATCAATTATGTACAGAAGAGTCGAAAGGATAGATCTCACCATGGTGGGTGTCTCCCACCTAGAACTTTTGTTTAATATCCTTAAGTTGGACCTTCACTAGCTCAATTTGCTTTGCCGAGAGGAGGATCTTCCAAGAGGAATACGTCAATCTCCTTTTTACTCTTCATTTTCTCACCATGATACAACTTGAGACGGCGCCCATAAACCTTGAAGATATCGGAACTTGAGGGATGGCACAAGTGGTAGACTCCAAAGGGTTCCGCTTTTTCTACTTGATAGGGTCCCTCCCATCTTGACCTTAGTTTTCCGGGCAATAATCTCAATCTTAAGTTGTAAAGGAGCACTAGATCGCTGGCTTTAAACTCTCTTCTTTTTGTGTTCTTGTCATGCACGGCTTTCATTTTCTCCTTGTAAAGTTTAGAATTCTCATAGGCTTCTAGTCTCAAACACTCTAATTCTGCCAATTGAAGCTTTCTCTCAATTCCGGCCCAACCCAAGCTTGGATTGCACTCTATGACGGCCCAATATGCTCTATGCTTGACTTCCACCGGTAGGTGGCAAGCTTTGCCATACACCAATCGAAAGGGGCTCATGCCAATCGGCGTCTTCTATGCCGTTCGGTAGGCACAAAGTGCATCGGTAAGCTTGGCACTCCAATCTGTTCTATTAGGCTTCACAATCCTTTCCAACACACGCTTGATCTCTCGGTTGGAAACTTCGGCTTGGCCGTTTGTTTCTGGGTGATAAGCCGTGGCCACTTTATGTATGATGCCGTATTTCTTCATTAGTCCCTCCATTCTATTGTTGCAAAAATCTGAACCTTGGTCACTCATGATTGCTCGTGGTGACCCAAAGCAACAAATTATGTTGTTTTTCACAAAAGAAAGGACAAAATTAGCATCATCCGTCCAGGTGGGTATCGCTTCCGCCCATTTGGACACATAATCAACGGCAAGTAGAATGTAGAGAAAACTGTTAGAGTTTGGGAATGGCCCCATAAAGTCAATACCCCATACATCAAAGATTTCACAAAATAGCATGGTTTGTTGGGGTATTTCATCCTTTTTGGAGATATTACCAAATCTAAGGCAATGGGGGAAAGATTTACAAAAAAGAGAAGAGTCCTTGAAAAAGACTTGGCCACCAAAATCCACAATCAAGGATTTTTCTTGCCATCCTTTGAGGTCCATAATGTCCACCTCCCTCGGAAGAATGGCAAGCTTCCAAGATTGATTGGAATTTGGTTTATGGACTGTACCTCCGAATTACTTGATCCGCTCCACATCTCCAAAGGTATGGGTCATCCCATACATAGTATTTGGATTCGCTTTTTAGCTTATCCTTTTAATGCTTGGAGAGATTGGGAGGAAAGGTTCGGGATACCAAGTAATTGGCCATTGGTGCATACCAAGGAATGGCATCCGAGATTGCATGCAAGCCCTCAAGGGGAAAAGAATCATTAATAGGAGTGGCATCGCCTTTAGTGTGTTCAAGGCGACTTAAGTGATCCGCCACTAGGTTTTGCGACCCACTCCTATCTTTGATTTCCAGGTCAAATTCTTGCAATAATAAAACGCATCTAATCAATTTCGGCTTGGATTCCTTTTTAGTCAACAAATACTTTAACACCGCATGATCTGAATACATGATAAACCCCTATATTATGAATCATCTTGTGCTTAAATTTTGTGTTTTTATCAAATCTTCACCCACTTATTCATGTAAATTGCATGGTTTTACTATTCCTTCCTCATTTTATGATATATGTGAAAACATGTTTCCTATGCTTTAGAAATATTAAATTTAATTATCCTTTATTACCATTCAATGCCGTGATTTGTGTGTTGAGTACTTTCAGGCTCTATAGGGCAGGAATGGATTAGAGGATGGAAATGAAACATACAAAACTGGAAGGAAAGCACAAAAATGGAGTTTTGAAGAAAAAGTAGCAACGCGAACGCGTGGATGACGCGGACGCGTGCTTAGCGCAAAAAGCAGCGACGCGAACGCATGGACGACACAAACGCATGCCTTGAGCAGAACGCAATTCACGCGGACGCGTGACTGACGCGGACGCGCGGAATAGCAAAACTCCAAATGACGCGAACGCGTGACCCACGTGTACGCGTGATAGACGCCACGTGCGGAAATTGCAGAAAAGGCTCCTAGTGATTTCTGAACCCTCTTTTGGTCTTGATAAATGGATGGATTCACTAGTGATATAATTGGGGAATCCATCCATTTATCAAGAACAATTGATATAACTTTGATTATTCACAATTTTAGGATTAAATGTAGTTTCCAGAGAGAGAGGTTCTCTCCTTTCTCTTAGGTTTTAGGAATTAGGATTTCTCTTAGTTTTAGGATTAAGGATTATTTCTTCTTCATCACAGGTTCAATGTTCCTTTAATTTTTTTCTACTTTTATTTTATTACTTTAATTGATATTTATCTTTCAAATTGGCTTATGAACTTTTCATGTTAGGATTTTCTTAATTAATATAATTTGAGGTATTTCAGACTCATGATTGTTTTACTCTATTTATGATTTATTTTCCCTTTTGGCTTTGGTTAATTAATTGGTAATACTTAAGTTATCAAACTCAGCAGTGGTTGAAGTTGGCAATTGCTGATTGATTTGGATCGCTCTAAAGCTAGTCTATCCACAGGAGTTGACTAGGACTTGAGGATCAAGTTAATTAGTCCACTTGACTTTCCTTTATTTAATAAGGGATAACAAAGCAGGATCAAAACCCAATTTCATCACACCTGATAAGGATAATTAGGATAGGAATTCCAGTTCTCATACCTTGCCAAGAGTTTTCTTAATTATTAATTTATTTTTTTGCTATTTAACTTACTTGTTTTCTATTTCAAAAACCCATAAATATTCCTTTTTTCATAGCCAATAATAAACATACCTCCCTGCAATTCCTTGAGAAGACGACCCAAGGTTTGAATACTTCGGTTATTTATTTTTATTGGGTTTGCTTAAGTGACAAACAAAACTTTTGTACGAAAAGATTCTCTATTGGTTTAGAAACTATACTTACAACGCGATTATATTTTTAAATTTCTTTACCGATAGAAATCCGATCATCAATACACTACTACCTTAGAACCAATAAGGTAAGCTCAGAATTTATCCAAAGCGAAAACAATACCCAAGAGTTCTTTTGCGATAGTAGTGTAGTTGGATTGGGATCCATCTAGTGTTTTTGATGCATAGGCTATGACATATGGATTCTTACCCTCATGTTGTGCTAATGCGGCTCCCACAGCATAATTTGAAGCATCACACATTATTTCAAATGGCCGATGCACTCCTTGCTTAGATCAAACTCAGTGTCCTTTTGCAACAATCGAGATAGTGGCAATGCTACCTTACTAAAGTCCTTGATAAATCTTCGGTAAAATCCTGCATGTCCAAGGAACGAACGGACTTCCCTCTCGGATGAGGGGTAAGGCAAGCTGGATATAACATTGATCTTTGCGGGATCTACGGAAATGCCTTCTTTAGAAACAACATGTCCTAAAACATTGCTTTCCCTAACCATAAAATGACGCTTTTCAAAATTTAAGACAAGGTTTGATTTAGTGCATCTTTCCAAAACTTTTTTAAGATTAGCCAAGCAATGATCAAAAGAATCGCCATATACGCTAAAGTCATCCATGAACACTTCCATACATTGCTCTAGGAAATCCGCAAATATGCTCATCTTGCACCTTTGGAAAGTTACCAGTGCATTGCATAAGCCGAATGGAATACGCTTATAGGCATAAGTTCCAAAGGGGTAAGTAAATATTGTTTTCTCTTGGTCCTCTAGAGCAATATGTATTTGGAAGTACCCCGAATAGCTGTCTAGAAAACAATAATGAGATTTACCGAATAACCGATCAAGCATTTGATCGATAAACGGTAGGGAAAAATGATCCTTTCTAGTGGCCGTGTTCAACCTTCGGTAGTCAATGCACACCCGCCAAGAGTTTTGCACCCTTGTTGCTATAAGCTCTCTGCTCTCATTTTTTATTGTGGTCACCCCGGATTTCTTTGGCACAACTTGAACGGGACTTACCCATTCACTATCCGAAATGGGGTAGATGATGTCCGCTTCTAATAACCGGGTAACCTCTTTTTTCACAACCTCTAGGATGGTAGGATTTAGTCGCCTTTGAGGTTGTTGAACGGGTCGAGCTCCTTCCTCTAGGAATATTCGGTGCTCGCATACTTGGGGGCTTATTCCCACTAGATCCGCCAAGCTCCACCTTATTGCCCTTTTATTCTTCCTCAAAACACATAGCAACTTTTCTTCTTGTGGAGGAGTGAGTTCCCTTACAACAATTACTGGGAACTTGTGGGCTTCATCAAGGTATGAGTACTTTAGATGGGGCGGTAGTGGCTTCAATTCTAGCTTTTGGCCTTGACTTGACACTTTAACTTCTGGAGGATCCAAATGGGGTAATGTGTTCACTTCACTTGGGTCTTCACTTACTTCTTCAATCATATGCTTCTCATCTAACTTTGCATAATGCACTTCAGCCACAATGTTGTCAATTAGGTCGCACCGGAATATAGAATGGTTCTCCGGTGGGTGCTTCATGGCTTCTTCTAAGCTAAAACTCACGACTCTCCCATCTATCTCGAATGAGTAGATTCCCAAATGGGCATACAACTTGAATCTAGAGGTCCTCAAAAATGACCTTCCAAGTAGGATAGATGATGTCCTCTCGGATCCACTTGATGGCATCTCAAGGATGTAAAAGTCGATTGGAAATACCAACCCTTTTATGTTCACCAATACGTCTTCTACCACACCCGTCATGGTTATTATGCTCTTATCCGCTAAGACAAACCTAGCCGCCGATCGCCTCACTGGTGGTAGCTTCAATAAATGATAAACGGAAAGAGGCATAATACTAACGCATGCACCGAGAACACACATACAATCAAGGAATTGAACTCCATCTACGGTACAAGTAACCATGCATGGGCCCGGATCATCACACTTGTTGGGCAATGCTCCCATCAAAGCCAAAATAGAACTCCCCAATGGAATAGTTTCTAACTCATAGATTCTATCTTTGTTTATACATAAATCCTTGAGAAATTTTGCATACTTAGGTACTTGATGGATAGCATCAAAGAGAGGAATAGTTACCTCAACTTTCTTGAACATCTCTACCATTTTGGGGTAAAGTTCTATGCGCTTCCTAGCTTTCCTTGTTAAAGTTGGAAACGGAATTGGTTGAGCAATTTCTTCCTTCAAGGCCTACTCATCCTTGGAGACTTCATTTGGTGGTTAGGAGATTTCATCTTCAACTACCACTTGTTCCTCTTCTTCCTCTTCAAATACTTCTATATCAATTCCCTCCTCATCTTGAGTTACTATTATAGGGCTTGGTTCTTTTTGCTTCCTTTCTTGCAATTATATTCTGGATCTCAAGGTACTGGCATTGATGCCACCCTTGGGGTTGGGTAGAGGTTGTGAAGGAATAGCACTAGAACTCGAGGCTTGAGGGGTGGAAGTGTAAGGTGGTTCTATGCGTGCAACAAGAGCTTGTAGAGTAGAGGTGAGACCAGTAAGACCGGAGGCAAGTGTAGTTTGAAGTTCTTTTTGGCCTTGGAGAATGGTCCAGAGTGTATCATCTTGATTGGGAGAGGTGGAAGGGTATGTAATTTGAGGGGCTTGTGGTTGATTGGGTTGAGGTGGTTGTCTTTGGTGTGGTGGTTGGTAGCTTTGGTAATTTTTTCCTTGGTTTTGTTGAGGGTATGGTTGATTTTGTGGGTATTGGTTTTGTGAGTTGTTGTTGTTCCATCTTTGGTTGCCTCCATTATCCCTCCCTCCTTGTTGGTAATTTTCCCTCTATTGGTTGGGATTGTCTTTCCAACCTTGATTATGATTGCAACCCCCTTGGTTGAAATTGCCTCCTTGTTGAGGATACCCTTGGTTGAAATTGCTGCCTTGTTGGTAGTATCCTTGATTCGGGCGGTCATAGAAGTTATGGGTAGCCGCCAAGGTGTTATCTTCTTGAAGGCTTGGACATTCGTCTGTATAGTGGGAATAGCAAGAACAAATGCTACACACTTTTTGGGGAACCAATTGTTGGCTATGTTGTTGAGGAGGTGGTGGAGGATGATGTTGTTGTTGAGGTTGTTGTTGACTAAATTGGAGTTGCTTTAGAATGTTTGTCATCTCACCCAAGGATTTGGTAAGAGCGGCGGTCTCACTACTAGTGAAAACTTCATTTATGGCCTTTGGGCAATTGATTCTCTGTCTAGCATGTTAAGTGGACTCGGCCAAGTCACTAATGAGTTGCCACGCCTCCTTTGCCGTCCTATACTTAGACAAGGAACCATTGCTAGAAGCGTCCAATAGATTCTTATCTTGCTCTCTCATCCCTTGGCATATATAGCTAAGCAAAACTTGAGTATCAATCATGTGGTTGGGACATGAGTCAAGAAGTTTGCGGAACCGCTCCCAATACTCGTATAGAGTCTCCGTTTCACCTTGTACAATCATAGAGAGCTCTTTCTCAGCTTGTCCGTCATTTCCGCGGGCAAAAAATTATCTAGGAACGCTCTTCTAAGCAAGTCCCAATTGGTAATAACATCACTCGATAAAGTGTAAAATCACTCCTTTGCTCTTCCCTCTAGAGAGAATGGGAAGGCAAACAACCATATAGTAATTTCATTGGATCCTTTTCGCCTTGTTGTTGAGCACACCCCATGAAAGTCCTATAGGTGCCTAATAGGATCTTGTGTGGAAAGTCCATGAAACTTAGGTAGGAGATGAATCAAAGCGGTCTTGAGTTTAAAATTTGCATTCAAGTTTGGTTGAAGCACATGGAAAGGTTGAAGAACAAAGTCCGGTGCACCCGCTTCCTTGAGAGTAACCCTCCTTGGAGTGGCCATAGTGTCGGCACCTAGATCAAGAGAAGAAGTATTAGTAGTATCAAAGGAAGAATAACTAGTGCCTTCTTCGAATGACGGTTTGGAGCCCACTTCGGATGTGGTTGGTGAATTGGTAAAAACCTTTTCACCCTCCTCAAAGGCTAACCACCTCCGAGCTTGCCTTATGTGAAGCAAATTTCTTTCAATTTCCAGATCAAATGGTGCTAAACTCGGATTCGGTAGTGAACGCGTCATACAATAAAGGGAATATGAAGCTCATGACAACAAACAGAATTAAGCAAATATCAATCCTAACTAGCAATCAAACAAAGAAACAATCAAGAGAAATTGCAAGTATGTACGTATACACATATTCACACTAAGCAATAACATGGCACACATAATCAAATCCCCGGCAACGGTGCCATTTTGATGAACGTTATTTTTATGTTGGTATAGAAATGGTAATAAGTCTAATCGTGAGTATAGTTTCCTTCAATTATGATAGCAATTGAGTGTTGCTTCACTTAGTTAACCCCTAATGATGGAGGGAAGTCATGTGAAAGTAACTAACTTGAGTCACAAGTCCTAGCCTAACCCTTGGGAAGTCTAGCTTCAGTGCACTCCAAGCCAATTAGCAATTCTCAATTTTCAGTCAATAATTGATATTCACTACTCGAGTATCTCCAATAACTCAACCCCTAAGCCAAGTAAGAAAGTTCTACTCCAGAGCAAGGGTTATCATTTCATCAAACATTTGGTGAGCATTTATAGAAGACATTATAAAATTGAGAGAAAGGAGTTGAATTCAAACAACAATCACCAAACAATCTAACAATTACAATGGATGAACATGGAAATACCTCAATTCATTAATTCAAATCAAAATAACAAAGCATTCATAGATCTAGAGTGAAAGCATCAAAAGAACAAAAATTGAGAATAGGAGAAGAGTAGATCCACAACTTGCATCAAAACAAAAGTGAATTGGCAATTGATCTCACCAAGAAATCAAAGGAGAATTGCAATGGAGAATGAAATCCTAGAGAGAGGTTGGAGCTGCTATCTCTACAAAAATGTAACTACCTAATGGAAAATATCAAGAAAATATGTCTAATGAGTGAATAGATCCCAAGCCCTTCGATCCTTGGTCTACTTAAGCTTCTCCCGCCAGAACTCTGCCCCAAAATAGGGTTGGTAACTGCTTGAAATCGCTGGTCATGTTTTCTTCTTAAAAAATTGTGTGCGGCCATCGGCGCGTACGCGCACAGCACGCGTACGCGTCCCTGGGAGTTTTTGCGATCTGCGCGCAGGCGCGAAGTACGCGGGCACGTCCCTTGAGGTTCTGGCTCAACCACTAAATACGTCAGCTCTTGGCTTCAGTTACTTCGCGCCGGTCACTTTGGTGCACATCCGCGCGTACGTGGCTAGTGCGCGTGCGCACCCTTGCTGGAAATTCCAAAGTTTCAATTTCTGTGCTCCTTTCCTTTATGCATGCTCCTATCATCTCCTCCAAGCCATCCTTGTCCTATAAGCTCTGAAATCACTTAACAAATGGATCACAGCATCGAATGGTAATAGAGAAGGATTAAAATATATCTAATTCAGTACAAAAGAAGCATGTTTTCATCTATCAGGCAAAATTGGGAAAGGAACACCAAATTATGCATTTTTATATGAATAAGTGTGAAAGATCATTGAAAAAACCCTCAAAATCTATATAGGATAAACCCTAAAAATGGGGTTTATCAAGAAGGAGAAGGAGCGTGCTACTAGGGTAGAGGCCGCTGCTAACTTGGCCGAGGAAGCTGCAAAAAAGTATAAGGAGAGCTATACCCGGACCTTTGACAAGTTGCTAGAAATTAGGGAGAGGCTTCAATCTTCCCGAGATGATTATGCCGAGCCTTAGGAGCACATGGTGAGTAGCATGACCGAGATGTATGAAAATTTAAAGGCTCAAGTCTGGGTTCTTGTCCCCGAGCTTGACCTCACTTTATTTAGTGTGGACAACGTAGTGGAGGAGGGCAAAATTGTGCCTGCCCCTGACGATGAGGATGAGGGTTCTCCCTTGGTGCCGCTGGCCAAGGTTTCTATAGCTTCAGCCTCCTCAACTCCTTCTACCAAAGTGGGCCCTCCGGAGCCCGAACCTGACGTGGAGATCTTGAACAGGGGCAGATGGAGTTGTTATTGCTGCCCTGATATAAACCATACCTCCTCCTCCTCCGAAGGATGGGGCTACTAGAGCGAACTTGGATCCCCTGTGATCTTATTTTATTTTGTCTATATATTTGTATAGTCCGACCTGTGGACTTTGTTGAACTTGTTGGTTTGTAAGTACTTTTTTGTGGATAATTTTCTTGACATTTAGTTACTTCTTAGCAACTTTCCTCTTGAAAAACAGACACTTTAAACTCTTAGGCTGCCCCTTAGGTAGCCTTTGAGTCTTTAATGTTTCAATTTGAAGGATGCATTTTGCTGATATGTCAGTCAGACCTTTGATATTTTATCCTTGCGATCCTTGTGGATTTTAGAGAGGTTTGGTGCTTCCTAGCCTGACCTCTTTTGAGTGGTGATGTAGGTTTTTCTTTCATTGCCTTTTAGGTCATGCCTTGCTTTGAGTTGTTACTTGTCAACCTTTTACTTTTGGAAAAAATTATCCTTGTGACTTGGTGTCCAGGCTTTTAGTGACTTGTCTGATAACTTTTTAGTGTTCTTTACATAGAACCTTTTTAGTTTCAAACGACTTTTGTAGCCCTGTTTTGAGATCGTGCCTTCTTTGAGCAGAGTTGTTCCCTGTTTAGCTATGCACTTTTGAGCCTTAAGCTGTTTTCAACCTTTTTGGCTTTAGACTTGTTCTTTTCTCGAGATCGTACTTGTTTCTTTGGGTCGCGCCTTTAGCTGACGTCGACCTGTCTGGCTTCACCGTCTGGGCATTTTAGTTATATTCCAAAAACTTTTTAGGTAGTGTTCTGAGGAGGAACCTTTTCTTTATAGTTTGTTTGGAAGACTTTTTAGTGCCGTTTTAGCTTGTGCTTTTGCTTTTTAAGTAGTGTCTTTTTTTTCAAGACTTGTACCTTTCAGCGAAGCACTCCATGGGTCAGTTCTGAGGAGGGCATTTTGTTCCCTGGGTATATGTCGGATCTCATATCCCATGGATTGTTTGAGCTGTTCTCTGGTCTTGTCCAAGTACTTCCTCATAGTGGGATCCTTGTCCTGGTAGCTCCCTTCTAATTGCAAGGTAACTACCTGTGAATCGCTAAAAATGGTGAGCTTTTGAGCACCTACCTCCTTAGCCAGCTTCAAACCAGCTAGTAGGGCTTCATATTCAGCTTGATTATTTGATGCGGGAAACTCAAACTCTAACGAGAGCTCGATTTGGGTTCCCTGATCACTCTGTAAAATGACGCCTGCACCAATCCTGATTTTGTTTGAGGAACCATCCATGTAAAGGCTCCACTCTGTGGGGGTGCCCGGGGTATCAGTGTACTCTGCGATGAAGTCGGCCAGGTACTGAGATTTGATAGCTGTCCGAGCTTCATATTTGAGGTCAAATTCTAATAACTTGACTGCCCATTGTAGGATTCTTCCAACTAAGTTTGTTTTCTGTAAAATACTTTTTATAGGCTGGTTAGTCTGTACTCTGATGATGTCAGCTTGGAAGTATGGGCGGAGTCGTCGAGAATTGAGTATGAGGGCGTAGGCGAATTTCTCTATCTTTTGATAGTTTAGTTCAGCCCCTAGTAGAGCTGTATTGATAAAGTAGATGGGTTGTTGCCCGCTTTCGTGTTCTCTGACTAGTGATGAAGCTATTGCCCGACTCCCTACAGCGAGGTATAGGATTAGTTCTTCACCTTCCCTAGGTCGGGCTAAGATGGGTGGTTGTCCCAAAAATGTTTTAAAGACTTGGAAGGCTTGTTCACACTCTGGGGTCCATTCGAACCTTTTCCCATTCCTTAGTGTTACATAAAAGGGGAGAGATCTTAAAGCTGATCCAACTAAGAATCTGGATAAAGCTGTCAGTCTTCCGTTGAGCTGTTGTACCTCTTTGACGTAGGTCGGGCTTTTCATGTTGAGTATAGCTTGGCATTTATCTGGGTTTTCTTCAATTCCTCTCTGGTGAGCATGAAGCCTAAAAATTTACTAGCTTTTACCGCGAAGGTACACTTTGCGGGGTTAAGTTGCATCCCATGCTTTCTTATGGTGTCGAACACTTTGGTAAGGTCGGATAACAACGATTCCTCACTTTGTGTTTTTACCAGCATGTCATCTACATAAACCTCCATTAGCTTTCCAATGTGATCGGTGAAAACCTTGTTCATCAATCTTTGATATGTAGTGATAAACCTCTATTTCATGGTTTATCTTGTGCTCAATTCAGTGGTTTTTATCAACTCTTTACCTACTTATTCATACTATTTGTATGGTTTTACTTTCTCCTTCCGGATTTTGTGCTATGATTGAAAACATGCTTCTTTGGACTTTAAATTTGCTATGTTTAAATCTCTCTTATTACCATTCAGTGCCTTGATATGTGTGTTAAGTTATTTCAGAGATTACAGGTGAAGAATGGCTTAGAGGATGGAAAGGAAGCATGCAAAAGTAGAAGGAATACAAGAAACTGAAGAAACTGCTAAAGCTGTCAGCCTGACCTCTTCGCACTAAAACAGTCATAACTTGAGCTACAGAGATCCAAATGATGCGGTTTCAATTGTGCTGGAAAGCTAACATCCTGAGTTTCGATTTGATATATAATTTATCATAGTGGCCATATAGCTAGGCGACGCGAATGCGTGTTCCACACCGACGCGTCACAGTGATGAAAATCAGCGTGGCAGATTTCAGAACCAGCAAATTCTGGGCTGTTTTTCACCTAGTTCTCGACCCAGAAAACACATATTAGAGGCTATAAAGTGGGGGAATGCATCCATTCATAAAGGGAACAATTGATATAACACTCATATTTCACTTTTCATAATTTAGATGTAGTTTTTAGAGAGAGAGGCTCTCTCCTCTCTCTTAGGATTTAAGATTAGTATTCCTCTTAAAGGATTTAGGATTTATTTCTTCTTCATCACAGGTTCAATGTTCCTTTACTCAATTCTCTTAAACTCTTCATGTTAGATTTGATTCTCTATTTAAATGCAATTTGAGATATTTCATATTTATGATTGCTTTCTTCAATTTATGTTATGATATGGTGTAATGGCATTCATGTTAGTAGAGTAGGTTCCCAACTTGGCTTTGGAGTTGATTAATATTAGGAGACCCCTAAGTTGGGATACTCAAGAGTTCAATTGTAATTGGTTCGTTGTTGGTTGGCTTGTTAATAACTAACTCTATTTCTTCCCAAGGGAAAGGATTAGGACTTGTGAATAGAAGTCGACTTTTAACTTGACTTTCCTTCATTCATGTAGGGTTAACTAAGTAGAAACAACTACTAATTATTAATTGATATTGAGAAAATTCCAACAAGGATAGATCTTCCGATTAATCTTCTCCTAGTCAAGGCTTTTTACTGTTATTATTTTATTTTCTCTGCAATTCACTCTTCTTATTTCTTAATCCAAAACCCCAATTTATACAAACTCATAACCAATAATAAGAACACCTTCCTGCAATTCCATGAGAAGACGGCCGAGGTTTAAATACTTCGGTTATCAATTTATTTAGGGGTTGGTTACTTGTGACAACCAAACATTTGTACGAAAGGATTTTTTATTGGTTTAGAAACTATACTTACAACGCAATTATATCCTTGTGAATTTCTTTACCAACAGGAAATCTGATCGTCAAAAAATGGCGCCGTTGCCGGGAGTTGCAAACGTGTGCCTTATTATTGGTTACTGTAAATATTTTTAAAATTTTTTTTTATCTTATCTTATCTTAGTTTTAAATTTCAAAAATCATATCTTTTTCAAAATCTTTTCTTATCTTTTTTTTCAAAATCAAATCATTTTCAAAATCTTAGTGGTGAAGAATCCTTTGAGCATGAAGAACCTTCTCCGATTGGATTTGAAAGCGTTGAGGAGGTAAAATTTTCTCACCCTCCTTATTATGATTTGAGTAAGGGAAAATGTTTAGATAAAATTGTAGAACAAAGGATTGAGATTAAGAGATTTTGTGAAGAGGTGTAAGTCCTTAGAAATAGAAGGATGGGAGTGGAATACGCTTTGTCAAGATCGTTGGAAGCATCTTTGCCTAGGTTGTCATCTACTCTTTCACTTAAGTGGGTAAAATTCATTTCTATTAGCTTTATTGTCCCACTTGAGTATGGCTTGCTTGAAACGGATGGTCAACTTAGGATGCTTTGTGGGATGAAGCGTAAGCGAAAGATGTTTCATGGTTGGCGTTGCAAATCAAGGCTCATTATGGTTGATGCATCAAACATGAGATATAAAGGTTGGAGTAGTGCTCAAATAGATGGGTCTAGGAGGATTGTTGGCCACTATATAGAGAATTCACCTTACTCACCATCCGGATGGATTAATAATGATGATCAACTTCAAGACGGGTGTGAAAATAAAGTGTGGGATCCCGGATTAGAAAAAGAGGATCAACATTGGGAGCCCCAAGCTTGTGAAGAACTCTATCAACACTTGGCTCAATCCATGAAGAATGGGGCACAATGGAGAACCAAGCATTGGTGGGAGTTCCAAGATGAATTCAAGCACAAGCCACCTTGAGAGGAGCTCCCCATAAGTCCAACTTAAGGACAATAAACAAAAGTGCTAGGTGGGAGACACCCCACCATGGTAAAATCCTTTCATTTTCTCTTTTGTACATATTGGTAGAACTAGTTTAATTTCATGTTTAGATTAGTTGGTTGAGCTTAATTAGTATTTTATCATGTTAAATAAGGTTTTAGGGTGTTTTGGTAGTTGCTTGGAGGTTTAGAATGCTTGGATTGGTGCAAAAACATAGAGAAAAATTTTGAAAAAAAAAACAAACAGAGCACCATCCATGCGTATGCGTACATCAAGCATTTTTGACCATCCACGCGCGCGTGCCATGCTTGCATACGCGTGGATTGAGAAGTTCCACATTCCATACATTTTCCAGAGAGTTATGCCTACGCCACGCCAACGTTGTGCCTTTGGCACAACCCCACTCGCGCGTACGCGCACATGACGCGTACGCACAATGGTGGACGAAATTGTGATCAACAATAATGGCTCTTTGGCATGTGCATAAAAACATTAACTCAGCACTTTCTTTCCACAATCTCGTTCAACTAACCAGCAAGTGTACTGGGTCGTCTAAGTAATAAACCTTACGTGAGTAAGGGTCGATCCCACAGAGATTGTTGGTATGAAGCAAGCTATGGTCACCTTGTAAATCTCAGTTAGGCAGATTAAATGGTTATGGATTTCGAAAATTAATAATAAACAGAAAATAAAATAGGATAGAAATACTTATGTAAATTAATGGTGGGGATTTCAGATGGGCGTGTGAAGATGCTAGAATCCTCTCGAACCTCTGTTTTCCTATTGCTTTCATTCAATCCTTCTTACTCCTTTCCATGGCAAGCTATATGTAGGGCATCACCATCGTCAATGGCTACTTTTCATCCTCTCGGGAAAATGGTCCTATGCGCTGTCACTGCATGGCTAATCATCTGGAGGCATCACCCTTGACAATGGCTACATCCCATCCTCTCAGTGAAAATGGTCCAAATGCTCTATCACAGCACGGCTAATCATCTATCGGTTCTCAATCAGGTTGGAATAGAATCCATTGATTCTTTTGCATC
>NC_029781.3:41027969-41028182 GCF_000817695.3 Arachis duranensis
TTCTTTTGCGTCTGTCACTAACGCCCAGCCTTCAGGAGTTTGAAGCTCGTCACAGTCATTCAATCCCGGAATCCTACTCGGAATACCACAGACAAGGTTAGACTTTCCGGATTCCCATGAATACCGCCATCTATCTAGCTTATACCACGAAGATTCTGTTTGGGAATCTAAGAGATATGCGCCCGGCCTAAGGTAGAACGGAAGTGGTTGTCA
>NC_029781.3:41028369-41029222 GCF_000817695.3 Arachis duranensis
AGCAGAGCTCCACACCCTTAATCTATGGTGTGTAGAAACTCCACCGTTGAAAATACATAAGTGAAAGGTTCAGGCATGGCCGAATGGCCAGCCCCCTGTATGATCAAAAGACCGAATGGTAAAAAGATGTCTAATACAATAGTAACTTATCCTATTTATACTAGACTAGCTACTAGGGTTTACATGAGTAAGTAATTAATGCATAAATCCACTTCCGGGGCCCACTTGGTGTATGCTTGGGCTGAGCTTGATCTTTTCACGAGCTGAGGCTTTTCTTGGAGTTGAACGCCAAGTTGTAACATGTTTTGGGCGTTCAACTCCGGGTCGTGACGTGTTTCTGGCGTTTAACTCCAGACAGCAGCATGTACTTGGCGTTGAGCGCCACTTTACGTCGTAAATTCCCAAATAAAGTATAGACTATTATATATTTATGGAAAGCTCTAGATGTCTACTTTCCAATGCCATTGAGAGCGCGCCATTTGGAGTTTTGTAGCTCCAGAAAATCCATTTTGAGTGCAGGGCAATCAGATTCCAACAGCATCAGCAGTCCTTTTGCCAGCCTTTTTCAGAATTTTGCTCAAGTCCCTCAATTTTAGCCAGAAATTACCTGAAATCACAGAAAAACATACAAACTCATAGTAAAGTCCAGAAATGTGCATTTAACATAAAAACTAATGAAAACATCCCTAAAAGTAGCTTGAACTTACTAAAAACTACCTAAAAACAATGCCAAAAAGCGTATAAATTATCCGCTCATCACAAAAAGTTGAACTAAAAGTATTGTCACCACATCAATATAATTAAACTAAATTCAAGGATAAATTCGAAATTCATGTACTTCTTGTTCTTTTGA
>NC_029781.3:41029432-41031674 GCF_000817695.3 Arachis duranensis
ATAAGCTCTTCTATGTCCCTTCCTTGCCTTTGTTGCTCCTCCCTCATTGCTCTTTGATCTTCTCTTATTTCATGGAGAATAATGGAGTGCTCATGATGTTCCACCCTTAATTGTTCCACATTGTGGCTCAAATCTTTTAAGGAAGTGTTGTGTTGTTCCCAATAGTTGTTGGGAGGAAAGTGCATCCCTTGAGGCCTCTCAGGGATTTCTTTATGATGAGCTTCCTCATGCATCTCTTGAGATCCGTGGAGGATCTCTCTTGCTTGCTCCATCCTCTTCTTGGTGATGGGCTTATCCTCTTCAATCGGGATGTCTCCTTCTATGATAACTCCAGCTGAGTAACATAGATGGCAAATAAGGTGAGGAAAAGCTAGCCTTGCCATGGTGGAGGTTTTTCGACTATTTTGTAGAATTCATTGGAGATGACTTCATGAACTTCTACTTCCTCTCCAATCATGATGCTATGAATCATGATGGCCCGATCCACAGTAACTTCAGATCGGTTGCTAGTGGGAATGTTGGAGCGTTGAATGAACTCCAACCATCCTCTAGCTACAGGCTTGAGGTCTAGTCTTCTTGGTTGAACTGGGTTGCCTTTGGAGTCTCTTTTCCATTGAGCTCCTTCCACACATATGTCCATTAGAACTTGGTCCAACCTTTGATTAAAGTTGACCCTTCTAGTGTAGGGGCATTCATCTCCTTGCATCATGGGCAAGTGGAAAACCAAACTTACATTTTTTGGACTAAAATCTAAGTATTTCCCCCAAACCATTGTGAGGTAATTCTTTGGGCTCGGGTTCATACTTTGATCATGGTTCCTAGTGATCCATGCATTGGCATAGAACTCTTGAACCATTAAAATTCCGACTTGTTGCATGGGGTTGGTTAAGACTTCCCAACCTCTTCTTCTTCGGATTTCATGTCGGATCTCCGGATACTCATTTTTCTTGAGCTTGAAAGGGACCTCAGGGATCACCTTCTTCTTTGCCACAACATCAGAGAAGTGGTATTGATGGCTTTTGGAGATGAATCTTTCCATCTCCCATGACTCGGAGGTGGAAGCTTTTGTCTTCCCTTTTCCTCTTCTAGAGGATTCTCTGGCCTTAGGTGCCATTGATGGTAATGGAAAAACAAAAAGCTTATGCTTTTACCACAAACTTAAAATATTGCTTGCCCTCGAGCAAGAGAAGAAAGAAGAGAAGAATAAGAAGAAGAAAATATGGAGGAGAAGGGGGAGTGTAGGTTTCGGCCAAGGTAGAGAAGAGGGGGTTGTGTTGTGTGAAAATGAAGTGGAATGGAGGGGTTTATATAGGAAAAGAGGAGAGGGTAGGTTCGGCCATTTTAGGGTGGGTTTGGGTGGGAAAGTATTTTTGAATTTGAAGGTAGGTGGGGTTTATGGGGAAGAGTGGATGGATGTGAGTGGTGAAGAGGTGATGGGAAAGAGAGATTGAGGTGATTGGTGAAGGGTTTTGGGAAGGAGTGTTTATTGGGAGGAGAGATTCAGAGATTGAAGTTGTTTGGAAGTGTGACATGGGGAAGAGTGTTATAGGATTAGGAGGTAAGGTGGGAATATGTTAAGTGTGGATCCTGTGGGGTCCACAAATCCTGAGATGATCCTGTGGGGTCCACAGATCCTGAGATGTCAAGGAATTACATCCCTGCACCAAATAGGCAAGCAAAAATGCCTTTGCATACCATTCTGGCGTTTAAATGCCGAGGTGATGCACGTTCTAGGCGTTCAACGCCCATGTGAAGCATGTTCTGGGCGTTCAATGCCCATGTGTAGCATGTTTCTGGCGTTGAACGCCAGTTCCATGCTTGTTACTGGCGTTCAGCGCCAGCTTTTCTCAAGGCACATTCCTGGCGTTTGATGAGCGGATAATTTGTATGCTTTTTGGCATTGTTTTTAGTATGTTTTTGATATGATATAGTTAGTTTTTAGTATATTTTTATTAGTTTTTAGCTAAAATTCACTTTTCTGGACTTTACTATGAGTTTGTGTGTTTTTCTGTGATTTCAGGTATTTTCTGGCTGAAATTGAGAGACCTGAGCAAAAATCTGATTTAGAGACTGAAAAGGACTGCAGATGCTGTTGGATTCTGACCTCCCTGCACTCGAAGCGGATTTTCTGGAGCTACAGAAGCCCAATTGGCGCGCTCTCAACGGCGTTGGAAAGTAGACATCCTGCGCTTTCCAGCAATATATGATAGTCCATACTTTGCCCAAGATTTGATGGCCCAAA
>NC_029781.3:41033418-41034939 GCF_000817695.3 Arachis duranensis
ATCTACAGCTTCTCCATTACAGAGAGTGGCATAAGATTTATCCCTGACCCCAGATCACATAGAGCTTTTTCAAAGGTCATGGTGCCTATGGTACAAGGTATTAAGAACTTGCCAGGATCTTGTCTCTTTTGAGGTAAAATTTGCTGAATTCAGGTATCTAGTTCACTAATGAGCAAGGGAGGTTCACTTTCCCAAGTCTCATTACCAAACAACTTGGCATTCAGCTTTAGGATAGCTCCTAAATATTGAGCAACTTGCTCTCTAGTCACATCTTCATCCTCTTCAGAGGAAGAATAGTCTTCAGAGCTCATGAATGGCAGAAGGAGATTTAATGGAATCTCTATGGTCTCTATATGAGCCTCAGATTCCCTTGGATCCTTAATAAGAAACTCCCTCTTGCTTGAGAGACGTCCCAGGAGGTCTTCCTCACTAGGATTTTCGTTCTCCTCCTCCCTTATGCATTCGGCCATATTGATTACATCAATGGCCTTGCACTCTCCTTTTGGATTCTCTTCTGTATTGCTTGGGAGAATACTGGGAGGAGTTTCAATGACTTTCTTACTCAGCTGGCCTACTTGTGCCTCCAGATTTCTGATGGAGGATCTTGTTTCACTCATGAAACTGAAAGTGACTTTTGACAAATCAGAGACTATATTGGCTAAATTAGAAGTTTTTTGTTCAGAATTCTCTGTCTGTTGCTGAGAAGATGATGGAAAAGGCTTGCTATTGCTCAGCCTATTGCGTCCACCATTGTTAAAGCCTTGTTGAGGCTTTTGTTGATCCTTCCATGAGTTTGAGCTTCTGCAGGCGTTTTCTTTAGGTGAATGGATCCACCTGCAGAATTGTCCAATGACATTTTTGAAAACTCAGATAGACCATAATATAATATATCTAATATGGTCCATTCTGAAAACATGTCAGATGGACACCTTTTGGTCAACTACTTGTATCTTTCCCAAGCTTCATAGAGGGATTCACCATCTTTTTGTTTGAAGGTCTGAAATCCACTCTAAGCTTGCTCAACTTTTGAGAAGGAAAGAATTTATCCAAGAAAGCCGTGACCAGCTTATCCCAGGAGTCCAGGCTATCCTTAGATTGTGAATCCAACCATATTCTAGCTCTGTCTCTTACAGCAAAAGGGAAAAGCATGAGCCTGTAGACTTCAGGATCTACTCCATTCGTCTTTACAGTCTCACAAATCTGCAAGAACTCACTTAAAAACTGGTAAGGATCTTTAGATGGAAGTCCATAAAACTTGCAGTTTTGTTGCATTAAAGCAACTAGTTGAGGTTTAAGCTCAAAATTATTGGCTCCAATGGCAGGAATGGAGATGCTTCTTCCATCAAATTTGGACGTGGGCTTAGTAAAATCAACAAGCATCCTCCTTGCATTATCATTATTGGGTTCGGCTGCCATCTCCTTCTCTTGTTCGAAAATTTTTGAAAGGTTGCTTTTGGATTGTTGTAATTTAGCTTCTCTTAGTTTCCTCTTCAGAGTCCTTTCAGGTTCAGGATCAATTTC
>NC_029781.3:41035206-41036871 GCF_000817695.3 Arachis duranensis
TGAAAATAATTTTATAAAAAAGTGTTAGTAATTTTCGAAAATTAGAGATAAGATAAGATTAAAATTAAAATATAAAACAAAAGAATTTTTGAAAAAGAGATGAGATATTTTTGAAAATCAGAGAGGGAAAAGTAGTTAGGTGGTTCTGAAAACGATAAGAAACAAACAAAATGTCAAAGAGTTAGTTGAAAAAAAAATATTAGAAGATAAGAAGTTAGATAAGATATTTTGAAATCAAATTTTGAAAAAGATAAGATAAAAGATAAAAAGATTTAATTCAAAAATTCTAAAATTACTTACTTCACTAACAAGAAACTACAAGATAAGATTCTAGAACTTAAAGATTGAACCTTTCTTAACAAGAAAGTAACAAACTTCAAATTAAAATGACTTAACTAACAAGAAACTACAAGATAAGATTCTAGAACTTACAGATTGAACCTTTCTTAACAAGAAAGTAACAAACTCGAAATTTTTGAATCAAAACATTAATTGTTAGTAAAGTAATCGAAAATATGAGTTTGAAATTAAGAAAAAGATTTTGATTTTTGAAAAAGTTTTAATTTTTGAAAAAGTTTTGAAAAGATAAGATTTTTAAAATTGAAAATTTGACTTGACTTGTAAGAAACAACTAATTTTTAAAATTTTTGACTAAGTCGACTCAAATTTTCGAAAATTAGGAGATAAAAAAGGAAAAGATATTTTTTTGATTTTTGAATTTTTTTTATGATGAGAGAGAAAAACACAAAAATTACCC
This sequence comes from Arachis duranensis, assembly GCF_000817695.3. NCBI lineage: Eukaryota > Viridiplantae > Streptophyta > Magnoliopsida > Fabales > Fabaceae > Arachis > Arachis duranensis. The sequence goes on from NC_029781.3 coordinate 41,035,964, forward strand.
AAAACATGAAAATTTTGGATCAAAACACAAGATGCATGCAAGAACACTATGAATGTCAAGATGAACACCAAGGACACTTTGAAGATCATGATGAACATCAAGAGCATATTTTTGAAAAAATTTTTGATGCAAAGAAAACATGCAAGACACCAAACTTAGAAATCTTTAATGCATGGACTCTAATAAACAAAAAATGTACATGAAAAACAACAAACAACGAAAAACAAGAAATCATCAAGATCAAACAAGAAGACTTGTCAAGAACAACTTGAAGATCATGAAGAACACTATGAATGCATGTATTTTTCAAAAAATGCAAGAAAAATTTTTAAAGCATGCAATTGACACCAAACTTAAAAGTTGACTCAAGACTCAAACAAGAAACACAATATTTTTTATTTTTATGATTTATAATTTTTTTGTATTTTTATTAATTTTTTTCGAAAATATTCTTTAGAAAAACGAAAAAGAAAAGAAAAATTTTGAAAAATATTTTTGAAAATAAAATAACCTAATCTGAGCAACAAGATGAACCGTCAGTTGTCCAAACTCGAACAATCCCCGACAACGGCGCCAAAAACTTGGTGGACGAAATTGTGATCAACAATAATGGCTCTTTGGCATGTGCATAAAAACATTAACTCAGCACTTTCTTTCCAGAATCTCGTTCAACTAACCAGCAAGTGTACTGGGTCGTCCAAGTAATAAACCTTACGTGAGTAAGGGTCGATCCCACAGAGATTGTTGGTATGAAGCAAGCTATGGTCACCTTGTAAATCTCAGTTAGGCAGATTAAATGGTTATGGATTTCGAAAATGAATAATAAACAGAAAATAAAATAGGATAGAAATACTTATGTAAATTAATGGTGGGGATTTCAGATAGGCGTGTGGAGATGCTAGAATCCT
>NC_029781.3:41037017-41044376 GCF_000817695.3 Arachis duranensis
ATGCTCTGTCACAGCACGACTAATCATCTTTCGGTTCTCAATCAGGTTGGAATAGAATCCATTGATTCTTTTGTGTCTGTCACTAACGCGTAGCCTTCAGGAGTTTGAAGCTCGTCACAGTCATTCAATTCCGGAATCCTACTCGAAATACCACAGACAAGGTTAGACTTTCCGGATTCCCATGAATGCCGCCATCTATCTAGCTTATACCACGAAGATTCTGTTTGGGAATCTAAGAGATATGCGCCCGGCCTAAGGTAGAACGGAAGTGGTTGTCAGTCACGCGCGTTCATAGGTGAGAATGATGATGAGTGTCACAGATCATCACATTCATCAAGTTGAAGTGCAACGTATATCTTCGAATAAGAATAAAAGAGAATTGAATAGAAAATAATAGTAATTGTATTGAAACTTGAGGTACAGCAGAGCTCCACACCCTTAATCTATGGTGTGTAGAAATTCCACCGTTGAAAATACATAAGTGAAAGGTTCAGGCATGGCTGAATGGCCAGCCCCCTGAATGATCAAAAAACCAAATGGTCAAAAGATGTCTAATACAATAGTAACTTATCCTATTTATACTAGACTAGCTACTAGGGTTTACATGAGTAAGTAATTGATGCATAAATCCACTTCCGGGACCCACTTGGTGTATGCTTGGGCTGAGCTTGATCTATCCATGAGCTGAGGCTTTTCTTGGAGTTGAACACCAAGTTGTAACGTGTTTTGGGCGTTCAACTCCGGGTCGTGACGTGTTTTTGGCGTTTAACTCCAGACAACAACATGTACTTGGCGTTGAGCGCGACTTTACGTCGTCAATTCCCAAATAAAGTATGGACTATTATATATTGCTGGAAAGCTCTGGATGTCTACTTTCCAACTCCGTTGAGAGCGCACCATTTGGAGTTCTGTAGCTCCAGAAAATCCATTTTGAGTGCAGGGAGGTCAGATTCCAACAGCATCAGTAATCCTTTTGCCAGCCTTTTTCAGAATTTTGCTCAAGTCCCTCAATTTCAGCCAGAAATTACCTGAAATCACAGAAAAATATACAAACTCATAGTAAAGTCCAGAAATGTGAATTTAACATAAAAACTAATGAAAACATCCCTAGAAGTAGCTTGAACTTACTAAAAACTACCTAAAAATAATGCCAAAAGGCGTATAAATTATCCGCTCATCACACAACTCTCAAAATATGCCATCGACGCGCACGCGCCATGCCCGCGTACGCGCGGATGCCCTTCCTTCACTACATTTTTTTCTTCTCCTCTTTCCATTTCTTTCCTTCTCCTTTCTTCTTTCCTTCTTCTACCCTCCATCTAACACTCCCAAACACCATTGTTAACCATTTATTTTAGTTAGTTAGTTAGTTAATTAGTTAGTTAGTTAGTTAATTAGTTAGTTAGTTAGTTGATTAGTTAGTTTTAGTTTAGCTTTCATTTTATTTTCTCTCTTTTCATCATAAGTGTTGGATTATTGACTTTGTTTACTATACATTGCTGCCCCTTATTGGCTAAATGCTAATTTAGCATTAATGTTTTTAGATAATCTTTGTTGGATTCTATGATTGAGGTTATATTTTGCTACTTGGTTTTGAGTTTTTCATGCTTACCTTTTGAAAAATACCAAGTGATGAGAATTGCCTTTGAGCTTATAACTCTTTTGAATTGCATGTTGTAGCTAGCCACCGTGTGATTTGAACTCTCTCTTTGAGTGGGCAATTTCTTGATGGATGTTGTGCATTTACCTTAATGCATTGTGTTCATGATTATATGCATCCATATATGTTTGACATGAATGCTTCCATGCTTCTTTAATGCTTGTTTTACCTTACAAGTTTACTTAAAGCATCTCAAGCACACTAGGATAAGTGAAGTGTATGCTTCTTTTGTAACATCGCCCTTTTATGCTAATGTGTGTTCTAAACCGCGCATTTAGAATTCACACACTTATTTGTCATTAATGTCACACTAATCAACCACTCAATTCTAGTGATTTACCTCACTCCAACAATGTATGCTTCCTTGATTTTGTATCTTCTCATCTTATGGTGTTATATTTTTGTTTTTCATGACAAATGCACCACAAGCAATACGGAAGCAAGACTAAGAACATGCAGCAATCCAGAAATTTGCCGTACCCCCTTGCTCATCTTTGAATGCATCGAGGACGGTGCAAACTTTTAAGTGTGGGGAGGTCTTCCGACTAATCGGCGATTTTGGGTGACAAATTTCTAATCCCAACACTTTTGCATTTCATTTTAGGTTTTTTGGATTCTTATTGCATATATATACACAATAAGCTTAGTCAAAATAATGAAATTTTTCAAGATTTCTATCTATAGGGCACCTCAATTGATTTGAGTGAAAACTTTTCATTAAACTTGCTTGAATCACACACACACACACACACACACACACACACACACACATATACACACACACACACACACACACACACACATATATATATATATTGTGGAACATGAATTTTTGAGCTAAGAACACAAGCTTGTGAGATTTGAGCCTAATGGTGTGGTTACATCTTATAACCACATATTTTTTCATTCTTGTGTGCATTATTCTCTTTCTATGATTGTAATCTTTGAATTGTTTGATTCTTTATGTCCATTAATTTGTGTATTCATGCATTTATATGATTGAGGCCATCATTTCATTAGCTCACTTACCCAAATGGCCTTACCTTTTATCTTCCTTTGTTAGCCAATTTGAGCCTACGCTTAACCCACTTTGTTCTTAATTTAGCACATTACAAGCCTTAAAGCAAAAAACAATAAATGTCCTTAATTTGGATCTTTGATTGGCTTAGGCTAGTGTGTGTGAGTATCATTCAAGTGTGGGAACCTTGGGACATTGGGTGAATAAAAGGGTAAGTTTTATATTGTTATTGAAAATATTGGGAATTGGGTACATACTCATGTATTACTCAAATGTAAAAAAACTTATGCATTGATGCTCTTGTATATAGAAAGAAAAAAATGATAAAAAACAAAAGAAAAAAAAGAAAAGAAAAGAAAAAATATAGAAAAAGAAAGAAAAAGAAGAAAAATAATAAAAAGGGGACAAAATGCCCCAAAGCAAAGTGTAGCTCAATAAAATCAATGCATAAGTGTTGTGAAATGAAAAGGGATACACGAGTATGTGAAAAAGTGAAAAATGGGTAGTTAGGGTAGAGCTTAATTGTATAGGGTGTCATAGGCTAGGTGGGAAGTTTAAGCTTATCAAAGATTCAAATTTTAAGCTCGCTTGACCAAATATGCATCTTACCTTGACCCTAGCCCCATTACAACCTATGAAAAGACCTCATGATATATGTATGCATGCATGAAATATTTGTTGATTGTTAGAAGAAAAACAAATCTTAGAAAGCATGATTAGGAGAGAATTGAGAGAATCAACCCTAAACACTTGAGCAAATAGAGTGCAAACACATCCGGTGAGGGTTTGATGCTCAATTACATGTCTCCACCTATGATCATCTCCTTTCATGCAAGTTTGTAAAAATATTTAATAGCTCAATTCAATTGTGGATTAGACTTGCTAGTCCTTTAGCCCTTATGCATATATGCTTATTGAAAATTGATTTATTTTGACCAAGCAATTGCATTCATTTAGATAGTTGCATGTAGGTAGATTGCATTTAGTTAGTTTCCATTGAATAAATGTTAATACCCTTCGCTTTCTCTTGGTTTAAGCATGAGGACATGCTTGGTTTAAGTGTGGGGAGGTTGATAAATCCCATTTGTAGGGTTTACCTTGTATTGATTTTTGGGGATTTTATCACATTTTACCCACATTTATTCAATGAAATAGCATGGTTTTGTATATTCTCCTTTAATTGTGCTTAAGAGTGAAAACATGCTTTTTAGGTCTTAAAATAAATAAATTTAATTCACCTTGATTCCATTAGATGCCTTGATATGTTTGTTAAGTGATTTAAGGTTTAGGAGGCAAAGATTGGATCAAGGGAATGAAGAAAGAAAGCATGAAAAGTTGGAGAACTCATGAAGAAATGAAAGAACCGAAAAGCTGTCAAGCCGACCTTTTCGCACTTAAACAAGCATAACTTGAGCTACAGAGGTCCAAATGATGCGGTTCTAGTTGGGTTGGAAAGCTAACATCTGGGGCTTCGAAATGATATAAGATTTACTATGGTTGAACCGCGCATGGTGACGCGTATGTGCATAGTACGCGCACGCGCCGTTGCTGCCACCTGGTTCACTTAAGGCAAAACGTGGCCAGCGAATTCTAAAGCATTGTGGGCCCAATCCAACTCATTTCTGATGTTATTTAACCCAAGGAGTGAAGAGGGAAACACATGTTAGTTACCATTAGTTTAGTTTAGCTTAGTTTAGTAGTGAGAGTTAGTTTCTAGAGAGAGAATCTCTCACTTCTCTCTAGAATTAGGATTAGGTTTAGTTCTTAGATCTAGATTTTAATTCATCTTCTTCTACTTCTATCTTCCAATTCCTTGTAGTTACATTCATTCTTCTTCTATTCTTTTATTGTAATCTCTTTTATGTTGTTCTTGTGTTTTGTTATAGATCTACTTTTGTTTCTTCTACTCTCTTTAAGAGGTAATTCGTGTTGATCTTGTGTTCCTTTAATTGTTGTTATTAATTCTTTGCAATAATTGTTGTTAGATTTTGTTCTTGTTGTTGATTTACTATGCTTTTCTTTTATGCCTTCCAAGTGTTTGATGAAATGCTTGGTTGGATTTTAGAGTAGAATTTTATGTTCTTGGCTTGGAAAGGTAACTTAGGAACTCTTGAGTTACTAATGTCCAAATAATTGATGATTGGGATACATTGACTCTAGTTCTCACTAATTGAATTAGTGGAGAGTTAGGACTTATGGACTAGGATTGATATAGCTCATTTGACTTTCCTTTACTACTAGTTAGACGATGATTTAATGAGATTAATCCTTGCCAATTCTCATATTGTGGTTAGTGATTAGGATAGAGATCCTTAACCACCAACCCTTGCCAAGACCTTTTTAGGCCTTAGTTTACTTTCTTGCCATTTATCTTTCATGCTTCTTATCAAAACCCCAAAATAACTCACAACCAATAACAAGACACTTTATTGTAATTCTTAGGGAGAACGACCCGAGGTTTAATACTTTGGTTTATAGATTTTAGGGGTTTGTTACTTATGACAAATAAATTTTTGTATGAAAGGATTAGTGTTGGTTTAGAAACTATACTTGCAACGAGATTTCATTTGAAAAATTCTAAACCGTCAAAAATCCAAATCATCACCAATCACCACTCTTGGGGCCTTGTCACTTGCTTTAACTTGCTTGAAGGCTTTCTGCGCCTAGTTTGGGATCCCAGGGGCTATTGGAAGTACAAACATTGGTGGAGATTCCTGGATCAATACAAGCACAAGCCACCCTAGCAGGAAGCTCATCAAATGTCCAACTTAAGGACTATAACTAAAAGTGTTAGGTGGGAGACAACCCACCATGGTATGATCATTCATTTTGTAATTTTAATTTTATTTAGTTTTGTTTGTTTCTGAGATTTATTTTATTTTATTGAACCTGGAATCATGCATAGCATTCACATTAAGCACTACGTTTGCATCTGCATATTGCATTAAATATATATATATATATATATGAAAAAACACGCACGCGACGCGGCAGCATTGCTGACGCGTCCGCGTTACTAGTGCGTTGGGAAGAAAAGAACTGAACAGAGAGTCACAAGAGAGTGTGGCTGGAGGCGCGCCTTTAGCATAATTTGACCCCACGCGACCGTGTCAGGTGGAACTTTGGACTCCCACGCGACCGCGTCACCCACGCGGCCGCGTGCCATGAAAATCGACCTCAAAAAGGTGCATGGCCGAAAGTTGTGCTGGAATTGGGCTGGATTCGTGCTAGAAGCCCAAGCCCTCCCATGCGAACGCGTGCCCCACGTGACCGCGCCGTCTTTCAAAATTGGCCATCCACGCGATAGCGTCACCCACGCGACCGCGTCATCCAGATTTTTGGCAAAATAAGATTTTGAACTGAAAGTTGCGCGAGCGCGCGGCTGCCCTCGCGCCTGTAGCACGACGTCACTCCCGCGACCGTATGCCCCTCGCGGCCGCGTCATTTAACGATAGCGCCAACCACGCGAACGCGTCACTCATGCGTTCGCGTCGCCTGCGCCGCACAGCTTATCCAGATCAGCCAAGATATCTTCTCTTTTCTCCCCCAAATCTAAATCTTTTCTTTCCCTTCTTATTTCTTTCTTCCTTCCTTTCTTTTTCTTCTTTTTTCTTTTAATTGGTGTTGGAAATTTATTTGGGTCATTATTTCTCATATTTTGCTTATGGATTATTTTAGATTTGTTTAAACAATTATATATTATTATAAAGGTGCGTGCATGTTCTAATTAATATTTTCCATACCTTATTTAACATGCATGCTATGTGTTTGTGAAAACGCCCATATGGCATTTTGCACTATTTTTAGATTTCTTTTAAATCTACTACTCTAAATGCCTGCTTTTCACATAACCCCTTCTCTATTTTATTATTTAAATATAATTGTTTTTACAAACATATTATTAGTTTGGTAGACTTGGTAATCCAACTTGGACATTGAATGCTTGATCTATGCTACTCATGCCCTTGCCGGCATGCCAATAATCATCTTGCATTTAACTGTCATCACATGCACTTACTATATTTCCATTGATGACTTTTCACATGTAGTCATGACCTTGTGTTAACATCATTCTTCTTTACTGTTGATGAGCAGATAATTTATACGCTTTTTGGCATTGTTTTTAGGTAGTTTTTAGTAAGTTTGAGCTACTTTTAGGGATGTTTTCATTAGTTTTTATGTTAAATTCACATTTCTGGACTTTACTATGAGTTTGTGTGTTTTTCTATGATTTCAGGTAATTTCTGACTGAAATTGAGGGATTTGAGCAAAACTCTGAAAAAGGCTGACAGAAGGACTGCTGATGCTGTTGGAATCTGACCTCCCTGCACTCGAAATGGATTTTCTGGAGCTACAGAACTCCAATTGGCGCGCTCTCAATGGCGTTGGGAAGTAGACATCCAGGGCTTTCCAGCAATATATAATAGTCCATACTTTATTTGAAGAATGACGACGCAACTTGGCGTTGAACGCCAAGTTCATGCTGCTGTCTGGAGTTAAACGCCAGAAAAACGTCATGATCCGGAGTTGAACGCCCAAAACACGTCATAACTTGGAGTTCAACTCCAAGAGAAGCCTCAGCTCGTGGATTGATCAAGCTCAGCCCAAACATACACCAAGTGAGCCCCGGAAGTGGATTTATGCATCAATTACTTACTCATGTAAACCCTAGGAGCTAGTT
>NC_029781.3:41045183-41047098 GCF_000817695.3 Arachis duranensis
ATTTAATCTGCCTAACTGAGATTTACAAGGTGACCATAGCTTGCTTCATACCAACAATCTCTGTGGGATCGACCCTTACTCACGTAAGGTTTATTACTTGGACGACCCAGTACACTTGCTGCTTAGTTGAACGGAGTTGTGAGTTCAAATAAAGACAATTATTGAATAAATCCATACAAGCACAAAGAATAGTGATCACAATTTCGTCCACCAAGTTTTTGGCGCCGTTGCCGGGGATTGTTCGAGTATGGACAACTGACGGTTCATCTTGTTGCTCAGATTAGGTAATTTTCTTTTCAAAAACTTTTTCAAAATTTTTCTTTTAATTTTCGTTTTTCCAAACTATGTTTTCGAAAAAAATTAATAAAAATACAAAAAAAATAGAAAACCATAAAAATCAAAAATATTTTGTGTTTCTTGTTTGAGTCTTGTGTTAATTTTTAAGTTTGGTTGTTAATTGCATGCTTTTAAAATTTTTCTTGCATTTTTCGAAAATCTCATGCATTCATAGTGTTCTTCATGATCTTCAAGTTGTTCTTGACAGGACTTCTTGTTTGATCTTGATGATTTCTTGTTTTGTGTTGATTGTTGTTTTTCATGTGCATCTTTGCATTCATATTTTTCATGCATTAAAAATTCCTAAGTTTGGTGTCTTGCATGTTTTCTTTGCATCAAAAATTTTTTCAAAATTATGTTCTTGATGTTCATCATGATCTTCATAGTGTTCTTGGAGTTCATCTTGACATTCATAGCATTCTTGCATGCATCTTGTGTCTTGATCCAAAATTTTCATGTTTTGGGTCATTTTTTGTGTTTTTCTTTAAAAATTTAAAAATCAAAAATATCTTTTCCTTATTTTCCTCCAAAATTTTGAAATTTTAGTTTGACTTGGTCAAAAATTTTTAAAATTAGTTGTTTCTTACAAGTCAAGTCAAAATTTCAATTTTAAAAATCTTATCTTTTCAAAATCTTTTTCAAAAAAATCATATCTTTTTCATTTTTTTCTATTTTTTGAAAATTTCAAAATTATTTTTCAAAATATTTTCAAAATCTTTTTCTTATCTTTATATCTAATTTTCGAAAATATGCTAACAATTAATGTGATTGGTTCAAAAATTTGAAGTTTGTTACTTTCTTGTTAAGAAAGGTTCAATCTTTAAATTCTAGAATCTTATCTTGTAGTTTCTTGTTAGTTAAGTAATTTTTAAAATTAAATCTTTTTCAAATATCTTTTTCAAATATTTCTTTTTTATCTTTTATCTTGTCTTTTTCAAAATCTTTATCTTTTTCAAAATTTGATTTCAAATCTTTTTCAATCAACTAACTAACTTTTTGTTTGTTTCTTATCTTTTTCAAAACCACTTAACTACTCTTCCCTCTCTAATTTTCGAAAATACCTCCCTCTCTTTTTCAAAAATTCTTTTTGTTTTAAATTTTAATTTTAAACTTATCTTATCTTTAATTTTCGAAAATTACTAACCCCTTTTTCAAATTTATTTTCGAAAATTTCTCTTCTTCCTTCTCCTTTCTTATTCTATTTAATTAATTAATTTCTAACACTTCTATCCACCTCTCTACATCTATGAATCCGAACTTCTTATATCTCTTGTGTTTGGATTCTTCCACCCCTTTCTTCTTCTACTAACATAAAGGAATCTCTATACTGTGACATAGAGGATTCCTCTTTCTTTTCTTGTTTTCTTCTCTTTCATATGAGCAGGAACAGGGAAAAAGGCACTCTTGTTGAAATTGATCCAGAACCTGAAAGGACTCTGAAGAGAAAATTAAGAGAAGCTAAATTACAACAATCCAGAAACAACCTTTCAGAAATTTTCGAACAGGAGAAGGACATGGCAGCCGCAAATAATAATGATAATAATGCAAGGAGAATGCTTGGTGACTTCACAAAGCCAAC
>NC_029781.3:41047536-41049194 GCF_000817695.3 Arachis duranensis
GAAATCATCCAAATTTCTCCTGGAAGGATCAACAGAAGCCTCAGCAAGGCTTTAACAATGGTAGACGCAATAGGCTGAACAATAGTAAGCCATATCCATCATCTTCTCAGCAACAGACAGAGAACTCTGAACAAAACACTTCTAATTTAGCCAATATAGTCTCTGATCTGTCAAAGGCAACTTTCAGTTTCATGAATGAAACAAGATCCTCCATTAGAAATCTGGAGGCACAAGTGGGCCAGCTGAGTAAGAAAGTTATTGAAACTCCTCCCAGTATTCTCCCATGTAATACAGAAGAAAATCCAAAAGGAGAGTGCAAGGCCATTGATTTGATCAAAGTGGCCGAATGCACTAGGGAGGAGGAGGACGAAAATCCTAGTGAGGAAGACCTCCTGGGACGTCCTTCAAGCAAGAAGGAGTTTCCTATTAAGGATCCAGAGGAATCTAAAGCTCATCTAGAGACCATAGAGATTCCATTAAATCTCCTTCTGCCATTCATGAGCTCTGAAGATTATTCTTCCTCTGAAGAGGATGAAGATGTGACTGGAGAGCAAGTTGCTCAATATTTAGGAGCTATCATGAAGCTGAATGCCAAGCTGTTTGGTAATGAGGCTTGGGAAAGTGAACCTCCCTTGCTCATTAGTGAACTAGATACCTGGATTCAGCAAATTTTACCTCAAAAGAAACAAGATCCTGGTAAGTTCTTAATACCTTGTACCATTGGCACCATGAACTTTGAAAAAGCTCTATGTGATCGAGGGTCAGGGATAAATCTTATGCCACTCTCTGTAATGGAGAAGCTAGGGATCATAGAGGTACAACCTGCCTTGTTTTCATTGCAATTGGCAGATAAGTCATTGAGACAAGCTTATGGAATAGTAGAGGACATGCTAGTAAAGGTTGAAGGCCTTTACATCCCTGCTGATTTCATAATCTTAGACACTTGGAAGGAAGAGGATGATTGCATCATCCTTGGAAGACCTTTCCTAGCCACAGCAGAAGCTGTGATAGATGTCAACAGAGGTGAATTAGTCCTTCAATTGAATGGGGACTACCTTGTGTTTAAGGCACATGGCCATCCCTCTGTGACAAAAGAGAGTAAGCAGGAAGAGCTTCTCTCAGTTCAGAGTCAAAAAGAGCCCACACAGTCAAATTCTAAGTTTGGTGTTGTGAGGACACAGTCAAACTCTAAGTTTGGTGTTAAGACCCCATATCCAAACTCTAAGTTTGGTGTTGGCAACTATACAACATTGACCTGATCACCTTGTGGCTCCATGAGAGCCACTGTCAAGCTATTGACATTAAAGAAGCGCTTGTTGGGAGGCAACCCAATGTTATTTATCTAATTTTTATTTTATTGTTATTTTGTGTTTTATTAGGTACATGATCATGAGGAGTCACGAAAAAAATCAAAAAAATTAAAAACAGAGTCAAAAACAGAAGAAAAAAAATTTTCACCCTGGGGGACGCACAGGCTGGCGTTCAACGCCAGTAAGGTGCATCTGGCCGGCGTTCAACGCCAGAACAGAGCACCATTCTGGTGCTGAACGCCAGAAACAAGCAACATCCTGGCGCTGAACGCCAGGAATGTGCCTAGAGGAGACAAACTGGCGCTGAACGCCAGTAACAAGCATGAAACTGGCGTTCAACGCCAGAAA
>NC_029781.3:41053418-41053790 GCF_000817695.3 Arachis duranensis
GGAAGACCTTTCCTAGCCACAGCAGGAGCTGTGATAGATGTCAACAGAGGAGAATTAGTCCTTCAATTGAATGGGGACTACCTTGTGTTTGAGGCACATGGCCATCCCTCTGTGACAAAAGAGAGTAAGCATGAAGAGCTTCTCTCAGTTCAGAGTCAAGAAGAACCCACACAGTCAAACTCTAAGCTTGGTGTTGTGAGGCCACAACCAAACTCTAAGTTTGGTGTTAAGATCCCATATCCAAACTCTAAGTTTGGTGTTGGCACTATACAACATTGACATGATCACCTTGTGGCTCCATGAGAGCCACTGTCAAGCTATTGACATTAAAGAAGCGCTTGTTAGGAGGCAACCCAATTTTATCTAATTTTT
>NC_029781.3:41056980-41057184 GCF_000817695.3 Arachis duranensis
GTGATTGGTTTAGAAACTATACTTGCAACGAGAATTCATTTGTGAAATTCTAAACCGTCAAAAATCGGATTGAAAGTAGCCACAGCTGATGGTGAACCCCTATACAAAGCTTGCCATGGAAAGGAGTAAGAAGGATTGGGTTAAAGCAGTAGAATAGCAGGCGTTCTTGAGCATATAGTATCTCCATTCGCTTATCTGAAATTT
>NC_029781.3:41057327-41060114 GCF_000817695.3 Arachis duranensis
ATAGCTTGCTTCATACCAACAATCTCTGTGGGATCGACCCTTACTCACGTAAGGTTTATTACTTGGACGACCCAGTACACTTGCTGGTTAGTTGAACGGAGTTGTGAGTTCAAATAAAGACAATTATTGAATAAATCCATACAAGCACAAAGAATAGTGATCACAATTTCGTCCACCAACTGTGCATTGATTACCACCTTTCCCGCTCTCTTCCTTGCTGGATCCCCTAGCTTTACTTGTTACTTTCTTTTTCCCTTTTCAGGATGGCCACTAAAAAGGGTAAAGAGAAAGCTACTTCCAAACCACCGGCAAGGAAAAGAACCAAAAGAGCCCCAGCTAAGGAACCACAACCCCCATCCACCTGCACATCTCAGCATGCACCGAGGACGGTGCAATCTTTAAGTGTGGGGAGGTCGATACCGATCTCCGCGGGTTAGTTAATCCCTTCTCAACACCAATGTTAATTTGTTAATTGTTGCATTTGCATGTGTGTTTGATTTTGTGCATTTAGTTACTACATGGTTGAAGTAATATTTTCTTTTCAAGAAATTTCTATAGTATTTCACAAATTTAAATTGAAAATTTTTGTTAAATTTGTTTGAAGTTATATTTGGAACATGGTTTCTGAGCCAAAGAACACACAACCTGTGCGATTTTGAGCTTATTTACATGGTTACATTATTTAACCATAAATATTTTATTCTTGTGTGTTTCCTCCTCTATGATTGTAATCTATATTTTGTTCCAATCTATATGTCCATTATTTAGTGTATTTACATGATTGCATATGATTGAGGCCATTGTTTGATTTTAGCTCACTTATCCCAAATAAGCCTACCCTTTAAATCACCATTGTCAGCCACTTTGAGCCTTTTAATCCCCATTTATTCTGCATTTTACCACATCACTAGCCTTAAGCAGAAAAACAAAAGTAATATCCCAATTGAATCTTTGGCTCCCATTATCACATGATCACTTCATGTTTGCTTGACATCCTGGTGGTGTCTTCGATCGTTCTCATTACATCGGGGTTCCAAATCCATGGAGATGTTGTAGTTGTGTCGTTTCCCATGTCATTCTTTGGTTGACCTGTCATTTCTGGTCTCACGATTTGATCAGGCTCTGGAGGATGCTTAACTTGCATATTCCGGATGATATCGCTCTTTGGACATGAATCGATCCTCGAGATTTTTCACTCTTAAGGCATAGCTCTTGGATTATCTGGTTTGCATTTTCTCCTAGGCCGTTGGGCACTCGGGCTTCAGTGGGCTGCCAGTTGTCCTCCTTCTGTTGCCACTGGGCCAGGGTTGGTTAAAGGTGCACGATGCTAGTTATCCTCTTGTGGGTTGGAGGAATGCTATCCATAAGTTCAGGTTTTGGGCTTCGTGCATTTGAGTTGTGGTGATTCCTTAAGGATTGCTCCTCAAGATTCTCCCTCATGCTACCATGACTTGGCAGTCCCCACAAACAGCGTCAATGTACTAGAAGTCTCTGGTACAGGTAGTGAGATGGATCAGGGACTTGCGACTCGAAGCAGTTATCAGATCGTCTAATTGCAGTAGCGGAGTGTGGTACCTGCAATGACACTCCGACACCCAGGTCAGAATGGATCTAAGAGGTATATATGAGTGGAATGAGTAACGTACCTGAGGGAGTCTTTGACTCTCTTTTTATATAGCTTGGGATAGTTATCTTATCTTATCTAATATGATAAGAGGGATATTTGATTTTGAATATTGGTTAGTAATTATAGGACCGGTTTGGACCGCAAGAGGGTTGGAGCCCAGATAATCGGATCAAAAGTTGATTCAAGTTGGGAGATCCACAAACCAGATCTATAACAATAGCCCATCAATTTAATGAATCAAAATATAATTTAATGTATAAATTATATTATTTAATTTATTTTTAATATATATTTTATATTTTAAAATGTATACTTATTTTTATAATTAATTTTACGCACACATTACATGGTTGATATATATATTATTCGAGAACAAAATTATAAACATATATTTAATTTTTACATTATAGCAAAAGTATTTCACTTCACTATTTATTAATTTTTGAAAATTCTTACCAAACAAAAGCAAGCACCTAATTTTATAAACTTTTTATGTTTGAGTGTATGATAGTACAGTCAAACTCTTTAAATAATCAAAATTAAATCTATATAAATAATTATGAAAGTGACATTATGAGTCTAATGTTAATAATATTTTATCAATAAATAACTCTTCTCCGCTCATAATATTTGTCAATTTTAAAATTTATAGATTAGTCATTAAAATTTTAAAATTATGAGCTGATTATAAAATTATTTATCAACATATAAACTTTTATCTAATAGATACTTTATTATCTAATACTGCGTTACTTATGTTGTGCATAATTTTTTAAAAGATAAAATTAAAAAATAATTTGTTAATATTATTTAATTAGCGTCACCTTTAAAATTTGATCAGCTTGATATTCTAACCCATAGCGTAGCCTCTACTTATTCCAAAAAACGCAGTGAAATTTATATGGAAATAAAATTGTATGCATTTATCAATAAGTATAGTATAACATTTTTTTTTCCAAATAACATACGCTTAATTGTTTAAAAATGTTTGTCTAACAATGTTACATTAAAATAGGTATTTATTTCGTTACGATAATAAATTTATACGTATTTATACAATTAAACGTAAACAAATTAAAATATAACACGTGAATTATATTTTTTACATTAATATTTAACTTTTTAAATATATATTATATCATTACTTTTATTAAAATATT
>NC_029781.3:41060170-41065592 GCF_000817695.3 Arachis duranensis
TTGGTTAAAATTTAAAATTTAATTAACTTTAATTTTATATTTTAAAGTTTAATTAATTTAAAAAGCAAAACAAAATATATCTAAAAAATAAAAAAATAAAAGAAATTGTTCATCATCTCTATAGGTTTAATGTTCTTAGTCTCCTCTTTCCTCTTCCTTTTTTTCTCTCTGTCAAGTAGAATGGACCCGATTCAGGAAGAACTTTTCAGAGTAAATTGGAAAAGATTCAAATAGTCAGAGCAGTAAATCAGTGTCAGCGTCGGAATCAAAGTCGAGAATTCCAACAAAGGCGGGAAGGCTAGAACAGATCTCAGAGACGATGCTGCCTTCAACCTCGACAGATGCGGATGCAACTCGCTGAACATCAACTTGTACTGAATGCGAAGATACTACGACTACTATGCATTTCCTAACTTAAAGAAGACGTGGCATTAAACCTGGAGACGCGGTCAAGCTAGGAGACCCGAAGTAGGAGACGCGAGTAAAGAGGCTACGCAGCAAAATTGGTGACGAAAAGCAAGGAATATGTAGCATTGAAAGTGGTGTAGCAAAATAGTGAGGCTACTTGTGTTTTGCTCCAACAAGGAAGATGGTTTCTTTTTCTTCTTTAACAGAGAGAAGAGAAGAAAAAGAAAATAGGAGATGAAGAACACTGAATTCTATAGAAACAATTTTTTTCATATTTTAGATGTATTTTTTATTTTTTTAAATTACTTAAAATTTAAAATATAAAATTAAATTTAATTAAATTTTAAATTTTAACATATTTAAAAGAGTAGTTTTGTCTAACATAAAAAAATATTTATTTTTTTTGCAAAATCATTTAAAAAATATTTTTTGTTTTTATTACGTTTTAAGGGTATTTTTATAAAAATAATAATATAATATATATTTTAAAAAATAATTAAATATTGACGAAAAAAATATAATTTACATGTGTTTTAATTTGTCCAAATTTTTATCATACCGTACATATGAATTTATCATCATACCAAAGCAAACACCATAGATAAATTGAATTGAATGAATTATAAAATAACAAATATTATATAGATTAAACAATTGTGTAGTATAATGCTAGACATATTTGATATAGGATCATGTTGAATTCAATTCAAATTAGTAATGTTCTTAGTATAGTTGTATATATGATCTCTCGGAAAGTAATTTGGCTATCTCTACCTGTTTGAGAAGTGTGGGATTGGTGCACCTCGAAGGGAAGGGGGGACTTGGATCCCACTACTTTAAAACGTGACTTGCCCTGATTAAGGATACAAACAAACAGGAATTTGGCAACAATTTTCATATTTAATTTGCCGGACAAATAACAAATCCCGAATTGGTATTTCAACATGTCTCCATAATTTTTTGGGAATGATTCTTTGTACTTTTGCCACCATTAACGTTTCCCACGTGCATTTCAACTCATTTAATTTGTCGCTAACGTGCGTGATAAAATGTAAGATTTAGCTAACACGTATTTTAGAATATATGATAAAATTATTAATTATTTTTTAAAAAAATAAAATATAAAGTTTAAGTTTTTATATTTATAAAATAAAACAATCTTAATACTTTGAATATATATATATATATTAGCTAAATCCTAAAATATATTCAAAATTTCTAAGGACTTTTTTCTGTGTATTTTATAGATAATATCTACAGCCAATATAAATACTTCATTTCTTTTTCGTTCAAAAATTCTTTAGCTAATCAATTAGCAATAAATTTATTTTCATTAATAAGAATTAAAACTCAAACGATATAATTAAACGGCGAGATAATCACATTTTATCATCGTAGATAATCTCACCGTATTATTATCACACTAAGATATAATCTTTTAATGGTGAACAGTCAATTAATTTTTTTTGTGGATCCTGTTTTGGTTTGCCTACGAATTTTTACTGCTTTCTCGGAGTTAGCACGAGCAATCTTTATTTTAACAAAAAGTCAACATGTCCATGGCGACCAGTTCCAAGTATAGATTATCGCAACTATGGCAGCCAATGTTGCCATCGAGGAAGGAGAACGGAGGAGGAATCTAGAAAAAGAGGAGGCTGTCATCACAATATGGGGAGAGGACATCCAGGAAGGAATTGAAAGATGTTCCAAAAGCCTTATGGGTAGCCTGTTTGTAGATCAACTATTTTTAGGAGAAACCATGGAGAGAGCGATGCAAGCAATATCGAGACAGCCAAAAAGGTTTAGAGTGACAAACCATGGAGAGGTAACCTTTTCTTAATTTTTGAGTATATACCCATTTTTAGAATAGACACTTTAGTCCTCAACTAAAATTAATTACTCGATTAGTCCCTAACAATTAACTCCGTCAATCACTTAGGTCCTTTACTCCATCAACTCTAACGGAGGACAAAATAGTCCCTAACAACTCTAACAGGGGACAAAATGGTCCCTAATCTCCTTTGTTTGGAAACGACACTATTCTCTCCCGATTTCCATCATATCTCGCATAACACTAACAATCTAACATTGTAACTTCAAGCTACACAATGCATACTCTATAACTTTAATGTTCATAAAGAAAAAATTCTCAATTTATTCTCAACCAATTCATACTCAGGAAACTAATGACTATGTCTCTCAACTACTTATCGTCTTCGATGGATCCTATAAATCTAGACAGCAAGTCTGATTTGTTAAGACTCATCGTCGTTGTTGTAATCTCCCTCCTCTTCTGCCTTATTATCTCCATGACACCACATTGTCCACCACTCCGATCGCTACCTTCAGCTTCTTCTCCGAACCAATGTTCAGTAATCGCTTTAGTTTTCATATGAGCAGCAACGGTGACATTGCTCGTTCTACTGATAGCTTAGATGTGAGGTTGAAGCTGTCTGCCAACTTGAACTCCGGGAAAGAAGGAATGAAGCACTCGGTGTCTATTTCAAATGAGAATTTGCATATGATGTCGAAGGAGAAAGTATAGACTATTATATATTTCTGGAAAGCCCTGGATGTCTACTTTCCAACGCAATTGACAAAGCGCCATTTGGACTTTGGTAGCTCCAAAAAATCCATTTCGAGTGCAAGGAGGTCAGAATCCAATAGCATCAGCAGTCCTTTTTCAACCTCTGGATCACATTTTTACTCAGGTCCCTCAATTTCAGCTAGAAAATACCTGAAATCACAGAAAAACACACAAACTCATGGTAAAGTCTAGAAATGTGAATTTTGCTTAAAAACTAATAAAAATATACTAAAAAGTAGCTAGATCCTACTAAAAACTATATGAAAATAATGGCAAAAAGCGTATAAATTATCTGCTCATCACAACACCAAACTTAAATTGTTGCTTGTCCCCAAGCAACTAAAAACAAAATAGGATAAAAAGAAGAGAATATACAATGAATCCTACAATATCAATGAAACTTAGTCCCAATTAGATGAGCGGGGCTAGTAGCTTTTTGCTTCTGAATAGTTTTGGCATCTCACTTTATCCTTTGAAATTCAAAATGATTGGCATCTATAGGAACTCAGAATTTTAGATAGTGTTATTGATTCTCCTAGTTCAGTATGTTGATTCTTGAACACAGTTACTTTATGAGTCTTGGCCGTGGCCCTAAGCACTATGTTTTCGAGTATTACCACCGGATACATAAATGCCACAGACACATAACTGGGTGAACCTTTTCAGATTGTGACTTAGCTTTGCTAAAGTCCCCAACTAGAGGTGTCCAGAGTTTTTAAGCACACTCTTTTACTTTGGATCACGACTTTAACCACTCAGTCTCAAGCTTTTCACTTGGACCTTCATGACAGAAGCACATGGTTAGGGACAGCTTGATTTAGCCGCTTAGGCCAGGATTTTATTCCTTTGGACCCTCCTATCCATTGATGCTCAAAGCCTTGGATCCTTTTTACCCTTGCCTTTTGGTTTAAAAGGGCTATTGACTTTTTCTGCTTGCTTTTTCTTTTTTTTCTTTTTTTTTTTGCTTTTTTTCACTGCTTTTTCTTGCCTCAAGAATCAATTTCATGATTTTACAGATTATCAATAACATTTCTCTTTGTTCATCATTCTTTCAAGAGCTAACAATTTTAACATTCATAAACTTCACTATCAAAAATATGCACTGTTCAAGCATTCATTCAGAAAACAAAATGTATTGCCACCACATCAAAATAATTAAACTAATTTCAAGATAAAATTTGAAATCCAAGTACTTCTTGTTCTTTTGTAATTAGGCACATTTTTCATTTAAGAGAGGTGAAGGATTCATGGAATTATTCATAGTTTTAAGGCACAGACACTAGAGACTAATGATCATGTAATAAAGACACAAACATAGATAACACATAAAGCATTAAATTCAAAAAATAAAAAAATAAGAACAAGAAAATTAAAGAACGGGTCCACCTTAGTGATGGCGGCTAGTTCTT
This sequence comes from Arachis duranensis, assembly GCF_000817695.3. Lineage (NCBI taxonomy): Eukaryota > Viridiplantae > Streptophyta > Magnoliopsida > Fabales > Fabaceae > Arachis > Arachis duranensis. The sequence continues at coordinate 41,064,575 of NC_029781.3, forward strand.
CCTCATGAAGATCCAATGGAATGCCTAAGCTCCTCTATGTCTCTTCCTTGCCTTTGTTGCTTCTCCCTCATAGCTCTTTGATCTTTCGTAATCTCATGGAGAATGATGGAGTGCTCTTGGTGCTCCACCCTTAGTTGGTCCATGTTGTAACTCAAGCCTTCCAAAGAGGTGTTGAGTTGCTCCCAATAGTTGTGTGGAGGAAACTGCATCCCTTAAGGCATCTCAGGGATTTCATGAGGAATTTCTTCATGCTCTTGTTGAGGTCCATGAGTGGGCTCTTTTGTTTGCTCCATCATTTTCTTAGTGATGGGCTTGTCCTCTTCAATGAGGATGTCTTCCTCTATGACAATTCCAGCTGGAGGGTGGTATGTGGTTCGGTTAAGGTGTAGAAGTAGTGTTGGTAATGTGTGAAAATGAAGGAGTGTGGAGGGGTTTATATAGGATTGGAGGGGAGAGGTGGGTTCGTGTATATGGGGTTGGGTTTGTGGTGCACGAAATTGTGATCAATACTTTTCACAACACAAATAATCCCCGGTGATGAATCCAAAAACTTGGTGTTCAATACCATGGCATAAACACAACTTTGCACAACTAACCAGCAAGTGTACTGGGTCGTCCAAGTAATAAACCTTACGCGAGTAAGGGTCGATCCCACAGAGATTGTTGGTATGAAGCAAGCTATGGTCACCTTGTAAATCTTAGTCAGGCAAACTCAAATGGATATGGGTGATATACGAATAAAACATAAAGATAAAGATAGAGATACTTATGCAATTCATTGGTGGGAATTTCAGATAAGCGAATGGAGATGCTTGGTCCCTTCCGTCTCTCTGCTTTCCTACTGTCTTTATCCAATCCCTCTTACTCCTTTCCATGGCAAGCTGTATGTTGGGCATCACCGTTGTCAGTGGCTACAATCCCGTCCTCTCAGTGAAAATGTTCAATGCACCCTGTCACGGCACGGCTATCCAGCTGTCAGTTCTCGATCATGTCAGAATAGAATCCAATGATTCTTTTG
>NC_029781.3:41065809-41066430 GCF_000817695.3 Arachis duranensis
GTGAGAATGATGATGAGTGTCACGGATCATCACATTCATCAAGTTGAAGAACAAGTGATATCTTAGAACAAGAACAAGCGGAATTGAATAGAAGAACAATAGTAATTGCATTAATACTCGAGGTACAGCAGAGCTCCACACCTTAATCTATGGTGTGTAGAAACTCCACCGTTGAAAATACATAAGTGATGGTCCAGGCATGACCGAATGGCCAGCCCGCATGAACGTGATCAATAGTCTCCTAAGATGAATAATAGATTAAAACTGAGACCAAAGATATGGTCAAAGACCGAATGGTCAAAAAGACTACTAATACAATAGTAAAATATCCTATTTATACTAGACTAGCTACTAGGGTTTACAAAAGTAAGTAATTGATGCAGAAATCCACTTTCGGAGCCCACTAGGTGTGTGCTTGGGCTGAGCGTTGAAGCTTTCATGTGTAGAGACTCTTCTTGGAGTTAAACGCCAGCTTTTATGCCAGTTTGGGCATTTAACTCCCATTCTTGTGCCAGTTCCGGCGTTTAATGCTGGGAATTCTGAGGGTGACTTTGAACGCCGGTTTGGGCCATCAAATCTTGGGCAAAGTATGGACTATCATATATTGCTGGAAAGCCCAGT
>NC_029781.3:41066679-41067810 GCF_000817695.3 Arachis duranensis
TTAACTTTTTGCCTCTGAACAGTTTTGGCACCTCAATCTATCCCTTGAAATTCAGAATGGTTGGCTTCTTTAGGAACTCAGAGTCCAGATAGTGTTAATGATTCTCTTAGTAAGGTATGATGATTCTTGAACATAGCTACTTATTGAGTCTTGGCCGTGGTCCAAAGCACTCTGTCTTCCAGTATTACCACTGGATACATACATGCCACAGACACATAATTGGGTGAACCTTTTCAGATTGTGACTCAGCTTTGCTAGAGTCCCCAATTAGAGGTGTCCAGGGTTCTTAAGCACACTCTTTTTGCCTTGGATCACAACTTTATTTCTTTCTTTTTCTTTTTCTTTCTTTTTCTTTTTCTTTTTCTTTCTTTTTTTTGAATTTTTTTCTTTTTCTTTTTTTTTTGTATTCACTACTTTTTCTTGCTTCAAGAATCATTTTTATGATTTTTCAGATCCTCAGTAACATGTCTCCTTTTTCATCATTCTTTCAAGATCCAACATTCATGAACCACAAATTCAAGATACATATGCACTGTTTAAGCATACATTCAGAAAACAAAAGTATTGCCACCATATCAAAATAATTAATCTGTTATAAAATTCAAAATTCATGCAATTCTTTTCTTTTTCAATTAAGAACTTTTTTCATTTAAGAGAGGTGATGGATTCATAGGACATTCATAACTTTAAGGCATAGACACTAAGACACTAATGATCACAAGAGACAAACATAGATAAACATAAGCATGATTTTTTGAAAAACAGGAAAATAAAGAACAAGGAAATTAAAGAACGGGTCCACCTTAGTGATGGCGGCTTGTTCTTCCTCTTGAAGATCCTATGGAGTGCTTGAGCTCCTCAATGTCTCTTCCTTGTCTTTGTTGCTCCTCTCTCATGATTCTTTGATCTTCTCTAATTTCATGGAGGGGAACAGAATGTTCTTGGTGCTCCACCCTTAGTTGTCCCATGTTGGAACTCAATTCTCCTAGGGAGGTATTTAGTTGCTCCCAATAGTTTTGTGGAGGAAAGTGCATCCCTTAAGATGAATCTCTCCATCTCCCATGACTCGGAGGTGAAAGCTTTTGCCTTCCCTTTCCTCTTTCTAGAGGTTTCTCCGGCCTTGGATGCCAT
>NC_029781.3:41067829-41068691 GCF_000817695.3 Arachis duranensis
AATGGGGATGTCTCCCTCTATGTCAACTCCAAGTGAATAACAGAGGTGACAAATGAGATGAGGAAAGGCTAACCTTGCCAAGGTAGAGGACTTGTCCGCCACCTTATAAAGTTCTTGGGATATCACCTCATGAACTTCGATTTCTTCTCCAATCATGATGCTATGAATCATGATAGCCCGGTCTATAGTAACTTCGGACCGGTTGCTAGTGGGAATGATTGAGCGTTGGATAAACTCCAACCATCCTCTAGCCACGTGTTTGAGGTCATGCCTTCTCAGTTGAACCGGCTTCCCTCTTGAGTCTCTCTTCCATTGGGCGCCCTCTTCACATATGACTGTGAGGACTTGGTCCAACCTTTGATCAAAGTTGACCCTTCTAGTGTAAGGATGTTCATCTCCTTGCATCATGGGCAAGTTTAATGCCACCCTTACATTTTCCGGACTAAAATCCAAGTATTTCCCCCGAACCATAGTAAGCCAATTCTTTGGGTCCGGGTTCACACTTTGATCGTGGTTCTTGGTGATCCATGCATTGGTATAGAACTCTTGAACCATTAAGATTCCGACTTGTTGAATGGGGTTGGTAAGAACTTCCCAACCTCTTCTTCGGATCTCATGTCGGATCTCTGGATATTCACTCTTTTTGAGTGAAAAAGGGACCTTGGGGATCACCTTCTTCAAGGCCACAACTTCATAGAAGTGGTCTTGATGCACCCTTGAGATGAATCTTTCTATCTCCCATGACTCGGAGGTGGAAGCTTTTGCCTTCCCTTTCCTCTTTCTAGAGGTTTCTCCAGCCTTGGATGCCATAAATGGTTATGGAAAAATAAAAAGCAATGCTTTTACCACACCAAACTTAAAA
>NC_029781.3:41068780-41069612 GCF_000817695.3 Arachis duranensis
AGAAGAAGAAATGAGGAAGAAGGGAATGGCTTTGTGTTCGGCCAAAAAGGGGGAGAAGTGGTGGTTTGGTTGTGTGAAAATGAAGGAGTGAAGATGGGTTTATATAGGAGTGGGGGGGGCTCATGGTTCGGTCATGTATGGGTGGGTTTGAGAGGGAAAGTGGTTTGAATTTGAAGGGTGAGGTAGGTGGGGTTTTATGAAGGATGGATGTGAGTGGTAAAGAGAAAGACGGGATTTGATAGGTGAAGGGTTTTTGGGGAAGAGGTGTTGAGGTGATTGGTGAATGGGTGAAGAAGAGAGAGAGTGGTGGGGTAGGTGGGGATCCTGTGGGGTCCACAGATCCTGAGGTGTCAAGGAAAAGTCATCCCTGCACCAAGTGGCAAGCAAAAATGCGTTTTGAGCAAATTCTGGCGTTAAACGCCGTGCTGGTGCCCATTTCTGGCGTTTAACGCCGAATGCTTGCCCTTTTCTGGCGTTTAACGCCAGTCTGGTGCCCCTTTCTGGCGTTAAACGCCCAGAATGGTGCCAAACTGGGCGTTAAACGCCCAACAGCTAGCCTCACTGGCGTTTAAACGCCAGCACGCTCTCCTCCAGGGTGTGCTGTTTTTCTTTCTATTTTTCATTCTGTTTTTGCTTTTTCAATTAATTTTGTGACTTCTCATGATCATCAACCTACAAAAGAACATAAAATAACAAAGGAAAATAGATAAAATATAACATTGGGTTGCCTCCCAACAAGCACTTCTTTAATGTCAGTAGCTTGACAGAGGGCTCTCATGGAGCCTCAGAAATACTCAAAGCAATGTTGGAACCTCCCAACACCAAACTTAGA
>NC_029781.3:41071926-41072731 GCF_000817695.3 Arachis duranensis
CAACATACTTGAAATGTTGAATCAAATCATTAATTGATAGCAAGTATCTTTGAAAATAGAAAGAAATTGAATTTGAAAAAAGATTTGATTGAAAATATATGATTTGAAAAAGATTTGATTTTGAAAAGATTTTGAAAACTTGAAAAAAATTTGCATTGAAAACAAAATCTTCCCTCTTGTGCCATCCTGGCGTTAAACGCCCAGAATGGTGCACATTCTGGCGTTTAGCGCCCAAAACTCTACCCTTTTGGGCATTAAACGCCCAATCAGGCACCCTGGCTGGCGTTTAAACGCCAGTCTGTCCTTCTTCACTGGGCGTTTTGAACGCCCAGCTTTTTCTGTATAATTCCTCTGCTGTATGTTCTGAATCTTCAATTCTCTGTATTATTGACTTGAAAAGACACAAATTAAAAATATTTTTGGATTTTTAATAGTCAAAATGCAACTAAAATCAAATAACAATGCATGCAAGACACCAAACTTAGCAGTTTGTATACTACTGACACTAACAAAATGCATATGAGACACATAAACTCTCAAGTCAAGAGGAATTAAAGATTAGAGTAATGAAATCATCAAGAACATCTTGAAGATCACTACGACACATGAATGTATGCAAGAAAAACAGAAACATGCAATTGACACCAAACTTAAAATGAGACTCTAGACTCAAACAATAAATTTTTGGATTTTATGATTTTCTAAATTTTTTTTGCTTTTTCGAAAATTAAGTGGAAAAAGAAAATAAAGGTATCAAAATTCTTAATGAGAATTCCAGGAATCATGCAATGTTAGTCTAAAGCTT
>NC_029781.3:41072737-41073434 GCF_000817695.3 Arachis duranensis
ATTCCAGGAATCATGCAATGGTTAGTCTAAGACTCCGGTCCAGGAATTAGACATGGCTTCACAGCCAGCCAAGCTTTCAAAGAAAGCTTCGGTCCAAAACACTAGACATGGCCAGAGGCCAGCCAAGCCTTAGTAGATCACTGCTCCAAAAGCAAGATTGATAAGAAACCAACAAGCTCTTGTGATGATGAGTTGAAACCTCAGTCCAATGAAATTAGACATGGCTTCACAGCCAGCCAGATTTCAACAGATCATCATGAAACTCTAGAATTCAATCTTAAGAACTCTGAAGAAAAAAACCTAATCTAAGCAACAAGATGAACCGTCAGTTGTCCAAACTCGAACAATCCCCGGCAACAGATGGATGATGAATAAAACATAAAGATAAAGATAGAGATACTTATGTAATTCATTGGTGGGAATTTCAGATAAGCATATGGAGATGCTTGGTCCCTTCCGTCTCTCTGCTTTCCTACTGTCTTCATCCAATCCTTCTTACTCCTTTCCATGGCAAGCTGTGTGCAAGGGTTTCACCGTTGTCAGTGGCTACCTCCCATCCTCTCAGTGGAAATTTTCAACGCACCCTGTCACGGCACGGCTATCCATCTGTCGGTTCTCAATTAGGCCGGAATAGAATCCAGTGATTCTTTTGCGTCTGTCACTAACGCCCCGCCTTCAGGAGTTTGAAGCTCGTCAT
>NC_029781.3:41074102-41111729 GCF_000817695.3 Arachis duranensis
GCGTTTAACGCTGGGAATTCTGAGGGTGTTTTGAACGCCGGTTTGGGCCATTAAATCTTGGGCAAAGTATGGACTATCATATATTGCTGGAAAGCCCAGAATGTCTACTTTCCAACGCCGTTGAGAGCGTGCCAATTGGGCTTCTGTAGCTCCAGAGAATCCGCTTCGAGTGCAGGGAGGTCAGAATCCAACAGCATCTGTAGTCCTTTTTAGTCTCTGAATCAGATTTTTGCTCAGGTCCCTCAATTTAAGCCAGAAAATATCTGAAATCACAGAAAAACACACAAACTCATAGTAAAGTCCAGAAAAGTGAATTTTAACTAAAAACTAATAAAAATATACTAAAAACTAACTAGATCATACTAAAAACATACTAAAAACAATGCCAAAAAGCGTACAAATTATCCGCTCATCAGTTTGGGAGGGAAAGGATTTTGAAAAGTGAGGTAGGTGGGGTTTTTGGGGAAGAGGGATGGAGGTGATTGGTGAAGAGAATATAGGGAAGAAGAGAGGATATGATAGGTGAGTGGTGTTTTGAGTAGAGTGTTATAGAGATGTGTGAGGGGGAGAGAGAGAGGGGTGTGATAGGTGAAGATCCTGTGGGGTCCACAGATCATGAGAGGTCAAGGATTTCTCATCCCTGCTCCTTTAAGGCGTGCAAAACGCCTTTATTGTGCAATCCTGGCGTTTAACGCCAGACTGTTGCTTGTTTCTGGCGTTAAACGCCAGCTTTTATTCCTTTTCTGGCGTTAAATGCCAAGCTGCAACCTGATTCTGGTGTTTAATGCCAGTTTGTTGCTTTTTTCTGGCATTTAACGCCAGTCTGGTGCTTCTTTCTGGTGTTTAACACCCAGAATGGTGCCAGACTGGGCGTTAAACACCCATTCTGCTATCCTTAAATGCCAGTAAGTTTCTCCTCCAAGGTGTGCCATTTTTAATGCTGTTTTTTATTTTTCTTTAATTTTTGCAGTTATTTTTGTGACTCCACATGATCATCAACCTAAAAAAAAATAACATAGATAAATAAAATTGGGTTGCCTCCTAATAAGCGCTTCTTTAACGTCAATAGCCTGACAGTGGGCTCTCATGGAGCCTCGCAGATAATTAGAGCATGGTTGTGGCCTCTCAATACCAAACTTAGAGTTTGGTTGTGGCCTATCAACACCAAACTTAGAGTTTGGTTGTGGCCTTCCAACACCAAACTTAGAGTTTGACTGTGGGGGCTTTGTTTGACTCTGTATTGAGAAAAGCTTTTCATGCTTCTTCTTCATGTGTACAGAAGGAGAACCTTGAGTCTTGAATACAAGGTAGTCCTCATTCAATTGAAGGACCAACTCTCCTCTATCAACATCAATCACAGCTTTTGCTATGGCTAGGAAAGGTCTGCCAAGGATGATAGATTCATCCTCATCTTTCCCAGTTTCTAGGATTATGAAATCAGCAGGGATGTAAAGGCCTTTGACCTTTACTAGCACGTCCTCTACCTGTCTATAAGCCTTTACCATGGATTTATCTGCCATCTCTAATGAGAATTTGACAGCCTGTACCTCAAAGATTCTCAATTTCTCTAGTATATAGAGTGGCATTAAGTTTATGCCTGACCCCAGGTCACACAGAGCCTTCTCAGAGGTCATGGTGCCTATGGTACAATGTATTAAGAACCTTTTGGGATCCTTTTTCTTTTGAGGTAGTGTTTGCCTAATCAAGTTATTCAGTTCATTGGTGAGCAAGGGGGGTTCATCCACCCAAGTCTCATTACCAAATAACTTGGCATTCAGCTTCATGATTGCTCCAAGGTACTTAGTAACTTGCTCTTCAGTAATATCTTCATCCTCTTCAAAGGAGGAATAGTCATCAGAGCTCATGAATGGCAGAAGTAGGTTTAATGGAATCTCTATGGTCTCTAGATGAGCCTCAGATTCCTTAGATTCCTCAAATGTGAACTCTTTTTTGTTCAGAGGATGTCCCATGAGGTCTTCCTCACTGGGATTCACGTCTTCTTCCTCCTCTCTAGGTTTGGCCACACGAAGTAAGGTTATGGCCTTGCACTCTCTTTTTGAGTTTTCTTCTATATTGCTTGGGAGAGTACTAGGAGGAGTTTCAGTGCCTCTTTTACTCTGCTGGCCCACTTGTGCCTCCAAATTTCCAATGGAGGACCTTGTTTCATTCATAAAACTGAGAATGGTCTTAGATAGATCAGAGACTATGTTTGCTAAGTTAGAGGGGCTCTGCTTAGAATTCTCTGTCTTTTGCTGAGAGGATGATGGAAAAGGCTTGCTATTGCTAAACCTGTTTCTTCCACCATTATTAAAGCCTTGTTGAGGCTTTTTTTATCCTTCCATGAAAAATTTGGATGATTTCTCCATGAGGGATTATAGGTGTTTCTATAGGCTTCACCTATGTAATTCACCTCTGCCATTGCAGGGTTCTTAGGATCATAAGCTTCTTCTTCAAAAGATGCTTCCTTAGTACTGTTGGATGCATTTTGCAAACCATTCAGACTCTGAGAAATCATATTAACTTGCTGAGTCAACATTTTGTTTTGAGCCAATATGGCATTCAGAGCATCAATTTCAAGAACTCCCTTCCTCTGAGGCGTCATATTACTCACAGTATTCCTTTTAGAGGTGTACATAAACTGATTATTTGCAACCATTTCAATAAGTTCCTGAGCTTCTGTAGGTGTTTTCTTCAGGTGAATAGATCCACCTGCAGAATGGTCCAATGACATCTTAGACAATTCAGACAGACCATCATAGAATATATCCAGGATGGTCCATTCTAAGAGCATGTTAGACGGACACTTTTTAGTCAGTTGCTTGTATCTTTCCCAAGCATCATAGAGGGATTCACTTTTTTTCCTGAAGGTTTGAACATCCACTCTAAGCTTGCTCAGCTTTTGAAGAGGAAAGAACTTGGCTAAGAAAGCGGTGACCAGCTTATCCCAAGAGTTCAGGCTATCTCTAGGTTGAGAGTCCAACCATGTTCTAGCTCTATCTCTTACAGCAAAAGGGAAAAGCATAAGCTTGTAGACCTTGGGATCAACTCCATTGGTCTTAACAGTATCACAGATCTGCAAGAAATCAGTTAAGAACTGAAAAGGATCATCTGATGGAAGTCCATGAAACATGTAATTCTGTTGCATCAGAGAAACTAATTGAGGCTTTAGCTCAAAATTGTTTGCTCCAATGGCAAGGATTGAGATGCTTCTTCCATGGAAGTTAGAATTTGGTGCAGTGAAGTCACCAAGCATCTTCCTTGCATTGTTGTTGGGTTCGGCCATGTCTCATTCTTTTTTGAGATTTTCTGTAAGGTTTTCTCTAGATTTTTGTGCTTTAGCTTCTCTTAGCTTCTTCTTCAGAGTCCTTTCAGGTTCAGGATTTACTTTAACAAGAATGTCCTTGTCCTTGCTCCTCCTCATATGAAAAAGAAAAGAACAGAAAAGAAGAGGAATCCTCTATGTCACAGTATAGAGATTCCTTTATATGAGTAGAAGAGAAGAAGAATAGAAGAGGAAAAATTTGAATACAGAGAGAGAAGAGAAGAGGGTTTGAATTATTAGTAGAAAAGAAGTGTTAGTAGATAAATAAATAAATAGAAGAAGATGAGAGAGAGGAGTTTTCGAAAATAATTAAGAAGAAAAGGAAAATATTTTTGTTTTTATTTTGAAATATAGTTAGAATTTAAAAATTAAGAGAAGAAATGAAATTAAAATTAAAATTTAAAATAATTAGTTAATTAAAAAGAATTTTGAAAAAGAGGAAGGTGATTTTCGAAAATTAGAGTGAAAAGTAGTTAGGTGGTTTTGAAAAAGATAAGAAATAATAAAACAAACAAAAAGTTGATTAGTTAGTTGAAAAAGATTTGAAAATCAATTTTGAAAAGATAAGAAGTTATAAAAGATTTTGAAATTGATTTTGAAAAAGATATGATTTGAAAAAGATATGATTGAAAAGATATGATTGAAAATATATGATTGAAATTTATTTTGAAAAAAGATTTGAAAAAGAAATTTTGAAAGATTTGATTTTGAAAATTAAAGTTAATGACTTGACTAACAAGAAATCAAAAGATATGATTCTAAAATTTAAAGTTTGAATATTTCTTAAAAAGAAAGTAACAAACTTGAAATTTTTGAATAAAAACATTAATTTTTAGTGTTAATTTCGAAAATTATGAAATAAAGATAAGAAAAAGATTTTGAAAATCAATTAAAAGAAATTTTCAAAAGTATAGAAGAAAAATGAAAAAGATTTGATTTTTGAAAAAGTTTTGAAAACATAAGATTTTTAAAATTGAAATTTTGACTTGACTAACTAGAAACAACTTATTTTAAAAAATTTTGACTAAGTTAACCAAAAGATTTCAAAATTTATGAGTAAAATAAGGAAAATATATTTTTTGATTTTTTTGAATTTAATGAGGAAAGAGAAAAACCACTAAATGACTCAAGACAAAATTTTTTGGATTAAAACAAATGATGCATGCAAGAACACTATGAATGTCAAGATGAACACCAAGAACACTTTGAAGATTAAGATGAACATCAAGACTTATTTTTGAAAAATTTTCAAGAAAAGAAAAATATGCAAGACACCAAACTTAGAGATTTTTCATGTGTAGACACTATGAATTCAAAAATGCATATGAAAAACAACAAAAGACACAAAACAAGAAAATATGAAGATCATGAAGAATGCAATGCATGAATTTTCAAAAATTTTTTATTAAGTTAAAAAGATGCAATTGACACCAAACATAAAAATTGACACTAACTCAAACAAAAAACACAAAATACTTTTGATTTTTTTATTTTATGAATTTTTTTGTACTTTTCGAAAATTATTTTTGGAAAAACGAAAAAAGAAAAATTTTGAAAGATTTTTGAAAACTTTTTGAAAATAAAATAAAGGTTGAGACAAGAAGAAAATTACCTAATCTGAACAACAAGATGAACCGTCAGTTGTCCAAACTCGAACAATCCCCGACAACAGCGCCAAAAACATGGTGCACGAAATTGTGATCTCAATGGTGCCAACAACTTGGAACGCACAATTGTAATCTCAACTCTTTTTCACAATTTCGCACAACTAACCAGCAAGTACATTGGGTCGTCCAAGTAATAAACCTTATGTGAGTAAGGGTCGATCCGACGGAGATTGTCGGCTTGAAGCAAGCTATGGTCACCTTGTAAATCTCAGTCAGGTGGATTCAAATGGTTATGGAGTTTTGATAATTAAAAGATAAATAAACATAAAATAAAGATAGAGATACTTATGTAATTCATTGGTGGGAATTTCAGATAAGCGTATGGAGATGCGTTGTGCCTTCTGAATATCTGCTTTCCTATTGCCTTCATCCAATCCTTCATACTCCTTTCTATGGTAAGCTGTATGTTGGGTGTCACCGTTGTCAATGGCTACTTCCCGTCCTCTCAGTGAAAATGGTCCTCTACGGTTTCTGTATGGCTAATTAACTGTCAAATTTCTCGTCTCAGATGAAAAATACCATGCACAGATATCGTATGGCTAATCAGTTGTTGGTTCTCGATCGTGTAAGAATAGGATTTACCATCCTTTTGCGTCTGTCACTATGCCCTACAGTCGCGAGTTTAAAGCTCGTCACAGTCATCCCATCCCAGATCCTACTCGGAATACCACAGACAAGGCTTAGACTTTCCAGATCTCAGGAATGTTACCAATGGATTCTAGCCTATACCACGAAGATTCTAATCTCGGATTCAGATGCCCCATTGTCAGAGGGGAGTCTATGTGAATCGTTGATTAGAAACCCAATAGATATACATTCAAGCTTATTTTCATGTAGAACGGAAGTGGATGTCAATCATGCATTCATAAGTGAGAATGGTGATGAATGTCACATAATCATCACATTCATCATGTTCTTGTGTGCGAATGAATATCTTAGAATAAAAATAAGCATGAATTGAATAGAAAAACAATAGTACTTTGCATTAATACTCGAGGAACAGCAGAGCTCCACACCTTAATCTATGGTGTGTAGAAACTCCACCGTTGAAAATACATAAGAACAAGGTCTAGGCATGGCCAAATGGCCAGCCTCCTTAAATGACATATGAATTCGAAAATAGGAAAAAAGACCCCTAGTACAATAGTAAAATGTTTTATTTATACTAAACTAGTTACTAGGGTTACAGAAATAAGTAAATGATGCAGAAATCCACTTCCGGGCCCACTGGTGTGTGCTTGGGCTGAGCATTGAAGCTTTCATGTGTAGAGGCCTTCTTTGGAGTTAAACTTCAGCTTGTAACTTGTTTATGGCATTTGACTCTAGCTTGCAACTTGTTTCTGGCATTTAACGCCAGAATAGGGCAGAAAGCTGGCGTTGAATGCCAGTTTGCATCGTCTAAACTCGGGAAAAGTATGAACTATTATATATTGATAGAAAGCCCTGGATGTCTAATTTCCAACGAAATTGAGAAGGCGCCATTTGGACTTCTGTAGCTCCAAAAAATCCATTTTGAGTGCAGGGAGGTCAGAATCCAACAGCATCAACAATCCTTTTTCAGCCTTTGAATCAGATTTTTGCTCAGGTCCCTCAATTTCAGCCAGAAAATACCTAAAATCACAGAAAAACACACAAATTCATAGTAAAGTCCAAAAATATGAATTTTTCTTAAAAACTAATAAAAATATACTAAAAAATAGCTAGATCAAACTAAAAACTATATAAAAATAATGCCAAAAAGCGTATAAATTATCCACTCATCAGTGACGGACAGAATTAATTGTTAGGGACCAATCGAATAATTAATTTTAGTTGGGGACTAAAGTGTCTAGTTTAAAATTCTTTGAGGACCAAAATGGGTATATACTCTTAGTTTTTCTTTGATGATGAGATAGATGTGGCTAAAGTTGAAAAAGGTAATCTATGGTTATTTGAAATATTCATTCTAAACATGAAAGAGATAAAGGCAAGAAGATCAAATAACAAAACCTAGCTTTTGTTATGCACCAATCTAGGTTCAATTTTGGAGGCTACTAGAACATTACAAAATTAATGAGTTGGGGAGGAAGATAAGGAGTGCGATGGGAGGAGGGGAGGTCTTAGATGCTGATTTATTTCAGGTTAGGAGAAAGGAGAATAAAATTATCAAAGCTCAGATCAACCTCAACATATCAAAACCTCTGAGGAGGTTCACTCTGATAGTATGTCTGATGCATCTGCATCTTTAGTATTTTTTCTCTTCTATTTCAATTGATTTACTAGAAATTCTTGTTAAATAAGCAGTGATTTTAAGGCTAAAATGAATATTATTTTCATTAGTTGAATTTCATTGATTACATGAAATGTTGGAGGGAAAGTAGTAAGAAACAGAGAAGAAAAGAAGATAGAAAGCAACTAGCAGGAAGCTCTCTGTGACAAGTAAAATGCTCTCTGTAATGAATAGAAAACTCTATAGAAACATAGAGCAAGTGACGTGCAACGTGGGTTTCACTATGTACCACGTTGGGAATAAAGGGGACCCGTGAATACGCATGTAGCATGCGTACGCACAACAAATGGACATCTGACATGGGTTTCACCACGTACAACGTGAAGTGGCAACAATTGAGCAAGTTTATGACCACGTACAATGCAGCATCCTTCACGTGGTATGTGGGCTTCACAGAGAGCAAATCAATACAAGGTTAGACATCACGTGGCACGTAGCACGCTTCCCGTGGGACATGGCATCAAGTTCACCTTCCAAGGCTTCAAACAAAGCCATCCCATCTCCAATTCTTCAACCTTTGGATGATTAATCAAAAGCCCACCAATGATGGCATTAATTTAGGATTGCAAGCAACTAAGGAAGAGATCTTACGGTGAAGAAAACAATTATGAAAGAGATATGATATTACTTTAGTTTTGATTCTGTTTTAAGTTTGAAATTTGAATTTGTTTCTAGGGTTAGTATATAAAGGAAGAGGGCACTGGCCTCTCATCTTCTTCAGCAGTTTTTACTTTCAATAATTAAGGATTTTTCTCTAAAGAACATGAGGAATTAATTCTCCTTGCTTCAGGTTAGGAGCTTTGTTAATTCCATAGATAATTCATTATCTTTTTGACCTTTGATTTAGGCATTAATTTCTTCTTAAGAAAATATTTTCATTCTACATCTTAAATGGTTTGAATGTGTTGGAAAAAATTTATTCTCTGATCGAATTCTTTTAACCTCTTAAAAAAGTTGATTAATTGAATTAAGCTTGAAAACCAATTCTGACAACTCTTAAGTTTTGAAGCTAGACTTGATAAGTGACATCGAATCAACTAGGAGAAATCCTTATGAATTGTGTGGTTCTTAAATAATTGACTATTGTATTAGCGATTAAATAGGTTAAAGAGAAATTGAATTACCAAGGGATTGGGGTTTGATTACTAATTATTTGCCATAAAAGAATCTTTGCATGATCAAGGTGGAAAGTGAAAAGTTTTTGTCCTGAAGTTTTAACATCTCTAAAACCTTAACTCTTTTAATCACATTACCTTTCTACACTCATTGTTTGCTTTTGTTTACTTGCTATTTATGCTCCAAGTTTTCTGAAACTCTAAATTGATTGTCTGAGTAGATTAATCGGTTGACTATTGTTTGCTTAATCCATTAATCCTCATGGGATCGACACTCACTCACCATGAGTTATTACATAGTACGACCCGGTACACTTGTCAGTGTTTTGTGGTTTGTAAAATTCACATCAAATTTTTAGTGTCGTTGCTGGGGATTACTCGTGGTTAACAAACTATCAATTAATTGATTGCCTAGATTAGAATTTTTTAGTCTTTTTATTTACTATTTTTGTTTTATTACCCTGGGAAATCCCTTTGCCATTGTGAAGGGAGTTTCAATTTGATTTTTCTTGTTGTTTTTGTATATGAAGAACAATAGGGATAAAGAACCTCTTTAATACGATCATGAAATTGAAAGAACTCTTTGGAGACAAAGGACACAAGATAGAAATCAAAGAGTTAAAAGAGAGATAAAAGAGGCAGCAGAAGAATAGCTTGAATCCAACATGGTAGAGAAAGCAACTCACAATGCTAATGCTCCTCAACTTAGGAGGACCCTTGGATCTTTCACTACTCCTAATCCGAGGAGTTGTGAAAGCATCATTGTATAGTCGAAATTCTTGGAGATATTCAAGACACTACATATCAATATTCCCTTCATAGAAGCTCTTGAACAAATACTCTTGTATGCAAAATTCATGAAATCCTTGAAGGGAGGCCAAATAGTGGTGATGACCAAGTAGTGTAGTGCAATTATTCAAAGAAATTGTTATTTCTTTTCATATTCAGAATAACCACTTATTTGAGTTGGTGTGAGAAACCTATGCATAAATACATGATAAGAGCTAAGTTTGGTGAGGAAGTTCTCACGTGGTATGCAAAATCACCACGTCCAACGTGGTTAAATTATTACATTTAACGTACAAAATGAAAATTGTCACGTCCAACTTTGCTCCTAGGGACACTTCTCCTTTCACGTACAATGTGAATTAATTCACGTCCCCTGCCAAACCTTCATTCATTGGGGTTTATATTACACTTCCAGGGACAAATTTCACATCACGTACCATTTGACTTGAACCACGTCCCAGGCCAAGCTTGGATTTCACTCCTAAGGG
Organism: Arachis duranensis; assembly: GCF_000817695.3. Lineage (NCBI taxonomy): Eukaryota > Viridiplantae > Streptophyta > Magnoliopsida > Fabales > Fabaceae > Arachis > Arachis duranensis. The sequence goes on from NC_029781.3 coordinate 41,083,753, forward strand.
CATTTTATCATTCATGAACCATGTGAAATTCATTATGTTGCATGCCATGGCACTCACCCTTCCTTTCACGTTCCACGTGAAAGCCCTAATGTACCACGCCACCAATTGGCATGGTACGCTAGCTTCATTTGGCTTCATTGCATGCTTAAAAATATGTTTTAGCGACAAATTTTTAGTGGCAATAATATAATAGCCACTAATTCTTTAATTTAAGTTATGTTTTTGCGACAATTATATATTTGTCATTGTTACTATATATTATAATGGCAATTGTCATAATTGCCACTAATAAATATAAAAAAAAAGCGTTTTTTAATGAAAAATTTTATTGGCCATAGTATTATAGCCAGTATTATTTTTATTAAAATTACTAAAATTATATTATATTAACAATTATCATTATTATCATTAATAAATATAAAAAACAAATTTGTATTGTAATAGATTCAGAGAAAGAGATTTAGAGAGATCTTAAGCTCACCGCAGAAGCCCGCCGTAGTTGGCGCTTCCACCCTCGCCACCGCAGTTCAGATCGAGCCAAGGCACCTCCTCCACCATCGCATCCAGATCTGGTAGCAATGCATTCCCAGATCTGGTAGCAATGCCTTCTTCAAAACGAGGATTGTCGCTACATTCATCTCTTATCTTATCTGCTCTGCCATTGCCGATCTCTCACCTGTAAAACACCATACCTCCGCCGGTCGCACTACCACCGGTTGCACCGCCGGTAGATATTCTCTTTTTATTTTTTAGATTTTTGTTTTTCATTTTATATATTTTTGTTAATTCTAAAATTCTGTAGGATTTTAGTGTTGTCGTCGCCGTCGTTCAGCTTGTTCTCCATGGCCGCCATGTGAAGTAGGCTCTGACGAGACAACACCAGCAGCATCACGCACGTCTTCCTCCTCCAGTAGCAGCGGTGATGACATTGGTTTCAAGACTCAGCTTTCTTTGATTAATGTTTGTTTCACCAGCCCTGCTTGATTAATTACGTTTTCGGTTACTTGTAAGTCTAATTTTTGTTTGATTATGTCAATTCTTTCTTGATCTCAGTTCAAAATTTTTTTGAAGATCTTCTGGGAATTTAAAAAACATGCTCAGCTATTATAAAGATCTATTTATTTAGTTTTTAGTTATACTATGAGTTTTGACTGATTTTTGTTTCAATGTAATGTAATGTTGGTATGCAAATTAGTGTTGTTGGTTCTGCACTGGTTCCTGTTTGATTTGGATAGGTAACAAGCATTTGGAATGATACTTTAATGTCCTTGAAATTTTGATAGTCTGATAAACTGTGACCATGGCTTGATCTCTTTGACTGTAAACAGAAAATTCAATAGCATCCCTCATCTTTGGAATATTCTATCTTAATGTTGATGACATCAAATGACCTAAAATTCGAAGTAAATTTGAGCTCTTTTTTCAAAGTTATCATTTCCATGCATCACATCTGTTATGAGTTTCTATTTTCTTCACCTTTTCATTTTTCTTTTGTGCAGGAGAAATAGTTTTGTGGATTTCATATTATGCAATTTGGATTTACAGCATGACTATTACAGAATTGGGTTTATCTGATACTGTTCTAGACTCGTTGGCTCAATGCTTTTCTAGAAATACTAGTGAAATTAAGGTTTATTTTTGTCATTTATTGATATTGTCCCTATTGTATTTACACTTCATCTCCTTCTAGATTATTCTTATGAAAATTGGTCGTAGTGTAAGCATTTGTCCAGCCGTTTCCCATTTCCTTTGTGCTGGCTTTACAAAGATATGAACACCATTAAACGTCTTATACATGCCAGATATGAAACTCTTAGTAACAAAGACAATGCTTTAAGGGATTCCAAGAATGGAGATACCAAAGATATTTCTCAAAGTGAAAAGTCTTTTCTGGAAAAAGATCCTGAAGCAGCTCTTGACTCCTTTGACAATCTTTTTTGCCGACGCAGTCTTGTAAGCCTTTTATCCCATCGGGGGTACCGAATAGCCTTCATTTTCTTATGCTCTTTATATCTCGCCAATAGCCCTAATGTCAATTTTCACCTTTTCAGGTTTTTGATTGCCAATTACATGAATGTTCCCAGGATCTCAAGTAGCAACTGGTGGTTGGATGGTGGCGGTGCATGGTGTGTTGATGATGGTGGGGTGAAAGATGATGGAGCCTCCAAAGATGGGTCGTCATTCAGGCTATTGGGTGGTATTTGTGGCATGATCCACTTTCCTTGGGGAACCAGTTTATATGCTAAAGGGATTTTACTCTTTATATCATCCGCTTCGTGTGGAATGCCAGCTATAGATGCTAGTTTTGTGACCAAGGCTGGGAAGGGAATGTTACCAACCGTGTGAACGCGGCCCATGGCCCGGCGGAGGAGTCTAGGGATGTTTAGCGGCCTCTTAGTCAAAATGCACTATACAAGCACAGCCATGTCCCCAGTGATAGAGGACTCATGAGTGCTCGGTAAGACATAGTGGGACATGATCTGTTGCCATACAAGAGCCTCATCTGTCAAATCATTAGCTGAAAGCCCCTTTAGGTTAACCTTGCTTTGCCCATAAACCCAAGTTCTTCTGGGCTTAGTAATTGCCTTAAGGACGAGGTCCCAATCAAAAGTATAACCTTTTCGGGTAATTCCCTCTTTGTGGAAGGCATCCAACCCTTCCAGATTTGGTGGGATGCCAAGCACTCGATGAAGGGCAGCTTCTGAAATAGGGACTTGCTTCCAACACATATAGATTGAGTCAAGGGTCGGGGAGTGGTAATTAGCATAAAATTCATCGACCTAAGACAAGTTAACTTCAATTGAATCTCGGTTCAAGAAACCCCAATGTCTCCTCTTCATTCGATCCTCCACATATTGTCTTAAATACTCCGGTACAAAGAGGAGGAGTTTACGGTGGAGCTTCCGCTCTATAATATTGGAATGCATCCTTTCACAATAACAATTGGCGAATCGTGCTGTATCTTTGGCGGGAATCTTCTTGTCTAACTCATCAATGCGGAGAGCCACTTTTGATTTCTTAGAAGGCTGCCGATTGGGTGACTTTGGTACTTGCCTTTTAGAAACCATTTTCTTAGAAGATTTCTCCTTTCCTTTCACGGTCGTCATGCTGAAAATGAGGGAAGAAGAGAATTATAAAGAAACGAGTAAGGATAGTGAAGATTGCATTAATAAGATAAGTGTAGTGAAAAAACAGCAAATAATGCAAGAATAAAAGGAAAATTAAAGTAAAGGTTCATTGAAAGTTTTTCACAAACACGTGGTGTGCATTGTATTATTCAACAAGCAAGTTGACACAACAAACATATAACACCATGAAAAGAAAAAAAATCCAATAGAGCAAGTAGCACCAATCAATCCAATGAATTTATAAAAGGAATGGAAAATAGTGATCCAACACCAATTGCAAACATACAATAAATTGAAAAGAAAAGAACTAAGACTAAGCGAGAAAAAAGAACATAAAGTGCAACAAAAAGGAAACAAAGTGATGAGATGTAACTAAATTTTAAAGGAAAATAGAGAAGATAATGAGGGAGGAGTGAAACCTTGAAAGCAAGAAGGAGTACTGGTAAGTGGAGGTAAGAGAGAAAGAATAGGGGGAAGAAAGAAGAGTAGTAAGAGAGAGAGAAGAGGAAAGGAATGCTGGAGAACGGTGGCTGCCGGTGGAGAACCGTCGGAAAAGGAGAGAAACGTATAGTGACGCGTAAGCATCGTCCACGCGTACGCGTGGAGTATAAAAAATGAAGGTGACACGCACGCCTCATCCACGCGTACGCGTGATTGTGAGTCGCGCATTTAGCATGGTACTCGCATGGTCTCGGCACAACATTCTTTTCGAGCCATGTGGGCACATAGTGTTAGCATCACGAAAGTACAAATTTTGGGGTCGGCGTGACGCGTACATGTGGGCAGCGCTGCGCACCTAACACTTGTCCAGCACGAGCCTGGCACAACATTCTGTCCAGGCCGTGCTGTGGTATGGTCCCAGCACGAATTCAGCATAAAAGGAAAAATGGGCGTCGACGCGTATGTGTGACTAGTGCCCGTCCCCTTTGTCCCCTTCTCACATGGCCCCAGCACAACATTCTGTTTGGCCGTACGGGCACGTCGTTCTAGCACCGTTTTTGCATGGTTTAGATCCGGGGGCTCACGCGTGCGTAGGCGGGACTGGCTTTTTTTTTTAAATAGGAAGAGAAGGTACTTAAGCATACTTCAGGTATCTAAATAGGTTGAAAAGTATAAAAACACTTGAAAAGTAAAGTAACAAGAGATGTAAATAGGAAGATCGTACCATGGTGGGTTGTCTCCCACCTAACACTTTTCTTTAATGTCCTTAAGTTGGACGGTCTATAAACTCATTCCTCTTCCTTGGCTGGGTCCTTCGAGAGGAAGATCTCTAGCTCCTTGTTGTTCTTCATTTTTGCACCATGTTAAAGCTTTAAACAGTGGCCATTGACTTTGAAGAAGGTAGGGCTTGAGGTGTGACTTAGGTGGACGACTCCATACGGTTTAACCTTCTCCACCACGTAGGATCCATCCCATCTTGACTTCAGTTTGCCCATCATTAATCTCAACCTTGAGTTGTAGAGAAGAATTTAATCCCCATCTCTAAACTCTCTTCTCTTGATGTTCTGATCATGTACCGCCTTCATCTTTTCATTGTAGAGTCTTGAGTTATCATAAGCCTCTAGCCGAATGCACTCCAATTCTTTCAGCTGAAGTTTTCTTTCAAATCCAGCTCCTCCCAATCCTGAGTTGCCTTCCTTCACAGCCCAGTAAACCTTGTGTTCCACCTCTACGATGAGGTGATAAGCCTTTCCGTAGACTAGGCAGAACAAACTCATGACGATTAGTGTCTTGTAAGCTGTCTGGTAAGCCTATAGCGCATCTCTAAGTTTAGTACTACAATCCCTCCGATGAGGTTTCACAATCTTCTCTAGTATGCGCTTGATCTCTTTGTTAGACTGATGATTGGATTTTTGACGGTTTAGAATTTCACTAATGAAATCTCGTTGTAAAGTATAGTTTCTAAACCAAACAATAATCCTTTCGTTGTTTGTCTGTCCATTTGTTTGGGGATGGTAAGACGTCGCCACCTTATGAATGATGCCATATTTCTTCATCAAACCTGTCATTCTATTGTTGCAAAAATGAGAGCCTTGATCACTCACGATTGCTCATGGTGATCCAAAGTGGCAAACAATATTATTCCTAACTAAAGAAACAACCATGTTAGCATCATCAGTACGGGTAGAAATCGCTTCCACCTACTTAGAAACATAATCAACAGCTAACAGAATATATAAGAAACCATTCTTGTTTGGAAATGGACCCATAAAGTCAATACCCAAACATAAAAAATTTCACAAAACAACATGAGTTGTTGGGGCATCTCATCCCTCTTGGATATGTTTCCAAACCTTTGGCATCGGTGGTAAGAGTCACAAAAAAAATTAGCATCCTTAAAAGTGTGGGCCAAAAAAATCCGCAGTCTAAAATTTTTCTTGCAGTTTTTTGAGGACCAAAGTGTCCACCACTCTCAGAAAATTGGCATTCCTCTAAAGTAGACTGGATTTCAGATTGTGGAACACACTTTCTAATTATTTGGTCAGCACCACCTCTCCACAAATATGGGTCATCCTATATGTAGTACTTGGACTCGCTTTTGAGATTGTCCTTTTAATGGTTAGAAAAAATTGGAGGAAAGGTGCGACTAACCGAATAATTAGCTTTGGGTGCATACCAAGGAACCACCTCAGATATTGCTTGCAAGCTATCAAGTGGAAATGCATCATTGATAGGAGTGGAGTCACTTTTAATATGTTCTAGGCAACTCAAGTGGTCTGCCACTAAATTTTGGGAACCACACCTAGCTAGCAATAGCAGTATCCAACAGATTAACCTCGGTTTTGACTCTTTCTTAGCTAGCAAGTGTTTCAAAGCCGCATTAGTTTGAATATACTACCAAATTTGTTCCATGTAAATAAGCCCAAAATTTATCCAAGGCAAAAACAATTGCTAAAAGTTCTTTTTCAGTGGTAGTATAGTAAGACTGGGAATCATCTGAAGTTTTAGAAGTATAAGATATAATATAGGGATCCTTACCTTCGCGCTAAGCCAGCACCGCTCCTACCGCTCCTACCGCATAGTTAGATGCGTCACACATAATCTCAAATGGCCTACTCTGGTCAGGCCCTCTCACAATAGGAGCTTGGGTCAAGGCAATCTTCAGCTTGTCAAATGCTTCCATGCGGTTTTCACTCAAGTCAAACTCTACGTCTTTTTGCATTAGACAGGAAAAGGGGTAATCTAACCTTACTGAAGTCCTTGATAAAACACCGGTAGAAAATTGCATGACCAAGAAAAGAGCAAACTTCCCTCACAGAGGAGGGGTAAGGTAAACTAGAAATAACATCAACCTTTTCAGGATCAATAGATATACTAGTATTAGAAACAACATGACCTAGAATAATACCTTGTTTTACCATAAAGTGACATTTTTCAAAGTTAGGTACAAGGTTTGAACTTGCACATCTTTCTAATACTCTAGCAAGATTATCCAAGCAAAGATTAAAAGAGTCACCATAGACATTAAAATCTTCCATAAATTCTTCCATACAATGCTTAAGAAGATTCGAGAAGATACTCATCATGCACCTTTGAAACGTAGCTGCTGCATTACATAAACCAAAAGGAATTCTTTTATATGCATACATTCCAAAGGGGCATGCAAAAGTTGTTTTCTCCTAATCTTCTGGAGCAATATGGATCTAAAAATAACCAGTATAACGATCTTAAAATCAATAATGTGATTTACCTAACAGACGAGTGATGGTGGGAAACGCGTCCGCTCAAACTACCGGCAAGTATACCGGGTCGCATCAAGTAGTAAAACTCACGAGAATGAGGTCGATCCGACAGGAATTGATAGATCAAGCAATTTTAGTTGGGTGATGACTCTAGTTAAGCTAATATTTAGAAGAGTTTGGTGAAATTAAATGAGCAGAAAGCAAATTCACAAAGTAGACAACAAAAATATAAAGTGCTGGAAAATATAAATGCTGGAAAGTAAAGGGCGAGAGAATTAAATGTTGGAAAGTAAATGAGATAAAGCTTAAAGTTCAAGAAACTTAAATGGGCTGAATCTTAAATTGCAAGAAATATAAATGACTTGAATCTTAAATTGCAAGAAAGTAAAGAGCATAATATAAATGGCGATGAAACTTAAATTGCATGAATTGTAAAGGGAATTGGGTGCTGGGAAAACTAAAGCAGTAAACAATTGTAATTAAAGTAAATTCAGTGTCATCTAAATGGAACAAAATCAAAGAGAACAATTCATTAGGGATTAGGGATATCATAATACACTATGAATCAAATGGGTCTAACATCCTTCTCGATCTTGTGAGTAGATCTATGGTGGATTGTAATTGATTGGATCCCAATTCCTTGGTAATCCAATCGCTCTAATCACAATCAATCTTGCCAATTCCTAGATCTAATTTTCATGAGAAGAGGTGAAGCATGTTCTCTCATCCATAAGCCACACAAACTCTCAAGACCTCAATTCCCCCGAATAGTGTTGGTCAAGAGAATTTTGAAGGATAGAGCTCCAATTCTAATGCCTATGTTTCCCCTTCCGAGGCTCACACAATCATTCAATTGAATCAATCCCCCTTCTAGAGTGAATAATTCACAATCAAAACAGAAGATATCCTATAGCTACACAAGCAGATTGAGAAGAAGAAGATGTTCATTCATTCATTAGAATTACAATAGAGATCCTCCCCCTAATGATATAGGGTTTTAGTTAATCATTGCTCAATCAAAACAAAGAGAAAAGAAAGTACATAAAAGAAAGAAAGTACATAAACTAAAGAAAAGTAAAAGAAAATCACCCCAGCATTTCCCAATCAAGGTCCCCTACTTCCCAGCCTTCTTTCTACTACAAAATATTCTCTATTTATACACTTTCCAAATCAATCAAGTCTTGGATGTGCGCTTTGGCCTTTGTTGAGGCAAGTTAAGAGTAGCTTTGAGTGAAATTGACGTGGGCCTAAGCTGACCAACATTTACAAGCTTGCATGTGTGCCATTGGAAATAAACTCAGTATGGAGGTTAGTCACTAACGTTGGTGGCTACTAACGTTGGCCAACATTCTCTTTAAACCAGTGAAGAAAGTTTGAGGCAACGTTTGTGCACCAACATTACTACCAAAGTTGGCCTTGTCACGCATACGCGTCGTTCATGCGTGCGCATCGATGACCAATTTTCCATGCAACTTTCTCAAAGCCTATCAAAAATGTTGGTGGCAACATTTGCACACTAACGCTTTCATGGTCACGCGTATGCGTCGCCCACGGGTACGCATCAAAGCTGGATTTTTGCCATTTTACGCGTGTGCGTCGCCTATGCGTACGCGAGACTTGCCATTTTTCCACTTTCATGCATACTCGTCATCGATGAGTATGCTTCATATCAAAATTTTCCAATCTCCAAAATGAGCTTTTATCGAAGATGTTGGTGGTAACGTTGGTTCACCAAGGTTCCCACCAACGTTGGGAGCCCAGTTTGTATGCACGTTGCCAACAATGTTGGTGAGCCAACTTTGGCCACAAACGTTGCACTTCAAGCCATTGGAACATTGGTGGCAACGTTGGTGAGCCAACTTTGGCCACCAACGTTGCCTTCTCTGCTTCTTTTTCACCCTTCCTCTACTTCTCTTCACCTATCATCAACCAAACAAATGCATCAAAACCTTGTCATAATCACAAGATTTTGCATCATTCATAGCATCAAGTAAATTCTTGCATAAATCTCATGAAAATACACATAATTAATCATGTTTGATTGAATCAAGATATGCATGAAATTCTCATCCAACTACTTACTTATTGCTCAAGAAAGTGCATGAAACCTCATGAAAACTAATGAAAAAGGCTTGTGAAACTAGCCTAAGATGCCTAGACATCACAACACCAAACTTAAATCTTGCTTGTCCCCAAGCAAGCAGTAAAATATAAGAAGAATGAATGAAAACAGAGAGGAATATAGGTCCTTATTGGAAATCAATCAATCTTGGTTCATGGGGTTTCATGCAAGATATATTTGAAGTTTAACTCTTATTGGTTTCCAGGTTTGAGATGTCCCTTTAAGTGCTAACTAAGGTGCTGCTATGAAACCTTGTTATTCCTTGATCCTTGGTGTTTGATTTTTTTCTTTTCTTTTTTTTAGAAACTTATTCTTTATTTGTAGCTTAGTGTTCTGTGTTGAGGCAGCTTTTTAGGTAAGTTTTTAATCAACACTCCCGACCTAGATGGCTTAAGGTGTTGGGTGATGAAGCACCCCTCAGACCTACTAAGGGCCAGTTTGGCTAAACTTCTTAAATAAGTTCTTTTGAAAAAGGAGCTTAAAATATAAAGACTTTTATTAATAATAACTTTTAAATAAGTTATTTTGAGTTTGGATAGTTATTATAGAAGTCCTTATTTTAAAGTTGTGCATTAAATAAGAGTGATAAAATAGCTTTTGAAAAAAGGAGAAGTCACATTTTTTAACTTCTTCAAAAGCTCTTAAATAACTTTTTGAAAAGTTAAAAGTTTATCTAAAAAATTGTACCAAACACATTAATGTAACTTTCTATAAGTCAAAAGTTGAAAAAAGTAACTTTTTGGTGTTTCCTAAACAGACCCTAAGTCAAGCCTCTCCTCAACACATACATACCACAGGCACTTGGCTCAGAATTCAATCCTAGAGACATTGATGCCCAGCACCAGTTTGGGTCACTAAATGCTTTGTAGTTAGGTTGCTCTTGATAGTGGACTTTTGGTTGAATATCCCTGGTTAGTTAACCCAAGTTATGAAGTGTTAAAACACTCCTTAGAACCTAATCATCCAAGCAAATCCTAATATAAAAACACCACAGGCATGTATCTTAAGTGTCAAGCTATTGGTGCCTAGCTTATTTACTTGTTTCTTTCCTTTTGGTTGCCCATGTTGGTGCTGGCCGTTGGTGGCCCAACTTTGCCATCAACATTGGCTCTTCTTCTCTTCTTTCTTTCTTCCTAGGATATTTATTCACCAAGGTTTCTCACACAGGAACTAATTTCATATTTGAGGGACATTCTACCCTTCATCTTTATTAGTGAACTTCCAAAATAATCAAACATGTACCACCACTTAACCTTATTCTATTTCCTACCAAATTGGACTATTACTCTTTCTATTTCACCACATTTTTTTTATTCAATCACAAAGGGAAATAAAGCACACATTCAAGCAAGATGGCGATGAAATAAGCACTTAGACTAGCACACTTAGATGACAATTAAAGAAAAACAAACAAAAAGAATGTAAATAAATGTACAGTAATCAACAAGGGTACATTTAAACTTCCAAATAGAGCATTTCGAACTAGAGACAATTAAGTACAATACAACCTCTTGGTGTCTTATTTCTTAGTTTTTTTTCATCATCTTTTTTAGCCTCTCTATATTCTTCTTGGTGATGATGCATAGTCCTTCCAAGAAATTGAGTGACCTTCTGCAATGATAGTGGAAGCTGCTTGTCCCCTAAGCACTTGAAAGATGGTTAGTCATGCATGAATGTTTGTAGGCTTTTGAACTTACTTTGCTGTGTGAACACCAAACTTAATTCCCTGCCATTATCTATTATGCAGCAAATTGATTACATACCTGAAAGCTTGTGCTTTTATTAAGTAAGCTAACTATAAACTAGAAGTTGAGCAACTGTCAAGTAATTTTCCTGATTGTTTAGGAGTTTATGATTTATGATGCTCTTCGGAGGGTTATAGTATGTTTCCATGAAAGCTAGGTGAAACAACAAACTTAAATTCACACCTTCATCCTTTTTATACTCATTTTCGTGTGCAACACCAAACTTAACTCTTTGCAATATATGAAAATCTTAACTTCTTATTGAAATAGTTAGGAAAAGAAAGTTACCTCTGGTTGGGTTGCCTCCCAACAAGTGCTTCTTTATCGTCATTAGCTTGACGTTGGTTTTCTATTAGGGTGGCTAATGGTCATAGTGTCTCATCTTGTCCCCTCTCACTGTAAGTCTCCTTCCTGTGTTCTGATGGAAAATTTCTATATGCTCCAATGAGAGTATTATTCTGACAGTGTAATATTCATCAGAATGTGGAGGTGTTTCCAACTGTTGCTAGATCAACTTCACTTTGTCTCCCTCTGAGAATCCTTCAGTTTGGATTCTTTTGTTCCTCCACCTTTTCATAACCTTTTTCATACTCTTCCTCCCCTTCTTTGATGATTCCCCTTTCTTGGCAGCAAGCTCTATGTCAGGGGCCTTCTACTTAGTGATTACTTCTGGAAACTCTGTTTGTAATTCTTTCTTAGCTCTCTTATTCTCATGATCTTTCTGTCTTTCTTCAATGTCTTTCTTCTTCACCAACGGTGAGTTGATTAAAGACATTGAGAATTATTTGCTCATTATGTGCCCTCAAGATCATTTCTCCTTTTTCTACATCAATGATGGCTCTTACTGTGGCTAGGAAAGATCTTCCCAATATGATAAAATCACTTCATTCTTCATCTAGATCCAGAATCACAAAATCAACTGAAAATATGAACTTTCCCACCTTGACAAGGAGGTTCTCTACCACTCCATTGGGTATGATGAGTGACCTATCAGCAAGTTGCAATGACATTCTTGTAGGCTTCACTTCCTCTATAGATAGCCTTCTCATCATAGAGAGTGGCATCAAGTTGATGCTCGAGCCTAAATCACACAAGGCCTTATCAATTATCTTGCTACCAATGGTACATGGTATGAAGAAACTCCCAAGATCCTGGAGTTTTGGTGGTAGGCCTTTTTGAATCACAACACTACACTCTTGAGTTAGGATCACAGTTTTTTTTTCCTTCCAACTTCTCTTCTTGTTGATGAGCTCCTTGAGGAATTTCGCATATAGTGGCATTTGCTCTAATGCCTCAGCAAGTGGGAGGGTGATTTATAGCTTCCTGAAAATTTCTAGGAACTTAGGAAATTATTGGTCTTTGAGCTCTTTTTGTAGCCTTTGAGGGTATGGTAGAGGAGTGATATAGGGCTTCACCTCCTTTCTTTGCTCTTGTGGTTATTGCTCTAGGACTTGCTTTCCCTTCTTTGAGGCTTATGACTCCTACTCCTTCTTAGAATTCTCTTTGTCATGCTTGTCCTCCTCTGTTTGTTCTTTGCTATCAGCTTTGGTATCATCTTCAAGTGTTCTTCCACTCCTTAGTTGTATTTCCTTGGGAATGTGTTGCTTGGTCTTTCAGCTGGTTGCTTAGACAATTGCCCAATTTGCCTTTCTAGATTCCTCATTGAAGCCTCATAATTATTGTGCGCGATTTCTTGATTCTTTGCTAGTTTCTCCATCATTATCTCCAAGTTGGAGATTCTTTGGGATTCTTGAGGTGGTTATGGTTGAGTATGGGATGTTGATGGTTGATGGAAGTTATTTTGGTTAGTTGAGGGGTTATTTGGTGGATAGTAGGTGGATGTGGGGTGACTATTTTGTGGTTTTCTTTATGGATTTTGGTTAGTGGATTGGTGGTTTTGGTGGGTTGTGTTGCAGAAGTTGTTTAGGTTAGGATTTCTCTACCATGAATTCTGGTTTTCTCCCCACTTTAAGTTTAGGTGGTTCCTCCACGAGGGGTTGTAAGTGTCCCCTTGGAAATCATTTGGTCCAATACCTTGGTTGTGCATGTATAGTACTTGTTCATGCTGTTGTTCACCATTGTTAGCTTCATAGCTCTCCTTATTTTGTCACCACATAACTGGTTGTTGGTTGGTTGTGCTCACTGCAACTAGTTGCAATCCATCCATCCTCTTTGATATCATCTCTATTTATTGTTGAAGTTGTTGGTGCATGAGCTTGTTTTGAGCCAAGATTGTATCAACACCTTCAAGTTCAAAAATGCCTCTCTTGGGAGCTGCTTGTCTCTCAGAGGAATAGAAATATTCATTGCTAGCAACCATGTCTATGAGGTTATTTGCTTCTTGTGCCGTCTTCATTATTTGTAATGACCGTCCTGAAGAGTAGTCTAAGGCTTTTCTTGACTTCATGGATAGACCTTCATAGAAGTTTTGGAGCTTAACCCACTCACTGAACATGTCTTCTGGGCATCTTCAAATTAAGGCTTCGTACCTTTTCCAATCCTCATAGAGCAACTCTCCATCTAGTTGTCTGAAAGTTTGCACATCAGTCTTGAGCTTAATGACTCTTTGAAGGAGGTAGAATTAGCAGCTTGTAAATGTCAGGATGCACTCCATTGGTTTTGATAGTATCACAAATTCTTAAGAAAATAGAGATATGTTGGTTTGGATCTTCAGTAGCACTTTTTCCATATTGGCAATTGTTCTGAACTAAAGTGATGAGTTGGGGTCTGAGTTCAAAATTATTATCATAGACATTGGGAGTTAGGATGCTGCTCCCACAATTTCTTGGGTTAGGGATGGTGTAGGAAGCTAGCATTCTCCTGGGATGCTGGCCATTGTTGTTGGCCACATCCTCTGGTTGATTGTGGAGGTTATCCTCCATCTCTTAGTCTTCCTCTTCTGAATCTTCTTCTCTAATTACCCCCTTTCCTCTTGCTTTTCTTTTTAGCCTCAAGAAGGTTCTCTCTAGTTCAAATCAAAGGAGGTGGAAGCACCTCTTCTTCTTCCTGGCATACAACAAAAAAAAAGAATAGAGCACTCTATTACTAGAGTAGTGTTAGAGTTAGCAAACACAATGTGTCAAATAGTTAGTAGGCTTTAAAGAAAACAAAGAAAAATGCTTAATCTAGACTATCACCCACTTAATAATTGTCAATCTATATCATTCTCCGGCAACGGCATAAAAAGCTTGATGGCGGGAAACGTGTCCGCTCAAACTACCGGCATGTATACCAGGTCGCATCAAGTAGTAAAACTCACGAGAGTGAGGTCAGTCCCCCAGGGATTGATGGATCAAGCAATTTTAGATGGATGATGAATCTAGTCAAGCTAATATTTATAAGAGTTTGGTGAAATTAAATGAGCAGAAAGCAAATTCACAAAGTAGAGCAACAAAAATGTAAGGTGCTGGAAGATATAAATGCTGGAAAGTAAAGGGCGACACAATTAAATGCTGGAAAGTAAATGAGCTAAATCTTAAAATGCAAGAAACTTAAATGGGCTAAATCTTAAAGTGCAAGAAATGTAAATGACTTGAATCTTGAATTACAAGAAAGTAAAGAGCATAATATAAATGGCAATGAAACTTAAAATGTATGAATTGCAAAGGGAATTGGGTGCTGGAAAAACTAAAGTAGTAAACAATTGCAATTAAAGTAAATTCAGTGTGATCCAAATTGAAGAAAATCAAAGAGAACAATTCATTAGGGATTGGAGATATCATAATCCACTATGAATCAAATGGGTCTCAACTTCCTTCTCAATCATATGAATAGATCTATGGTGGATTGTAATTGATTGGATCCCAATTCCTTGGCAACCCAATTTCTCTAATCACAATCAATCTTGCCAATTCCTTGATCTAATTATCGTGAGAAGAGGTGAAGCATGTTCTTTCATCCATAAGCCACACAAGCTTTTAAGACCTCAATTCCTCCCAAATAGTATTGATCAAGAGAATTGTAAAGGATAGACCTCCAATTCTAAGGCCTATGATTCCCCTTCCGAGACTCACACAAGCATTCAATTGAATCAATTATCCCCCTTCCGGAGTGAATAATTCACAATTAAAACAGAAGATATCCTATAGCTACACAAGCGGATTGAGAAGAAGAAGATGTTCATTTATTTATTAGGATTCCAATAGAGCTCCTCCTTCTAATGAAAAGAGGGTTTAGTTCATCATTGCTCAATCAAATCAAAGAGAAAAGAAAGTACGTAAAAGAAAGAAAGTACATAAACTAAAGAAAAGTAAAAGAAAATCTTCATAGGGTTTCTCAATTAGGGTCTTGTTCCGAGGGTTACCTGAAACTGAAGGTCGATCTCGGACGAGATCTTCTGTGCTGGTCGGTGCTGCTGCCTTTGACCTGGGATAATTAGAGATGCTGCTGATCCTTGATCACCGAAGGGTGGTGGTACCTATAAGAGACTCCAATGCTTAAGTTAGCACGTGCTTTAGAAAGGTTTTTTTTGTGTAGAATCAGAGTATGAGTTATACCTGGGTGATCCAGTGTATTTATAGTAGTACGGAGTGACCTCCCTTGAGATAAGTTCGCTATCTTATCTTATCTTTTGTGTATCTTTAGCCAGCCTCCTTTAAGTGTGCTGTGATCTTCTGCTTTGGGCCTACTTGAGCCCTTATAGTAACTTGGCCGAGCTCTTTAGGAAGAGATCGGTGTCGACCAGCCATCAAAAGAGGTCGGTGATTTTTGTCTTCATTCAACCCGGCTCGTCTAATTCAACCCACGATATGAATAGTGCCCATGCTAGGGCTTCGATCCTCCCTTGAGATCGTTCTTGTCAGCTTCGATCCCTTAGGAAAGTCGTGTTCGAGCATTGATTTGATATCGGGTTGCTCCTCCTTGTGTGATTCTTGGCACTTGCTTTTGCTTTAATGCGAAGCGTTTTTCACCTCCTTGGAAATACACATGTGCTTTTAATGCCCATTGATTATACTTTATTTTCTTTTTGCCGTTCCATTCCCTCGCTTTATTTTGAAATTGAAAAACCTTGAACCTTGGTTTTCAGTTTTCTTGCTTTCATCCGTTTCGTTTGCTTAGTGAAGAAAGGCTTCCTTTTGTTCGTCCTTTGTTTTGTTCCTTCAATTTTCACCATTTTGCCAAGGTTTTTTGCCCCAAGCTTTTCTTCTTTGAACTTTCGAAGCTTTTATCGGACCGTTCGCACTTTTTTGTTACGCCTCTGTTGTTGACTTTTGTTTTCTGTCGCAGGTTGGTGTTTATACCCTTTCTCGTTCTACTTGCTTTGTTTGGCATTATTCTTATTGCCTTTACTCTTGCATGCTTTCCCTTTGCACAAAGTTTTGGTCTTTGTTGAACTTTAGTAAAAAAGGTTGAAACTTTCTTAGCGATTCTTGTGTGGTCTTATTTTTTGATTAATTATAGCTACTATATCTTGGCTGTTAGTTTGAAGAAATGCTGGTACTTATGTTGAACTCCTTTTTCTTTTGTTTGAGAGGATTAAGGCTGGTTAGGGCTCTAATTTTTGTGTCATTTCCCTTTTCTGGGTTCCTGTTCTGTTGTTGCCTTCAAAGGGTGCCCCAGGGCTTTGGTGTTGATCCTCCATTCTTTGTGGGTCCTGGAGTTTCCCTTTTGCTGCTATATCTAACACTTGTTGAATGTTTCTTTGCCATTCTCTTACTGTCTGAGTTGTTTGGTAGTGACCTTCTCTTCACTTTTCTTACTGTATGTGTAATTGCTATATGTCTACCCATAGAAATATTGTCAAGATGTCCACAAAACTCCCTGTTGGCATGGCCGACTGGCTAGACTCTATAGTTCTGATGTGTGTTACTGTGGCCGATCCGGAGTACTGTGAGAGGCTTAGGAGATTCCATAGGATCTGTAGCAATAGGGATGATGAAAAGAATTACGAGCTGTTGTCGCCCGACCCTGAGGAGAGGGTTAGTTTCCCCCTTGACTCAGGGAGAACGACCCTTTTTTTTATGCTTTTGACTATTTCTTTAGTCAGCTGAATATCACCCTCCCTTTTACTGCTTTTGAGACTGACCTCTTATGAACTTGCAATATGGCCCCTTCCCAGCTTCATCTGAACACTTGGGCCTTTATTAAGATTTTTGAGCTGTTGGGCCAGGAATTAGGTGTCCGACGTACCATACCTCTTTTCCTTTATTTGTTTGTGTTGACCAAGCCTGGAGTAGCCAAGAAAAAGGCTTCTTGGGTTTCATTCTGAGCTACCCAGGGGAAAAAGGTATTTTCTATATATGATGAGTCTTTTCGGAATTTTAAGAACTACTACTAAATCCGAGCTCTCGAGGATGTCTGCCCTTTCTTTCTAAATGAGAATGATGAGCCAACTTTTCCTTTGTGTAGGCAAAACGATATAGCAGCTACTAAGTATTCTTGGCAGAGTTTAGAAGAGGTTGAACAGGGCTTTCTGGGTGTTTTAGAGGAGTAATGGGGGGAGCCTCCTCATCTGGACACAAAGAGGTTTCTGGGAGATCCTTCCTTCCTCCGTGCTGAACTCAGTAGCTTCCGACTTCTTTCTGATTATTTTCTTTATCGTCTGTCGATTTGTCCTTTTCCAATCTGTTTAATATTTTTTCTGGTTTCTTTTCAGATATGGTTAAATCTTCTAATTCTATGAAGGCCTTCCGTAGAGCTAAGAAAGTGACGGCTGCACAAAACTTGACGGCGAAGACCTCGGGAGAAGGATCTTCTCAGGTGCCCACAAAGAAGCCGACTTCTGACACTACAGGGCCATGGAAGGTCATTCTAACACTGCAAGTTCGAACGATTCCATCTGACCCTGTTCAACCAATCTCTGGTGCTACATCTTCTCCTACTGCTGCTAGTCCTCCTCCAAAGCGGCAAAAAACTATTAGTACTTATTATCTGAATAGCAAGGATTTTGATGGTGTGGGTTTTGCTACCGAGGTGATACCTCCTCATGGTGAAATTCCGTTGGATGACATGTCCATCCTTCATCATCCGAATTTTATTACCAGTAATAGTATTCGGATGGCCAACATGGGTGCGGCCTTATCTCGGGTGGTTCGGGATTCTCTAGTTCATGCGACTAAGGCCTTTTTGGAAGATGCTAAGTCTGAATTTGATAGGATTAAGGGTTTGAAGGATGAACTTGATGCTAGGCAGGCTAAGTTGGAGTTTGATGTGGAGAGGGAGAGGGCCCGAGCTACTGCTGCTGAGGCAGCTTTAAACCTGGCTGAGGAGACAGCAAAAAAGAACAAGGAAAGCTACACCCGTACCTATGGCGAGCTGCTGGAAACTAGGGATAGACTTCATTCTGCCAATGATGACTATGCCGAGCTCCAAGGTCATATGGTGGACAGTGTGACTGATGCGTATGAAAACCTGAAAGCCCAGGTCGGGGTTTTTGCCCCTGAGCTCGACCTTACTTTATTTAGTCTGGATAATGTGGTGGAGGACAGAAAGATCGTGCCTGCCCCAGATGACGAGGATGAGGGTCCTCCTCTTGTGCCACCAGCCAAAACTTCTACAGTTTCAGCCTCTTTAACTCCTTCTGCCAAGGTGGTTCCTCCTAGATCCGATCCTGATGTGAAAATTCTAAATAGTCTGGATGGAGTTGTCAATGCCACCCCTCTTGCGACCAGGTCTCCCTCTCCTAAAGATGTAGCTATCGAAGCGACTTCGGATCGTTGATGACTCTTTTGTAAGTTTTTGTGGATGATTTCCTTGACACTTAGTTGCTTCTTAGCAACTTTTATTTTGAAAAAAACTTTTAAACTCTTGGGCTGTCCCTTAGATAACCTTTGAGTCTTTTAATGTTTTAATTTGAAGGATGTGTTTTGCTAGTATGCCAGTCAAATGTGCTACCCTTGCGATCCCTGTGGATTTTTTAGAGGTTTGGTACTTTTCAGTCAGACCTCTTTTGAGTGGTAATGTGGGTTTTCTACCTTCGCCTTTATGGATTATGCCTTGCTTTGAGTTGGTTTTGTCAACTCTTTGCTTTATTATCTTTGCAGCTAGGCGTCTGAGCTTTTAGTAATTTTATTCGACAACTTTTCAGCATTCTTTACATAGAACCTTTTTAGTCTCAAACGCCTTTTATGGCTCTCTTTTGAGGTCGTGCTTCTAGCTTTAAGTAGAATCCTTTTCAGGACTTTGTACTATTTTTAGCTAAGCATTTTGACCTTTAGGGTTTTTTGATCTTTCAGGCCCTTATTTATTCCCTTTGCGAAGACTGCGGTTGTCCCTTTGGGTTGCGCCTCATTGGTGCCGACCTGTTTGTCTTCACTTTTTCGGACTTTTTAGTCATATTCCAACAACTTTTTAGGTAGTGTTCCGATAAGGATCATTTTCTTTGTAGTTTGTTTGGATGACCTTTTAACTCTGTTTTGCTTTGTGCATTTGCTTTTTAAGTAGTGTCTTCTTTCAAGGCTTCGTACCTTTCAGCAAAGCATTCTTGGCTTTTCTTTGGCCTTTGCGAGATGTCTTCGTATCTTTTTAGTGATCCTTTCAATGGTCTGACTTCTCTGTCGGGCCTTCTTAAATTATTTTTAGTAATCCAATTTTAGTCAGACCTCGTCAGGTCACTTTTTATGGACTACTTTTTATAACTTCTTGCATTAACTTACTTCTATCGCTTCACCTTGCCGACCTCTTTGTAATCGGACGATGAATTTTGCGTTTTATGAGCTTAGATTAATGTGTCTTGGTAGGAAACTTTTTTGGGAATTGATAACTTTTATTCAAAATATAATGAGATAAAAACATAAATAAAAGTATGTACATACGAGTGCTTACTCTTCTAGGTCGGGCAGTTTTGTAGATCTTGGCCTGGCGCCTCATTAAAAAACCTTTTCAGGAAAATGAGTGCACCTTGACTTAAGATCTTTACTATATTTTTAACTATAGTACGTTCTTAGGTTACAGGCATGCCATGACCTTGGTAGCTCTCACCCCTCGAGGTCGGACACCTTGTAGTAACCTTTCTCCAGTACTTCTACAACTCGCTAAGGTCCTTTCCAGTTAGCTGCTAGCTTCCCTTCTCCTGATCGACCTGCTCCGATGTCATTTCGGATTAAGATGAGATCGTTGGTGGCTGCTAGTAAAAAATTTTGTAAAAATATAGTCGTGTTGTGAGTATAGATTATAAACCAACAGAAAATCCCTTCGTACAAACGTTTTGGTTGTCACAAGTAACAAAACCCAATAAATTTATAAACCGAAGTATTCAAACCTCGGGTCATCTTCTCAAGGAATTACAGGAAAGTATGATTTATTATTGGTTATGGAAAAATAGTGTTTGGGTTTGGAAAAGGTTTTAAGCAGGAGAAATAGATTGCAAGAATTAATAAATTAATAAATAATAAAACTCTTGGCAAGGTATGAAAACTGGAAGTCCTATCCCAATTATCCTTATCGATTGTGATGAGAATTGGATTTTTCTCCCACTAAGTTATCCTCTAACTATGAAGGTAAGTCAAGTGGATGGAATAAGTTTGGTTCCTCAGGTCCTAGTCTTTCCTTGGAAAAGGCTAGATTTATTGGAACTCGAGTTAATTCTTGAAGAATTCCAATTTTTAGTCGACAATGAGTTTGACAACTCAAGAGTTACCAATTAATCAATTAAAGCCAAGAATATAAAAAGCTAAATAAAAATCATAGATCTGAAAATACCTCAAATTATATTATTTAGGAAAATCCTAACATGAATGGTGCATAAGCCAAATAGGCAACATAAGTAATACAGGCATTAAAGTATCTGAAAATAAAAGAGAAATATAAAGTAAAAGGAATATTGAACCTGATGAAGAGTTAAAATCCTAAATCCTTTAAGAGGAATCCTAATCCTAAATCCTAAGAGAGAGGAGAAAACCTCTCTCTCTAAAAACTACATCTAAAACCTAAAATTGAATTATGATCTGATATGAATTCCTCCTTGAGTCTCTGCATGTTCCCTGACTTTAATCTGTGTTTCTGAGCCAAAAACTGGGTTGAAATGCGGCCCAGAATCTCTGCCAGCGACTTTTGTAATTCTGCAGATCGCGCACGTCACGCGTCCGCGTCGTCCACGCGATCGCGTCACTCAGCGTTTTTCGTACCACGCGTGCGCGTCGTCCACGCATTCGCGTCATTCGTGAAGCTTCCAGTCCGCGCGGTCGCGTCAGGCACGCGAACGCGTCACTCTGATTTCTTCCATTTTGCACGGTCGCGTGAGCCTTGCGACCGCATGACTTCTCGCTGGTCATCTCTTCAATTCCTTGTCTTCCTTCCATTTTTGCATGCTTCCTCTTCATTCTCTAAGCCATTCCTGCGCTATGAAGCCTGAAACACTTAACACACAGATCAAGGCATCGAATGGTAATAAGAGAGAATTAAGATTAGCTAAATTAAGACCAAAGAAGCATGTTTTCAATCATAGAACTAAACTAGGAAGGAATTGTAAAATCATGCAAATCATATGAATAAGTGGGTGAAAAGCTTGATAAAACCACTCAATTAAATACAATATAAACCATAAAATAGTGGTTTATCAGTGGCGAAGCTTCGCTGGACTACCTTTTAATTATACCTTAAAGCCATTCGACGCTTTAGCGTTTCCTCTCTAATCCGAGCTCTTTCTCGGACTTTTGGAGTAAGTCGAGCTCCTCCCTCTGAATTTGGGAGTTGGCTTCTTTATTGTAGAGGATCATTCTGGGAGATCCTTCTTCTATCTCCACCGAAATCATTGCCTCCACTCCATAAGCAAGTCAGAAGGGTGATTCTCCTGTGGTTAAGTGTGGAGTTGTCCGATATGCCCATAGGACTTGTTGGAGTTCTTCAGCCAAAGCTCCTTTTGCGTCTTGCAACCTCCATTTTAACCCATCCAGTATAACTTTATTGGCAGCTTCTGCCTGCCCGTTAACTTGTGGATGTTCTACAGATGTTAACTGGTGCTTTATTTTCAGGTCAGCTACCAAGTTCCTGAAACTTGTATCGGTACACTGAGTGCCATTATATGTTGTAATGGAGTAAGAAACCCCAAACCTTGTGATAATATTTCTATATAGGAATTTTTGACTTCTTTGGGCGGTTGAAAAAGCTAGTGTCTCTGCTTCAATCCACTTTGTGAAGTAGTCTATGCCTACAATGAGGAACTTGTCTTGTCCTGAACCCTTGGGGAAGGGTCTGAGGAGGTCGAGCCCCAACTTTGTGAATGGCCAGGGTGATGTAATACAGATGAGCTCTTCAGGTGGCGCCACGTGAAAGTTGGCGTGTTTCTGACACGGTGGGCATTTTTTGACAAATTCTGTTGCTTCCTCTTGCAAGGTTGGCCAGTAAAAGCTGGCTTGGAGTACCTTCTTGTAAAGAGCTCATGCCCTGAGTTGGTTGCGGCACATACCACTGTGAACTTCCTAAAGAACTTCCCTTGTTGCAGAGGTCGGGACAAATTTTAGGAGAGGTGTAGAGATTCCTCTCCTATATAGGATGTCGCCTACTATGGTGTAGTACTATGCTTTTCGTACTAACATTTTTGCCTCCTTTTTATCTACAGGGAGCGTTTCCGACTTGAGGCTGTTGATTATGGGATCCATCCATCCTTGACCCTGACCTGATATGCTTAGGACCTTTTATTCTTCCGAGATTGATGGGCTTTGCAGTGTTTTTTGGATGAGGCTTCTATTATTGCCTCCTGGTTTGGTGTTGGTTAGTTTTGAAAGTGCATCAGCTTGAGCATTCTTTTCCCGAGGTATATGTCGGACCTCATATCCCTCGAATTATCCGAGCTGTTCTCTGGTTTTGTCCAGATATTTTTTCATGGTAGGATCCTTAACTTGGTAGCTCCCTTCTATTTGCAAGATGACTACTTGTGAATCACTGAAGACAGTAAGCTTTGGAACCCCTACATCCTTAGCCAGCCTAAAATCAGCCAGTAGTGCTTCGTATTCAGCTTGGTTATTTGAGGCAGGGAACTCAAACCTTAAGGAGAGCTCAATTTGGGTCCCATGGCCACTCTCTATAATTACGCCTGCGCCACTCCTGGTTTTGTTTGAGCAGCCATCTACATATAGATTCCATTCAATGGGGGTACCTGGGGTGTCAATGTATGCTACGATGAAGTCGGCCAGGTACAATGATTTAATAGCTACCCGAGCTTCATATTTGAGGTCGAACTCGGATAACTTGACTGCCCATTGTAGGATTCTTCCAGCTAGTTCTTTAAGTGCGTAATCTGATAGTGTGAGCCTGGAAGTAGGGGCGGAGTCGTCTAGAAGTGAGTATGAGGGAGTAGGCAAACTTTTCTATCTTTTGATTGTTTAGTTCAGCCTCTTGTAGAGCCTTACTGATAAAGTAAATGGGTTGTTGCCCAATTTCGTCTTCTCTGACTAGTGCTGATGCTATTGCCTGACTTCCTACAACGAGATATATTATGAGTTCTTCACATTCCCATGGTCGAGTAAGGATGGGTGGTTGCCCCAGAAATTTCTTGAAATCTTGGAAGGCTTGTTCGTATTCTGGAGTCCATTCAAACTTCTTTCCATTCCTTAATGTTGCGTAAAAAGGAAGAGATCTTATAGCTGTTCCGGCTAGAAATCTGGACAGGGCTGCTAGTCTTTCGTTGAGCTATTTTACCTCTTTGACGCAGGTTGGACTTTTCAAGTTAAGTATAGCCTGGCATTTATCTGGGTTTGCCTCGATTCCTCTTTGGGTGAGCGTGAAACCCAAGAATTTGCCAGCTTCTACCGCGAAGGTGCACTTTGCGAGGTTAAGTCGCATGCCATGCTTTCTTATGGTGTCGAACACTTTAGTGAGGTCAGATAACAACGATTCCTCACTTTGTGTTTTTACCAGCATGTCGTCTACATAAACCTCCATTAGCTTTCTGATGTGGTCGGCAAAGACTTTGTTCATCAATCTTTGGTATGTAGCTTCTACGTTTTTGAGTCCAAATAGCATGACTATGTAGCAGTAATTTGCCTTTGGGGTTAGGAATGAGGTCTTTTCTTGGTCGGGTGGATACATTGGGATTTGGTTATATCCCAAAGAAGCATCCATGAAGGAGACGTACTTGTATCCAAAAGAGGCATCCACTAGAGTGTCTATATTCGGGAGTGGGTAAGGGTCTTTTGGGCAGGCCTTATTGAGGTCGGTGTAGTCGGTACATATTCGCCACTTTCCATTTGACTTCTTTACCAAGATGACATTGGCTAGCCATAATGGGTACTCGACTTCCCTTATGAACCCTGCCTCCAGTAAGGCTGTACCTGCTCTTCTATAGCTTGGAACCTTTCTGGGCCGAGCTTCCTACGCTTTTGTTGCACTGGCCGAGATCCAGGATATACTGCCTGCTTATGGCACATTAACTTGGGATCTATGCCAGGTATGTTTGCGGCCTTCCATGCAAAGAGATCGGCATTATCCTTTAGGAATTGTATCAGTGGCTCCTTTAAGTCTCCCTTTAATGTTGCCCCTATGTTTGTTATTTTATCCTGGGCATCCCCGATCTGGACTTCTTCGGTCTCATCTACAGGATGTGGATGAAGTTCTTCGTAAGCTTGATCTCCCCCGAGTTCGATGGTGTTGATTTCCTCTCCTATGGGATTGCCTTTGAGGTTCAGGCTTTCGTTGTAACAGCGTCGCGCAAGCTTTTGGACTCCTTTTATCGTGGCGATCCCTTCTGGAGTTAGAAACTTCATGCACAGATGTGGAGTGGAGACTACTGCGGCGAGCTGGTTCAGCATTGTCTGACCTATAAAAGCGTTATAAGCTGAGCTCACGTTGACTACGATGTAGTCTATGTTTAGTGTCCTTGACCGAGTTCCTTTTCCAAAGGTTGTATGTAGTGAGATGTATCCTAGTGGTTGAATTAGGGTATTTCCGAGTCCGAACAAGCTATTCGGATATGCTCTAATCTCTTTATCTTGCAGGCCGAGCTTGTCGAAGGCAAATTTGAACAAGATGTCTGCGGAGCTTCCTTGGTCTATCAATGTTCGGTGGAGATTATCATTGGCGAGTATGATGGTAATGACCATGGATCATCATGCCCTGGGATGATGCCTGTGGCGTCTTATAGGGTAAAAGTAATTGTGGGGAGGCCGGGCGACCAGTCCCCTTCTCCGATATGATATATCTCTTTAAGGTGTCTTTCCTGCGAATCCCCAATTTATCATATGAACATGGTTTTCAGACGTGTGAGGTGGACGCTCAACTCGTCCGACCTCTTCATCCTTTCTTATCTTTCTCGGTTCGTCCGTTTTATTGGATAAAAACCGATCTAGTTGCCCTTATCGTGCCAATTTTTCTATAACATTCTTTAGGTCGTAGCACTCGTTGGTAGGGTGCCTGTAGACTCGGTCGTATTCGCAATACTCTGTCCGACTTCCTCCTCTTTTATGTTTTATCAGACGAGGGGGCGGGATCTTCTCAATGTTGCATATCTCTCTGTAGACATCCACAAGGGACACCCTAAGGGGAGTGTAGTTGTGTTATTTTTTAGGTTTTTCAGTAGGCTGGTCTTCTTTCTTTCGGGATTCTTTATCCATGTCCCCAGGTAGGTAAGAGAATCCGGTTTTGGAGTTGTCTCCCAATCAGGAATTCTCTTCCATATTAATGTACTTTTCTACCAGCTCTTGTACCTCGTTTAGAGATGTTGGGTGCTTCTTGGATATCGAATGGCTAAAAGGTCCTTCTTTTAGGTCGTTGATGAGCCCCATGATAGCCGCTTCTGTTGGAAGGCTTTGTATGTCCAGACATGCTTTGTTGAATCTCTCCATGTAACTGTGGAGGCTTTCCCGATCCCCTTGCTTAAGAATTTAGCTAAGAATTTCTTGGCGAGGTCATCAAAGCTTGTTACTGACCCTGGCGGCAAGCTGTCGAACAACTTTATTGCCATCTTGGTCAAAGTGGTCGGGAAAGCTTTACAACAAATTGCATCTGAGGCATTCGTAAGATACATCGAACTTCTGAAATTACTGAGATGATAGCTCGGATCGGATATACCGTGGTATGGGGTCATATCAGGGGCTTTGAAGTTCTTTGGGACTTTAGCTTTTATGATCTCTTTAGTGAATAGGTCTTGGTCCTGGTGGAGGTTATCTTCGTTACTGGATCGAGTGGTTTTGGAATTGAGATCGGCCTCGAGCTTTAGAAGCTTGTCCTTTAGCTCTCGATGTCGTCTTGTTTCTCTCCGAAGGTCTCTTTCGGCTTCCCGTTGATGTTCAGCTTCTTGTTCAAGCTGTTTAAGGCGATCCTGTTGCTCACGGATAACTTCCAAAATTTATGTGTTTGGGGGTTGCTTATCCCCTCCATTTTAAGGCGTCTTTGGAGGTGGTGTCCGTGTTTTTGTTTGGCATTCTGTCCACCAAAACCAGAGTTGTAATCGTTGTCATGGTCGCTCGCCATGGTGATGGGATAACATCCATGTTCCTCGAGAACGGCGCCAATGTTCCGAGGGTTACCTGAAACTGAAGGTCGATCTCGGACGAGATCTTCTGTGCTGGTCGGTGCTGTTGTGTCCGACCAAGGAGAATTCGACATGCTACTGATCCTTGATCACCGAAGGGTGGTGGTAGCTGCAAGAGACTCCGATGCTTAAGTTAGCACGTGCCTTAGGTAGGTTTTTTATGCAGAATTAGAGTATGAGTTTTACCTGGGTGCTCCAGTGTATTTATGGTAGTGTTGAGTGACCTCCCTTGGGATAAGTTAGCTATCTTATCATATCTTTTATGTGTGAATGATGAGAGGGCTTTTGCGTGGTCTAGAAAATTGCGGATAAATCCTCGTTGCAAGTATAGTTTCTAAACCTTCAAAAGTCCTGTCATACAAACGTTTTGGGTGTCACAAGTAACAAACCCTTTAGAAATTGTTAACCGAGTATTCAAACCTCGGGTCGTCTTCTCAAGGAACTGCGAGGAAGTATGTTCTTATTATTGGCTATAAAGGTCAGGGTTTAGAAGGTGAGAAGCAAGTGATTTAAATGACAAGTAAAGTAAATGGCAATTAAAAATAAATAAATAACTGTAAAAAAACTTTTGGCAAGATAAGGGAATTTAGAGGTCTAACTTAGTTATCTCTCTCAACTATAATAAAAGTTGAATCTAAACTCCACTTGGTCAACCTTTAACAGGGCAAAGGAAAGTTAAGGGACTAATTAAATTGACCTTTGAATCCTAATTATTTCCTAAGAAAAGGTTGGGATTATTTAGGTTCAGCTCAATTAGCAAGATAACGATTATTAATTACGTTGAGTTCAACAACTGTTGAGTTACTAAATTCTTAATCAGAACCAAAAGGGGAAAAAGTAAAATTGCTAGAGTGAAAATACCCTCAGATGGGAAGCATCAATAACATAAATCAAAGAGAGCAATAGTAAACTGAAATACCTCAAATATCATTAAATAAAAATGTCATCAACAGCCAATTGGGCAACATCAATCAAACATAATAAAAGCTTCAGAGTAATCAAAATATAAAAGAGAAATTAAATAGTAAAAAGGAATATTAAACCTGGGATCGAGAGTCACTCTAGAAAGCTAAGAGAAGTCCTAAATCCTAATTTCTAAGAACATGATGAATTCACTTTTCTGGACTTTACTATGAGTTTGTGTGTTTTTTTGTGATTTCAGGTATTTTCTGGCTGAAATTGAGGGACTTGAGCAAAAATCTGATTCAACGGCTGAAAAGGACTGCAGATGCTGTTAGATTCTGACCTCCCTGCACTCGAAGTGGATTTTCTGGAGTTACAGAAGCCCAATTGACGCGCTCTCAATGGCGTTGGAAAGTAGACATCCTGGGCTTTTCAGCAATGTATAATAGTTCATACTTTGCTCGAGATTTGATGGCCCAAACCGGCATCCCAAATCAGCTCAAAAATGCCCAGCGTTAAACGCCGGAACTGGCACAAGAATGGGAGTTAAACGCCCAAACTGGCACAAAAGCTGGCATTTAACTCCAAGAGAAGTCTCTACACGAAAA
Source organism: Arachis duranensis (assembly GCF_000817695.3). NCBI lineage: Eukaryota > Viridiplantae > Streptophyta > Magnoliopsida > Fabales > Fabaceae > Arachis > Arachis duranensis. Next base: position 41,111,348 of record NC_029781.3, read on the forward strand.
TTCTTCAATGCTCAGCCCAAGCACACACCAAGTGGGCCCGGAAGTGGATTTTTATGTCATTTACTCATCTCTGTAAACCCTAGGCTACTAGTTCTCTACAAATAGGACCTTTTGCTATTGTATTTTGATCTTTGGATCATTTTAGATCTTTTGATCATCTTTGGACATCTAGTTCTTAGATCATGGGAGGCTGGCCATTCGGCCATGCCTAGACCTTGTTCTTATGTATTTTCAACGGTGGAGTTTCTACACACCATAGATTAAGGTGTGGAGCACTGCTGTACCTCAAGTATTAATGCAATTACTATTGTTCTTCTATTCAATTCCGCTTGTTCTTGTTCTAAGATATCACTTGTTCTTCAACTTGATGAATGTGATGATC
>NC_029781.3:41112457-41114208 GCF_000817695.3 Arachis duranensis
CCTGCTGAAGCTTGGCTAGCCATGTCTAATTCCTTTAGACTGAAGCTTTAGACTAACATTGTATGATTCCTGGAATTCTCATTGAGAATTTTGATATCTTTATTTTCTTTTCCACTTAATTTTCAAAAAGAAAAAAACAACAAAAACAAAAAAATTACAAAATCATAAAACCAAAAATATGTTATGTTTCTTATTGAGACACTAGTCTCATTTTAAGTTTGGTGTCAATTGCATGTTTCTGTTCTTCTTGCATTCATTCATGTGTCTTAAGTGATCTTCAAGATGTTCTTGATGATTTCATTGCTCTGATCTTTAAATTCTCTTGACTTGAGTGTTTTGTGTGCATTCTCATTTGTTAGTGTCAGTAGTATACAAACTGCTAAGTTTGGTGTCTTGCATGCATTGTTATTTGATCTTAGTTGCATTTTGATTATTCCTCATTATTAAAAATCCAAAAAAATTTTTAATTTGTGTCTTTTCAAGTCAATAATACAGAGAATTGAAGATTCAGAACATACTGCAGAGGAATTACACAGAAAAAGCTAGATGTTCAAAACACCCAGTGAAGAAGGAAAACTGGCGTTTAAACGCCAGCCAGGGTGCCTGGCTGGGCGTTTAATGCCCAAAAGGGGTGAGTTTTGGGCGTTAAACACCAGAATGTGCACCATTCTGGGCGTTTAACGCCAGGATGGCACAAGAGGGAAGATTTTGTTTTTAATGCCAATTTTTTTCAAGTTTTCAAAAATTTTCAAAATCAAATCTTTTTCAAATCATATCTTTTCAATCAGATATTTTCAAAGTCAATTTCTTTCTATGTTCAAAAATACTTGCTAACAATTAATTATTTGATTCAGCAATTCAAGTATGTTGCCTTTTCTGTTGAGAAAGGTTTAATGTTTGAATCATATCTTTTCTTGTTAGCCAAGTCATTAATTTTTAAAATCAAATCTTTTTTAAATTGTTTTTCAAATCATATCTTCTCAATCATATCTTTTTAAAACTATATTTTTTCAATCATATATTTTTCTCACATTTTTTTTAAAATAGTTTTCAATCATATCTTGTTGATTTCTAATTTCAAAATCTTTTTCAAAAATCACTTGATTTCTTTTCCACTCTTAGTTTTCGAAAATCAATTAGTATTTTTTCAAAATGTTTTTAAAATCTTTTTAATTAATTTTCGAAAATTTCTTCCCCTCTTCTCACATCCTTCTATTTATAGACTAACACTCCTCCTCAATGCACATTTCGAACTCTATCTTTCTAAGTTCGAATTCTTCTACCTCTTCCTTCTATTTTTCGTTTGGATTCTTCTTCACTCTTCTCCCCTTTCTTCTTCTACTAACATAAAGGAATCTCTATACTGTGACATAGAGGATTCCTCTTCTTTTCTAGTTTTCTTCTCTTTCATATGAGCAGGAGCAAAGACAAAAGCATTCTTGTTGAGGCTGACCCTGAACCTGAAAGGACCTTGAAGCGAAATCTAAGAGAAGCTAAAGCACAATTCTCTGTAGAGGACCTAACAGAAATCTTCAAAGAAGAAGGCATGGCAGCCGAAAACAACAACAATGCCAACAATGCAAGGAAGGTGCTGGGTGACTGGTGCACGAAATTGTGATCAATACTTTTCACAAATCAAATAATCCCCGGTAGTGAATCCAAAAACTTGGTGTTCAATACCATGGCATAAACACAACTTCGCACAACTAACCAGCAAGTGTACTGGGTCGTCCAAGTAATAAACCTTACGC
>NC_029781.3:41114997-41121513 GCF_000817695.3 Arachis duranensis
GTGCCAGTTTGGGCGTTTAACTCCCATTCTTGTGCCAGTTCCGGCGTTTAACGCTGGGATTTTTGAGGGTGACTTTGAACGCCGGTTTGGGCCATCAAATCTTGGGCAAAGTATGCCTTATCATATATTGCTGGAAAGCCCAGGATGTCTACTTTCCAACGCCGTTGAGAGCGTGCCAATTGGACTTCTGTAGCTCCAGAAAATCCACTTCGAGTGCAGGGAGGTCAGAATCCAACAGCATCTGCAGTCCTTTTCAGTCTCCATTCCGAGTGCAGGGAGGTCAGGATCCAACAACATCAGCAGTCCTTTTTCAGCCTAACTCAGATTTTTGCTCAGCTCCGTCAATTTCAGCCAGAAAATACTTGAAATCATGGGAAAACACACAAACTCATAGTAAAGTCCAGAAAAGTGAATTTTAACTAAAAACTAATAAAAATATACTAAAAACTAACTAGATCATACTAAAAACATACTAAAAACAATGCCAAAAAGCGTACAAATTATCCGCTCATCAGTGACTTTACTGCACCTACTCCCGACTTCTATGGGAGAAGCATCTCTATCCCTGCCATTGGAGCAAAAAACTTTGAGCTCAAACCTCAATTAGTTTCTCTAATGCAACAGAATTGCAAGTTTCATGGACTTCCATTGGAAGATCCTCATCAGTTTTTAGCTGAGTTCTTGCAAATCTGTGACACTATCAAGACCAATGGGGTTGACCCTGAGGTCTACAGACTTATGCTATTCCCTTTTGCTGTAAGAGACAGAGTTAGGATATGGTTGGACTCACAACCTAAAGAAAGCATGAACTCTTGGGAAAAGCTAATCAATGCCTTCTTGGCAAAGTTCTTTCCACCTCAAAAATTGAGTAAGCTTAGAGTGGAGGTCTAAACCTTCAGACAGAAGGAAGGTGAATCCCTCTATGAAGCTTGGGAAAGATACAAACAATTGATCAGAAAGTGCCCTTCTGACATGCTTTCTGAATGGAGCATCATAGGTATCTTCTATGATGGTCTGTCTGAACTATCCAAGATGTCTTTGGATAGCTCTGCTGGAGGATATCTTCATCTGAAGAAGACGCCTGCAGAAGCTCAAGAACTAATTGAAATGGTTGCAAATAACCAATTCATGTACACTTCTGAAAGGAATCCTGTGAACAATGGGACAAATCAGAAGAAAGGAGTTCTTGAGATTGATACTCTGAATGCCATATTAGCTCAGAACAAAATATTGACTCAACAAGTCAATATGATTTCTCAAAGTCTGTCCGGAATGCAAGCTGCACTAGGCAGTACTAAGGACGCTTCATCTGAAGAAGAAGCTTATGATCCTGAGAACCCTTCAATGGAAGAGGTGAATTACATGGGAGAACCCTATGGAAACACCTATAATCCTTCATGGAGGAATCATCCAAATCTCTCATGGAAGGATCAACAAAGACTTCAACAAGGTTTCAACAACAAAAATGGTGGAAGAAACAGGTTTAGCAACGGCAAGCCTTTTCCATCATCTTCTCAGCAACAGACAGAGAGTTCTAAGCAGAACAACTCTGACTTAGCAACCATGGTCTCTGATTTAATCAAAACCACTCAAAGTTTCATGACTGAAACAAGGTCCTCCATTAGAAACTTGGAGGCACAAGTGGGTCAGCTGAGTAAAAAAATTACTGAACTCCCTCCTAGCACTCTTCCAAGCAATACAGAAGAGAATCCAAAAGGAGAGTGCAAGGCTATTGACATGACCTACATGTCCGAATTTGGAGAGGAGGAAGAGGCATTGAGCGCCACTGAGGATGGCCTCAATGGACGTTCACTGGCCTCCAATGAGTTCCCCAATGAGGAACCATGGGAATTTGAGGCTCACACTAAGACCATAGAGATTCCATGGATTTACTTCTGCCATTCATGAGCTCTGATGAGTATTCTTCCTCTGAAGAGGATGAGTATGTCACTGAAGAGCAAGTTGCTAAATACCTTGGAGCAATCATGAAGCTAAATGACAAGTTATTTAGTAATAAAACTTGGGAGGATGAACCCCCTTTGCTCACCAAAGAACTGGATGACTTGTCTAGGCAGAGATTACCTCAAAAGAGACAAGATCCTGGGAAGTTCTCAATACCTTGCGCCATAGGCACCATGACCTTCAAGAAGGCCTTGTGTGACCTAGGGTCAAGCATAAACCTCATGACTCTCTCTGTAATGGAGAAGCTAGGGATCTTTGAGGTACAAGCTGCAAGAATCTCACTAGAGATGGCAGACAATTCAAGAAAACAAGCTTATGGGCTTGTAGAGGATGTTCTGGTAAAGATTGAAGACCATTACATCCCTGCTGATTTCATAGTCCTAAAGACTAGGAAGTGCATGGATGAATCCATCATCCTTGGCAGACCCTTCCTAGCCACAGCAAAGGCTGTGATTGATGTGGACAGAGGAGAATTGATCATTCAAGTGAATGAAGAATCCTTTGTGTTTAAGGCTCAAGGATATCCCTCTATCACCATGGAGAGGAAGCATGAAAAGCTTCTCTCAAAACAGAGTCAAACAGAGCCCCCACAGTCAAACTCTAAGTTTGGTGTTGGGAGGCCACAACCAAATTCTAAGTTTGGTGTTGAACCCCCACATTCAAACTCTAAGTTTGGTGTTGGGAGGTTTCAACATTGCTCTGAGTATCTTTGAGGCTCCATGAGAGCCCACTGTCAAGATACTGACATTAAAGAAGCGCTTGTTGGGAGGCAACCGAATGTTATAATTTATCTATTTCCCTTTGTTATTTTATGTTTTCTGTAGGTTGATGATCATGAGAAGTCACAAAATCAATTGAAAAAGCAAAAACAGAATGAAAAATAGAAAGAAAAACAGCACACCCTGGAGGAAGACCTTGCTGGCGTTTAAACGCCAGTAAGGGTAGCAAATGGGCATTTAACGCCCAGTCTGGCACCATTCAGGGCGTTTAACGCCAGAAAGGGGCATCAGTGATGACAAGTCATCATATACCTATTTTTCTATGCTTTTTCATACAAGAAATTGATAATTTGTGCTTAAATATTGAATGCTTTTGTACTTAAATGATATATTTTCTTGATATTTTAATTTTATAAATCTTGTAGGAAATAAGAAGAAAAAGAAGCAAAGAAACACAAAAAAGGAGAAAAAAAGAGCTTTGGGACACACTTTGAAGTTGGAGCACACTTTGGAGCCTTAGGCCACGCTTTTAAAAGCGTGGCCCATGACCAAATCAAGGAAGGAAGCGGCCAGCACGCACACTGCCCTGCTCTTGCCAAGGGCAGGGCAGAATCGTGATGCACATTGAAGTTGGAAGCAAGAATTTCGCTAAGGTAAAATCTGGGCGCTCACAGCATGACCATGCCTACTTCAAATGGCTATAACTTGAGCTACAGACGTCCGATTGATGTGCTTCCAGTTGCGTTGGAAAGCTGACATTCAGAGCTTTCCAACAATATATAGCAATCCATATTTGGCGTACAATTGTGGCAGGAACGAAAGGCATCTTTAAGGGCCATGAGAAAGCAAGAAACTAGGCCTTACTTTGGTGCCAAGAAAACCAAGGAAATTAAGTAGCGTGTGTTTCGGCCATGGTTCGAACTTGGGACATCAAAGTGAAAACACTGCCCTGCCCTCCGTGAGGGTAGGGCAGCATTTTGTTGGTGCACAATTCTGGCGCACCAAGGCACCCTTCTGGCGCACCGCAGCATCATCTGGCAGTACCAGCAGCGCACCGTGGCACAATTCTGGCGCACCAATTTTTTCTGCCCTGCCCTCCGTGAGGGAAGGGCAGCATCCTGCAGCACCAACTCTCACCAACAAGCACGCACCAAGGGCGCACGAATATTTTCTGCCCTGCCCTCCACAAGGGCAGGGCAGCCTCCTGGGAGTGTCATGGGCCAAAAATCAACCAAAATTCAATTTAATTCAATTCCTCACCAAATTGAATCAAGGCCAACCAAACTCATTTCTCCTCAAATCCAAAGCAAGCTAAGCCCACATCATCACTCAAAGGCACATGGATCAATTAAATTAGGATTTTCATTTTTGTAATTTGTTTTAATTTCATTTTCATTTTTCATTTTGTAAAGCCTATATAAGGCATCATTTCCATCTTTGTAAGGAGGCGGCTCCATTAGAAAGCTCTCTTAGTTTTCATTTTCGTTTTGGATCTTGGGTGGAGAATTGAAGAACTTCTGTTTCAATTCCACCTTGAGATCTCTTGTTAATCATTATGCATAATTCAAAATTCATTTGCTGTTTTAAATCTTCTTCTTCTGCAACTTTAGCTTTTCTGTTTTGGATCTTGAATTGAGGTTGAAGAGCTCCATTGATTCAAATTCTGAGAATCATCTTCCACTCTTCCTCTCAATTAATCTAAGGATTGGGTTTTAATATTCTCTGCTATTTTTAAACCTCAATTTCTTCTGCAATATATTTTCTGACTGAGCAAAGGAGAATTGAGATCCAGATTTGCTTCCTAAGTTCATTGCTCTTCTTGGATCCTCAAATCCTCTTTTAGATTTTACAATTGAGCTAAGTTTCTTTATGTCTTGTTCTTCAAGCAATTTTCATCTCTGTTTGAATCTGCTGCACTTACTTCATCTTTTACTTCTTTGCTTGATTGCATTTTACATTTTCTTATTGAAGTTTTTGCAAGTAACTCTTCTGCTTGATTGCTCCTTACATTCTCTTGTTGAATTTTAATTCCCAGCACCCAAGTCCTTTTACTTTTCATGCAATTTAATTATTCTACAATTATTCTAAGTGCTGCTTATTGCTTTCCTTTAAATTTCCTGCACCCAATTCCCTTTACATTTCCTGCAATTTACATTTCTTGTCATTTAAGTTTCTGCAATTTACATTACTTGTTCTTTAAGCTTCCTGCCTATTTACATTCTGTCATTTACAATTCTTGTCAATTTACTTTCTGTTGGCTATGATTTCACTCAATTTCACTTCAATGTTAGCTTGACTAAACTAATCACCCACTAAAGTTGCTTGAGCCATCAATCCCTGTGGGATCGACCTCACTCTTGTGAGTTATTATTACTTGATGCGACCCGGTACACTTGCCGGTTGGATTTGTGTGTTGGAAAATTTGTTTTCCACAAAAACACCATCAATCAGACTGGCGTTAAACTCCAGGAAAGGGCAAGAGTTGGCGTTAAAAGCCAGAAATGGGCACCAGACCGGCGTTTAACGCCAGAATTAGCACAGAGAGCATTTTTGCTCGTCACTTGGTGCAGGGATGACTTTTCCTTGACACCTCAGGATCTGTGGACCCCACAGGATCCCCACCTACCCCACCACCCTCTCTCTTCTTCTTCACCCATTCACCAATCACCTCAATACCTCTTCCCCAAAAACCCCTCACCTATCAAATCCCATCTTTCTCTTCACTACTCACATCCATCCTTCATAAAACCTCACCTACCTCACCATTCAAATTCAAACCACTTTCTCTCCCAAACCCACCCTCTCATAACCGAACCCTACCCCTCTCTCCACCCCTATATAAACCCATCTTCATTCCTTCATTTTCACACAACCTAAACACTACTTCTCTCCCTTTGGCCAAACCACAAAGCCATCTCCATCTCCTCTATTTCTTCTTCTTCTACTCTCTTCTTTCTTCTTTTGCTCGAGGACGAGCAAATCTTTTAATTTTGGTGTGGTAAAAGTATTGCTTTTTGTTTTTCCATAACCATTTATGGCACCTAAGGCCGGAGAAACCTCTAGAAAGAAGAAAGGGAAGGCAAAAGCTTTCACCTCCGAGTCATGGGAGATGGAGAAATTCATCTCAAGGGTGCATCAAGACCACTTCTATGAAGTTGTGGCCTTGAAGAAGGTGATCCCCGAGGTCCCTTTCAAACTCAAAAAGAGTGAATATCCAGAGATCCGACATGAGATCCGAAGAAGAGGTTGGGAAGTTCTTACCAATCCCATTCAACAAGTTAGAATCTTAATGGTTCAAGAGTTCTATGCCAATGCATGGATCACCAAGAACCATGATCAAAGTGTGAACCTGGACCCAAAGAATTGGCTTACAATGGTTCGGGGGAAATACTTAGATTTTAGTCCAGAAAATGTAAGGTTGGCATTCAACTTGCCCATGATGCAAGGAGATGAACACCCTTACACTAGAAGGGTCAACTTTGATCAAAGATTGGAGCAAGTCCTCACAGTCATTTGTGAAGAGGGCGCCCAATGGAAGAGAGATTCAAGAGGAAAGCCGTTCAATTGAGAAGGCATGACCTCAAGCCCGTAGCTAGGGGATGGTTGGAGTTTATCCAACGCTCAATCATTCCCACTAGCAACCGGTCTGAAGTTACTCTAGACCGGGCCATCAAGATTCATAGCATCATGATTGGAGAGGAAGTAGAAGTTCATGAGGTTATAGCCCAAGAACTTTATAAGGTGGCGGACAAGTCCTCTACCTTGGCAAGGTTAGCCTTTCCTCATCTCATCTGTCACCTCTGTTATTCAGTTGGAGTTGACATAGAGGGAGACA
>NC_029781.3:41121684-41121961 GCF_000817695.3 Arachis duranensis
GAGCAAAAATCTGATTCAGAGGCTGAAAAGGACTGCAGATGCTGTTGGATTCTGACCTCCCTGCACTCGAAGCGGATTTTCTGGAGCTACAGAAACCCAATTGGCGCGCTCTCAACGGCGTTGGAAAGTATACATCCTGGGCTTTCCAGCAATATATGATAGTCCATACTTTGCCCAAGATTTGATGGCCCAAACTGGCGTTCAAATTCACCCTCAGAATTCCCAGCGTTAAACGCCGGAACTGGCACAAGAATGGGAGTTAAACGCCCAAACTGGC
>NC_029781.3:41139850-41140511 GCF_000817695.3 Arachis duranensis
TTTCAATCAAATTTTTTTGATTTCTAATTTCAAATTCTTTTTCAAAAATCACTTGATTTCTTTCCCACTTTTATTTTCGAAAATCAATTAGTGTTTTTCAAAATGTTTTCAAAATCTTTTACTTGATTTTCGAAAATTACTTCCCCTCTTCTCACTTCCTTCTATTTATGAACTAACAATATTCCTTAATGCAAAATTCAAACTCCATCTTCTTTGATAAGTTCGAATTTTCTACTTTTGCCTTCTATTTTTCTTTTCCTTTGACACCTCAAGGAATCTCTATACTGTGACATAGAGGATTCCACATTTTCTTGTTCTCTTCTCTTTCTTATGAGCAGGAGCAAGGACAAAAGCATTCTTGTTGAGGCTGATCCTGAACCTGAAAGGACCTTGAAGCAAAAGCTAAGAGAAGCCAAGGCATAACTCTCTGTAGAGGACCTAATAGAAATCTTCAAAGAAGAAGAACCCATGGCAGCCGAAAACAACAACAATGCCAACAATGCAAGGAAGGTGCTGGGTGACTTTACTGCACCTACTCCCGACTTCTATGGGAGAAGCATCTCTATCCCTGCCATTGGAGCAAACAACTTTGAGCTTAAGCCTCAATTAGTTTCTCTAATGCAACAGAATTGAAAGTTCCATGGACTTCCATTGGAAGATC
>NC_029781.3:41141176-41144557 GCF_000817695.3 Arachis duranensis
ACCACTCAAAGTTTCATGACTGAAACAAGGTCCTCCATTAGAAACTTGGAGGGACAAGTGGGTCAGCTGAGCAAGAAAATTACTGAACTCCCTCCTAGTACTCTTCCAAGCAATACAGAAGAAAATCCAAAAGGAGAGTGCAAAGCCATCAACATGGCCGAATTTGGAGAGGAGGCATAGGCAGTGAACGCCACTGAGGAAGGCCTCACTGGGCGTCCACTGGCCTCCAATGAGTTCCCCAATGAGGAACCATGGGAATCTGAGGCTCAAAATGAGACCATAGAGGTTCCATTGGACTTACTTCTGCCATTTATGAGCTCTGATGAGTATTCTTCCTCTGAAGAGGATGAGTATGTCACTGAAGAGCAAGTTGCTAAATACCTTGGAGCAATCATAAAGCTAAACGACAAGTTATTTGGAAATGAGACTTGGGAGGATGAACCCCCTTTGCTCACCAAAGAACTGGATGACTTGTCTAGGCAGAAATTACCTCAAAAAAGACAAGATCCTGGGAAGTTCTCAATACCTTGTACCATAGGCACCATGACCTTCAAGAAGGCCTTGTGTGACTTAGGGTCAAGTATAAACCTCATGCCTCTCTCTGTAATGGAGAAGCTAGGGATCTTTGAGGTGCAAGCTGCAAAAAATCTCACTAGAGATGGAAAACAACTCAAGAAAACAAGCTTATGGACTTGTAGAGGATGTTCTGGTAAAGATTGAAGCCCATTACATCCCTGCTGATTTCATAGTCCTAGAGACTGGAAAGTGCATGGATGAATCCATCATCCTTGGCAGACCCTTCCTAGGCACAGCAAGGGCTGTGATTGATGTTGATAGAGGAGAATTCAAGTGAATGAAGAATCCTTTGTGTTTAAGGCTCAAGGATATCCCTCTGTCATCATGGAGAGGAAGCATGAAGAGCTTCTCTCAAAACAGAGCCACACAGAGCCCCCACAGTCAAACTCTAAGTTTGGTGTTGGGTGGCCACAACCAACTTCTAAGTTTGGTGTTGAACCCCCACACTCAAACTCTATGTTTGGTGTTGGGAGGCAATCCAATGTTATATTTTATCTATTTTCCTTTGTTATTTTATGTGCTTTTGTAGGTTGATGATCATGAGAAGTCACAAAATCAATGAAAAAAGCAAAAACAGAATGAAAAACAGAAAGAAAAACAGCACACCCTGGAGGAGAGCGTGCTGGCGTTTAAACGCCAGTAAGGCTAGCTGTTGGGCGTTTAACGCCCAGTCTGGCACCATTCTGGGCGTTTAACGCCAGAAAGGGGCACCAGACTGGCGTTAAACGCCAGAAAAGGGCAAGTATTCGGCGTTAAACGCCAGAAATGGGCACCAGCCCGGCGTTTAACGCCAGAATTTGCTCAAAACGCATTTTTGCTTGCCACTTGGTGCAGGGATGACTTTTCCTTGACACCTCAGGATCTGTGGACCCCACAGGATCCCCCCCCACCCCACCACTCTCTCTCTTCTTCCCCCATTCACCAATCACCTCAACACCTCTTCCTCAAAAACCCTTCACCTGTCAAATCCCATCTTTCTCTTCCCCACTCACATCCATCCTTCATAAAACCCCACTTACCTCCCCATTCAAATTCAAACCACTTTCCCTCCCAAACCCACCCTCACATAGCCGAACCTTCCCCTCTCTCCACTCCTATATAAACCCATCTTTACCACCTCATTTTCACACAACCTAAATACGACTTCTCTCCCTTTGGCCAAACCACAAAGCCATCTCCATCTCCTCTATTTCTTCTTCTTCTACTCTCTTCTTTCTTCTTTTGCTCGAGAACGAGCAAACCTTTTAAGTTTGGTGTGGTAAAAGCATTGCTTTTTATTTTTCCGTAACCATTTACGGCATCCAAGGCCGGAGAAACCTCTAGAAAGAGGAAAGGGAAGGAAAACAGAATGAAAAACAGGAAGAAAAATAGCACACCCTGGAGGAAGAACCTACTGGCGTTTAAACGCCAGTAAGGCTAGCAGGTGGGCGTTTAATGCCCAGTCTGGCACCATTCTGGGCGTTTAACGCCAGAAAGGGGCACCAGACTGGCGTTAAACGCCAGGAAATGGCAAGAACCTGGCGTTAAACGCCAGAAATGGGCACCAGCCCGGCGTTTAACGCCAGAATTGGCTCAAAACGTGTTTTTGAATGCCATTTGGTGCAGGGATGACTTTTCCTTGACACCTAAGGATCTGTGGACCCCACAGGATCTTCACCAATCACCTCAACACCTCTCTCCCAAAAACCCCCCACCTATCAAATCCCACTATCCTCTTCACTCCTTCATTTTCACACACCCTAAACACTACTTTTTCCCCTTTTGGCCGAACCACAAAGCCATCTCCCTCTCCTCCATTTCTTCTTCTTCTACTCTCTTCTTTCTTCTTTTGCTCGAGGACGAGCAAATCTTTTAAGTTTGGTGTGGTAAAAGCATTGCTTTTTGTTTTTCCATAACCATTTATGGCATCTGAGGTCGGAGAAACCTCTAGAAAGAGGAAAGGGAAGGCAAAAGCTTTCACCTCCGAGTCATGGGAGATGGAGAGATTCATCTTAAGGGATGCACTTTCCTCCACAAAACTATTGGGAGCAAATCAACACCTCCCTAGGAGAATTGAGTTCCAACATGGGACAACTAAGGGTGGAGCACCAAAAACACTCTGTTCTCCTCCATGAAGTTAGAGAAGATCAAAGAATCATGAGAGAGGAGCAACAAAGACAAGGAAGAGACATTGAGGAGCTCAAGCACTCCATAGGATCTTCAAGAGGAAGAACAAGCCGCCATTACTAAGGTGGACCCGTTCTTTAATTTCCTTTTTATTTGTTTTTCTATTTTTTTAATTTTTTATGCTTTATGATTGTCTATGTTTGTGTCTTTATTACATGATCATTAGTGTCTAGTGTCTATGCCTTGAAGCTATGAATGTCCCATAAATCCTTCACCTTTCTTAAATTAAAAATGTTTCTAATTGCAAAAGAACAAGAAGTACATGAATTTCAAATTCTATCTTGAAATTAGTTTAATTATTTTGATGTGGTGGCAATACTCTTGTTTTCTGAATGTATGCTTAAACAGTGCATATGTCTTTTGAATTTGTGGTTCATATATGTATCTTGAATTTGTGGTTCATGAATGTTGGCTCTTGAAAGAATGATGAAAAAGGAGACATGTTACTGAGGATCTGATGAATCATAAAAATGATTCTTGAAGCAAGAAAAAGCAGTGAATACAAAAAAAAAAAGAAGAAAAAGAAAAAAAATTCGAAAAGAGAAAAAGAAAAAAAAAAGAGAAAAAGAAAGAAAAAGAAAGAAATAAAGTTGTGATCCAAGGCAAAAAGAGTGTGCTTAAGAACCCTGGACACCTCTA
>NC_029781.3:41144775-41145126 GCF_000817695.3 Arachis duranensis
TCAATGACACTATCTGGATTCTGAGTTCCTATAGAAGCCAATCATTCTGAATTTCAAAGGATAAAGTGAGATGCCAAAACTATCCAGAGGCAAAAACCTAAAAGCCCCGCTTATCTTATTAATACTGATCTTCATAGATGTTTTTGGAATTCATTGCATATTCTCTTATGTGATGATTATGTGACACTCATCATCATTCTCACTTATGAACGAGTGCCTGACAACCACTTCTGTTCTACAAGCAAACAAGGCTTGAATGTTTATCTCTTGGATTCCTTGACCAGAATCTTCATGGTATAAGCTAGAATTGATGGCGGCATTCAAGAGAATCCGGAAGGTCTAAACCTTGTC
>NC_029781.3:41145213-41153273 GCF_000817695.3 Arachis duranensis
GATTGAGAACCGACAGATGATTAGCCGTGCCGTGACAGGGTGCGTTGAACATTTTTACTGAGAGGATGGGAGGTAGCCACTAACAACGGTGAAACCCTACATACAGCTTGCCATGGAAAGGAGTAAGAAGGATTGGATGAAGACAGTAGGAAAGCAGAGAGACGGAAGGACAAAGCATCTCCATTCGCTTATCTGAAGTTCTCACCAATGAATTACATAAGTATCTCTATCTTTATTTTATGCTTTATTCGTATATTATCCATAACCATTTGAATCTGCCTGACTGAGATTTATAAGGTGACCATAGCTTGCTTCATACCAACAATCTCCGTGGGATCGACCCTTACTCGCGTAAGGTTCATTACTTGGACGACCCAGTACACTTGCTGGTTAGTTGTGCGAAGTTGTGATAAATAGTTGAGATTGCAATTGAGCGTACCATGTTGATGAGATGATCACAATTTCGTGCACCAGAACACTACCTAAATCCTAAGAGAGAGAGAGAGGAGAGAACCTCTCTCTCCAAAACTACATCTAAAACATGAAAAATAAATTATGAAAGCATGATTATGAATGGATGCATTCCCCCACTTTATAACCTCTGGTCTATGCTTTCTGGACTTGGATTTAGGCCAAAAAGGGGTTTAGAACTCGCTGGGGCGTGTTCTGTAATTTTCTGGTGCGTGGCCTCTGTCACGCGTCCGCATGGGTCATGCGGTCGCATCATTCGGAGCTTTTCCTTGCCACGCGGTCGCGTCAGTCATGCGACCGCGTCATGTGCGTTCTGCTTAAGGCGCGCGGTCGCGTCAGTCATGCGTCCGCGTTGCTGAATCTTCGCTTCTAGCACGCGATCGCGTGAACACCAGTTTCCTTAAAGCTCCGTTTTGCTTTCTCCTTCCATTTTTGTATGTTTCCTTTTCCATCCTCTAAGTCATTCTGCCTTAAAAAATCTGAAACTACTCAACACACTAATCACGACATCGAATGGAAGTAAAGGTAATTAAAATAATTAATTTTTAAAGCTTAGGAAACATGTTTTTCACAATACGACATAATAAGGAAGGGAAAGTAAAACCATGCAATTAATGTGAATAAGTAGGTGAGGGATTATATAAATCACTCAAATTAAGCACAAAAGAACTCACGAAATATGGGTTTATCAGTGAGTCTCCTTATCTTTAGCCAGCCGACTTTAGGTGGTCTGTGTTCTTCTGCTTTGCGCCTACTTGAGCCCTTATAGCACCTTGGCCGAGCTCTTTGGGAAGAGGTCGGTGTCGACCAGCCATCAAAAGAGGTCAGTCATTTTTGTCTTCATTCTTCCCAGCTCGTCTAATTCGACCCATAGTATGAACATGTGATGACTTGCATCATCTACCCTTTTTTCTTGCATAACAAGGACCATAAAAGAGCATAATCTCATTTGATCATTGTAATTCATGCAATATTTAATAAATATTATAGTACATTGCTTTGAAATAAGTTTGTGCTGAATTTCAGGTAAAAAAGACATCAAAAAGGGGAAGAAAACAACAAAACAAGCTGGGCGTGTGAAACTGCCCTACCACTTGGAGCAAATGCCACAAAAATGCACTGGCGTGGCACGCCAGGAGCTGGGCGTAGCACACCAGTACTGAAGTCAAGAGGGGATTCTTAAAGCATTTACATGGGCGTGGCACGCCAGAAGCTAGGCGTGGCACGCCAGTATAATTTTCCATAGAACAACAATGAAGGCCACTAAAGGGGCGTGGCACGCCTAGCCCATCACTTACTATGGGCGTGCCACTTGAGCCATGGGCGTGGCACGCCAGTTCATCACTCCAGAAGGGATCCTCACTAGGACGTGCCACTTGGTATCGAAGGCGTGGCACGCCGGCTTCAAAAGTCACTTGGGCATGCCACTTGAGGAGCCAAGCGTCGCACGCGAAGCTTAAGAAACCCATAGATGAATGGGCGTGCCACTTGAGCATCCAGGTGTGGCACGCCAACGTACAAGAAGGCCAAAGCAAAGGCTGGGCGTGCCATTTGGTATCGAAGGTGTGGCATGCCAGCTCAAGAGTCTAACCTGGGCGTGCCACTTGAATGCTGGGCGTGGCACGCCAGCTACTGGAACCAAGGCAAAATGATGGGCGTGGCACACCGGCCTCTAGGCATGGCACGCTAGTTATATTTTCCAGAGAGGGAGATAGGAGGCTGATAAGCCCCATTTGTAGGGTTTATCTTGTGTTGACTTTAGATGATTTTGTTAATCTTTCCTCACATTTATTTAATAAAATAGCATGGTTTTGTGATTGTTTCCGTATTTGTGCTTAAATGTGAAAACATACTTTTTAGGTCCTTAATTTGATAGTTTTAATCTCCCTTTGATCCCACTAGATGCCTTGATGTGTTTGCTAGTGATTTCAGATTGAATAGGTCTAGGAATGGATCAAAGGAGTGAAGAGGAAAGCATGCAAAGTGGAGAAATCATGAAAAGTTAAAGATTTGGAAAATGCCCATAGACGCGCGCGCGTACTGTGCGCTTCCGCATGGATTGCGAAAAACTCTAGGGATGCGTACGCGTGCTGCGCGTGTTCACGTTGATGATGGCACGTAATTTTTGAGTTAAATCGTGCCCAACAATTTTTGAGGAGCTGTGGGGCCCAGTCTTGAACCAACTTTGGAGCCAAAATGCCTAAAATAGATAAGGATTGAAGGGGAAATAATCATTAATTCATCTAAAAAGCTTTAGTTTAGTTTTTAGAGAGAGAAGCTCTCACTTCTCTCTAGAATTAGGATTAGGTTTAGGTAGAATTTCTAGATCTAGGTTTTACTCTTTGCTTTCATCTATTTTTCCCATTCAATTCCTTGTTGTTACATCTTGCTCCTCTACTCTTTTGTTGTGATCTTTTCTATTTTGTTCTTATACTTTGTTGTGGATCTACTTTTGTTCTTTTATTTTTCTTTTAATGCAGTTTGAGGTAATTCATGTCAATTGTGTTTTCTTTGATTGTTGTTGTTAATTCTTTGCATTTAATTGTTGTTAGAATTCATTCTTCTTGTGATTTCACTATGCTTTTCTTTCATGCCTTCCAAGTGTTTGATGAAATGCTTGGAAGGATATTAGAGTAGAATTTTATGGTCTTGGCTTGGAGAGGTAACTTAGGAATTCTTGAGTTGGTAATGTCCAAGTAATTGATGATTGGGAGCCATTGACTTTAGTTCTCATTAATTCAATTAGTGGGGAGCTAGGACCTATGGACTTGGATTGATATAGCTCATTTGACTTTCCTTTACTAGTTAGAGGATGATTTCATGGGATTGATCCTTGCCAATTCTCATATTGTGGTTAGTGATAGGGATAGTGTAACATCCCGTCCAGCAAAATACCTTGCTTAAGTCAGGGTATTTCTACTAAAAAGAACGTTACGTAACCTTTTATAGTATTAACTACTTAATTATCGAGCCTTTGTATCGAGTTCGCGTTTCAGTTTTAAGAAAATTCCAGAAAATTTTGTTTTTATTTCACTAAAGTCATAATTCAAACATTTACAAATAAAAATAATCACATAAATATTATTGATAATAATTCTTATACAAAAGAAACCAAATGAAACTCAAATATAATATACTAAACCTACCCCTCTATATGGAATAGAATCTCAAGGGACAACAGTGAGGGGACTCGATGAAAGCAATTAAAACCATAAAGGAAGCCTACTAATCGCTCGTAGCTTCAAATTGCATCTTCAAACCTGTGTCACTGAAAGGGTGGAAAATTTGGGGGTGAGAACCAAGCCACATATTCTTAGTAGAGGTCGAGAATGCCGTGAAAGTAAAGAATAAAATGCAAATAGTTTATCCATTTAGAAATACTTAAAAGAAAAACTGTTTTCATCTGCAGTGATCTTTACTTGCCTTATCAATCTTTTATTTTGAAAACCAACGGCATAACATTCAAAAATCCAAAATCTTATAAAGCATCAGTTAATTATCCAAAATTCTAAACCCATATTTTCCTTTATAAAGATCTTAAATGTTTTCCTAGACCGTATGAATGACTAATCTGTTCCAAGCGTAGGTTCATTAAGTCTATGCTGAACCAGCTCAATCTTTCATACTTACTAAACCTCAAACACAATCCAATCACGACCTCAGGCCCATGTAATTCAACCAACACCCAATTCACCACAATCCAGCCAATCAGTTACAAACACAAGTAATGAGGTTCAAACACAATCAAGAGCAATTATATCAAGTATAGCAATTAGTAGTTATCAGAATTATTCATTTAGGCAAACCAATTACAATATACACACCCAAACAATGTCACATAGATGCATATGATGAATGTCTAGTCCTAGTTCATGTAATGAGCTCATCTGTCGGTTTCTACCTGCTCTCGACGTAACCCAAAGCAGCTGAAACGGGTATGGCTTTCCAGTTGGCTATACCCCTGTGTACAGGAAATAACCCCTCTGCCACCATAGGGTCCACTACACACAGGAAATAACACATCTGCCACTACAGGAATGTATGCCGACACACCTTCTGTATACAGGAAATAACCCCTCAGCCATGACAGAAATGGAACAGGTGGTCACGGTACTTCTATAGCAGGAAATAACCCCTCTTCCTTACAGAATTAAAATATGGATCTGTACCACAGGAAAGCGTTCTCAGTGGTCGTGCCACCATCTATCTGACTGTCTTATTGCAGCAGATGAACAAACAAATAACTCTGGAGTTGCCTTAATGCAACAAATAAACAAACAAGCACCTCTTGAGTTATTTTAAGCAACAAATGACCCTTCAACAGGTCCTCTACTTTTTATCATACTACTCTTTTAGCATTCGCCACAGCAATATATTCTCAAAAACATTTGATAATAGAAAATCTATTTCTTAAATTCTATATCCAAAATAATTACCAACACAACTTGGCAGCCTGATTTCCATTTTGTTTTTAAAATATCAAATGAATTCGGAATTACGCAAATTTTATATCCATGCGACCGTCTCCGATTAATCTTTCTATTAAACCAAAAATTATAATTTTTCATTGACTCTAGCTTCGGGAATATAAGCAAAATCGTGACTTCTCTGCAGTGTTTTAAATCCAGAAAACAGCAGCAGCATACAACATTCGAAATTTCATATAAAATCCAAAATGAATCCAACCACATTCAAAATTAATGTGGTTAAACTTAACTTATCCAAATTTCTTTCTCAATTGGTTCCAGGGTCATACCATTTTTAATGAAGGAGTTACGTAGCTTGGAAGTTAGGTAATTTTCTGCAGAATTCTGTTTTACAAATCATTAAACACAACCTATTCCAAGGCCCATAACTCACTTATTAAAACATGGAAAACCCTGAAATTTGAATCATGTGTACTAAACATACTCAAATTTCACCTTCAATTGGTTGCATCCCAATATCATTCCAGAATTAAAAATTATAAAGTCTCAAATTTACTGATTTAGAAAACAAAACCTGACTTTTACTGCATAATACATATTACTTTAAAAATCCAAATCTTTAAAACCACAACTCTAAAAATTCTAAATTTTTATAAAATTATAGTATTAGGACCATATTTTCATTTAAAATTGGTTCCATTTCAAAATTCAGACTGGATAAATTCCAATAGAGGAAACGATTTGCTGCTGTGTTAAACGTTCTGCAGAAAAACCAAATTTGACTTCCATAATTCAAAAATTCACCATAAATCATAAACTTAATGAAAAAGTCTCAAATTCACCAGTCCAGCTCCCCATATTCCCAAGCTTAATCCAGGCTTGGTTCCACACAATTTCGATAATCACAGGATTAGTTATAGATTTTCAAAATTGCTGACTCAGTTTAGAAATTATGCAGAAAATCAGATTTTAGAATTCAACATTGAAAAATCATAACTAATTCTCTAGTTGATACGAAACCTTCAAAATTGAGTTTTCTTAATTACGCTTAATATAATTTACTTAGCACTTAAATTCTTATCATTTCAATTACTATATAGTCACGGATTCACTTTCAAAGTTGCCGTTTAATTTCAAGAGAACCTGATTTTAAGCAAACCATTTAGTATTCAAAATCCAACCCTTCAATACCCCTCAAAACCAATTCCAAATCAACCACCAACCAAGCTCATTAATATTACAATATACCAAATAATAGCTTAACAGCAACAAATCCAACATAACCCATTAAAATTCAGTAATTCTCAACAATAAGTCATCAAATTATTCCCAATCTACATAATCAATCAATATCACCAATCAACAATTTCAAATCACAATCTCAATCATTCCAATCACAATTTCAGCCACAATTCAATATTCACATAATCAATCAATTACTCACAGCTATTAAATCTATTTGCAGTTATTCAATAAACCTTGTAGGCATTCTTAAATTAAAATCGTTTTAAACCCCCTACCTCAGTTAGTCAAAACCGTCGAATTTAAATGTGGCGATCTCCTTCTTTTTCCAGTTTACAATAGCTAGTACGGCCGGAATAGTAGCAGTAACATTAGTTCTTCTGGGGAAGCAACAACAATGACATCCGTGGTGCCGGATAAGGACAGCAATACCGAACAAAGACAGTAATGATTGGCAGCTAAGGAAGATCAAGAAAAGGAGGCATGTTATAGTCAAGGCAATAGCAAACCAAATAATGGCAACAGAACACAACTCAATGCTACCAGGGAAAAACAGAATAGAACAGCAACGGCAGAGTAACCTACGATGAACATGAAGCATAGAGGCAAAAAAAAAAATAATGAGGGACCTAAGGCTACACTTATATATAGTAGCTATAGTATACAAAAAAAAGAGGGACCTAAGGCTACACTTATAAAAAGTAGCTATGGTATACAATGTGGCTACGCTTTACAGGTGATGCAGTAGCGTTGAAAAGCGTAGCCTATTCTAGCGAAAATGGAAGCTGAAAAGCGTAGCCTTTGGTCCTGGACAGCATCACTTGAAAAGCGTACCCTATTCCCAAACGCCAAAAGCGTAGCCCTTGGTGTAGAAAAGCGTAGCCTTTGAGAATAGGCAACGGCCGAATAGGAATCACTCCAAAAAGCGTAGCCATAGCCCAAAAAGCGTAGCCGTAGCCTAAGGCATCATTTTTTTTTCACTTTTGGCTACACTTTTCAAGTGTACCTGAATGGGTATTTTTCTTGTAGTGGAAATGCAATGCAACCTATGTATATAAATGCAACTATATGCTGAGATGTTTCTATCTACTTGGTTAAAAGTAAATAAGTTTTCCAAGACAAACATAAATCAAATTCCACTAATTCAAATCATACAGTAAAGACAAGTAAACTTGTAAGAAGATAGGTCATGAAAGCAGGGAACATAGAATCAAGCATTGAACCCTCACTGGTAGTGTATATGCACTATAATCTCTCAAGTGTCTAGGGTTGATCACTCTACTCTTCTCTAGTCATGCTTTCTAAAACTTTGTTCTTTATCTAACCAATCAACAAATATTTAATGTACAAATGCAAACATCATGAGGTCTTTTCAAGGTTGTAATGGGGCTAAGGTAAGGGTGAGGATATATGTAATGCCAAGTGAGCTATAAATTGAATCTTTGAGTAACCTAAGCTATCACCTAACATACACACACTCTATGAAATTCTAAAATCATGCCTAGCTACCCAAAATTCTCACTTTTGTATACAAAATTGTTTCCTGGCAACAAGGAGAAAACAAGAAATTTCACAAGGTGGTGTTGTTCCTTGACTATTCTTTAAAAAGCAAACAAAAGCATGCTTGTTCTGGTTTAAACTGTAATTGTTGAATCTTTCTGGAATGTGAAGTTTTTAGTATGTTTGTCTGTTTATTGCTTTGAATAAAGTGAATGCCTAGATGTTTGATATAACTTCATCTTCTTAAACAAATGCTTGCCATGCTTGTTCTGTTTCCAAAAATAAAAGAAAAGTTTGAACAAAAGTAACTTGGCTAAATTAGTGACAGATCAAGTAGAATTATGTGGGGGTATGCATGCTTGATTGGTTAGTTAGCTCACTGGAAATTGAGTGTAGAATTATCATTTTTGTGTAGAAGTT
>NC_029781.3:41154858-41155405 GCF_000817695.3 Arachis duranensis
CTTCCTCAGTGGCGTTCACTGCCTCTTCTTCCTCCCAGAATTCGGCCATGTTGATGGCCTTGCACTCTCCTTTTGGATTTTCTTCTGTATTGCCTGGGAGAGTACTAGGAGGGAGTTCAGTAATTTTCTTGCTCAGCTGACCCACTTGTCCTTCCAAGTTTCTAATGGAGGACCTTGTTTCAGTCATGAAACTTTGAGTGGTTTTGATTAGATCAGAGACCATGGTTGCTAAGTCAGAGGGGTTCTGTTTAGCATTCTCTGTCTGATGCTGAGAAGATGATGGAAAAGGCTTGCCATTGCTAAACCTGTTTCTTCCACCATTATTGTTGTTGAAACCTTGTTGAGGTCTCTCTTGATTCTTCCATGAGAAATTTGGGTGATTTCTCCATGAAGAATCATAGGTGTTTCCATAGGGTTCTCCTATTTAATTCACCTCTTCCATTGAAGGGTTCTCAAGATCATAAGCTTCTTCCTCAGATGAAGCTTCCTTAGTACTGCTTGGTGCATTTTGCATTCCAGACAGACTTTGAGAAATCATATTGACTTG
>NC_029781.3:41159265-41160076 GCF_000817695.3 Arachis duranensis
TCTGTAGCTCCAGAAAATCTACTTCGAATGCAGGGAGGTCAGAATCCAACAGCATCTGTAGTCCTTTTCAGTCTCTGAATCAGATTTTTGCTCAGGTCCCTCAATTTCAGCCAGAAAATACCTGAAATCACAGAAAAACACACAAACTCATAGTAAAGTCCAGAAAAGTGAATTTTAACTAAAAACTAATAAAAATATACTAAAAACTAACCAAATTATACTAAAAACATACTAAAAACAATGCCAAAAAGCGTATAAATTATCCGCTCATCAAAGAAGACAGTAGGAAAGCATAGATTCAGAAGACAGAGCATCTCTAAAACCCCAACCTGTTCTCCATTACTGCAAAACAAGTACTTATTTCATTCTCTTTTACTTTTTACGATCTACCCTGATAATTATTGATATCCTGACTAAGAGTTACAAGATAACCATAGCTTGCTTCAAGCCGACAATCTCCGTGGGATCGACCCTTACTCACGTAAGGTATTACCTGGACGACCCAGTGCACTTGCTGGTTAGTTGTGCGGAATTGCAAAAGTGTGATTGCAATTTCGTGCACCAAGTTTTTGGCGCCGTTGCCGGGGATTGTTCGAGTTTGGACAACTGACGGCTTATCTTGTTGCTTAGATTAGGATTGTTTTATTTTTGTTGGTTTAGAGTCTTTTAGTTGAGTCTAGTTTCATATTTTAAATTTGGTGTCAATTGCATGCTTTTGTTTTCTTTTATTTTTTCGAATTTGCATGTCCTTAGTCCCTTTTTGATCTTTAAAAATTCTAAGTTTGGTGTCTTCTTTTTGTTTTCCTTTAAA
>NC_029781.3:41160126-41161725 GCF_000817695.3 Arachis duranensis
AGTCCTTTCTTGATCCTTAAAAATTTTAAGTTTGGTGTCATTTTGTTGTTTTTCTCTTTTCTCATTTCAAAAAAAAAAAAATCAAATCTTTTTCAAAATAATTTTCAATCATATCTTTTCAATTGCTAATTCCAAAATCTTTTGAATTAACTAATTGATTTAGTTTTCAAGTTGCTTTGATCCTATTTTCTTTTAGTTTTCGAAAATTTATTTTATTTTTCTTTTGTTTTATTTTATTTTATTTTTTTTTCTGTCAAAAAAATTATATTTTTACTTTACTTTTGAATTCATATCATATTCCCTTTCTCCATCATGGACCTAAGTGGAATTGAGCAGTCCAGAAGGACTCTGGGGTCATATGCTAATCCCATTACAGCTGCATATGGGAGTAGCATCTGTATACCTCCCATCAAAGCAAACAGCTTTGAGCTAAACCCTCAACTCATTATCATGGTGCAGCAAAATTGCCAGTATTTCGGTCTTCCACAGGAAGAACCTACAGAGTTTTTGGCACAGTTCTTACAAATTGCTGACACAGTACATGATAAAGAGGTGGATCAGGATGTCTATAGGTTATTACTGTTTCCATTTGCTGTAAAAGATCAAGCTAAAAGGTGGTAATAACCAACCTACAGCAAGCATAAAGACATGGAAACAGTTATCAGACAAATTCCTGAATCACTTTTACCCTCCAAAGAGGATGACACAGTTAAGGCTGGACATCCAAGGCTTTAAACAAGAGGATAATGAATCACTTTATAATGCCTGGGAGAGGTATAGAGGTATGCTAAGAAAATGCCCCTCTGAAATGTTTTCAGAGTGGGTATAGTTAGATATCTTCTACTATGGGCTTACAGAAAAAGCTCAGATGTCTTTAGACCACTCAACTGGTGGATCTATACACATGAGGAAGACAATTGAAGAGGCTCAAGAGCTTATAGACACTGTTGCTAGAAATCAACATTTGTACTCTAGTAATGAGTTCTCTACAAAAGAGGAAGTCATGGCAGTAGCCACTGATCCTAATCCTCAAGAACAGATGATTGAGCTTAATCAACAATTACACCTGATGACAAAACAGTTAGCAGAATTTAAAGAAATGCTCCAAGAAACTAAAACTGCTAACAAGAACATAGAACTGCAGTTGAATCAGGCAAAACAGCAGATATCTAAACAGATAACAGAAGAATGTCAAGAAGTTCAACTGAGGAGTGGGAAGACATTGAATAACACTGCTCAAAGTAGCAAAAAGCCAAATAAGGAACAATTGACAGAGGATAACCAAACCACTGTCCAAAATCCCTCTGAGGACAGTAAGAGCCCAGAGAGGAATACTTTTGGCGTTCAAACGCCAGAAAAGGGGGGGAAAGCTGGCGTTAAATTCCCATTCCCTGCCCAGTTCTGGCATTCAAATGCCAGAAAAGGGAGAGAAGTTGGCGTTAAACGCCCAATCTTCACCCAATCCTAGC
Source organism: Arachis duranensis (assembly GCF_000817695.3). Lineage (NCBI taxonomy): Eukaryota > Viridiplantae > Streptophyta > Magnoliopsida > Fabales > Fabaceae > Arachis > Arachis duranensis. The sequence continues at coordinate 41,161,596 of NC_029781.3, forward strand.
GTTCAGACGCCAAGGGAGGATCAGACACCTGAGAGTGCTGACAGTAATCCCTCTAAAAAGGCTCCTTCAACCACTTCTGTAAGGAATAAACCTACAGCAACTAAGGTTGAAGAATATAAAGCCAAGATGC
>NC_029781.3:41163282-41164350 GCF_000817695.3 Arachis duranensis
CCATTTGAACTAATGTGTGATGCCAGTGACCATGCCATTGGTGCAGTGTTGGGACAGAGGCATAACAAGCTTTTGCACGTCATTTATTATGCCAGCCGTGTTCTAAATGATGCACAGACCATGAAAAAGTGTTACTTGCAGTGGTCTATGCCATTGACAAGTTTAGATCCTATCTAGTGGGATCCAAGGTGATTGTGTACACTGACCATGCTGCTCTTAAATACTTACTCACAAAGCAGGATTCAAAACCCAGGCTTATAAGATGGGTGTTGCTTCTGCAAGAGTTTGATATAGAAATAAGAGACAGAAAAGGGACAGAGAACCAGGTAGCTGATCATCTGTCCCGAATAGAACCAGTAGCTGGGGCGTCCCTCCCTTCTACTGAGATTTTTGAGACTTTCCCAGATGAGCAACTCTTTGCCATCCAAGAAGCTCCATGGTTTGTAGATATTGCAAATTATAAAGCTGTGAGGTTCATACCATAGGAGTACAGCAGAGTGCAAAGAAAGAAATTAATTTCAGATGCCAAGTACTACCTATGGGATGAGCCATGTCTCTTTAAGAGATGTGCAGACGGAATGATCTGTAGATGTGTACCCAAAGAAGAAGCACAGAGGATCCTGTGGCATTGCCATGGATCACAGTATGGGGGACATTTTGGAAGTGAGTGAACAGCCACTAAAGTCCTCCAATGTGGCTTCTACTGGCCTACTCTCTATAGAGATGCCCGAGAGTTTGTGCGTAACTGTGACAGCTGCCAAAGAGCTGGTAACTTACCCCATGGATACGCCATGCCTCAACAAGGGATCTTAGAGATTGAGTTGTTTAATGTATGGGGAATTGACTTTATGGGTCCATTCCCACCATCATACTCAAACACTTACATTCTGGTGGCAGTGGACTGTGTATCTAAATGGGCAGAAGCAATTGCTACACCCACTAATGATACTAAGACCGTGCTGAAATTCCTCTAGAAACACATCTTCAGCAGGTTTGGTGTTCCCAGAGTACTAATCAGTGATTGGGGCACTCATTTCTGCAATAAACAGCTATACTCTGCTATGGTCC
>NC_029781.3:41164770-41167206 GCF_000817695.3 Arachis duranensis
AAATCCCGCTGGAGGGGTCCGTATGTGATTACAGGAGTATCACCATATGGATATGTTGAGCTTCAGGATACTGATTCTGACAAGAAGTTCATTGTTAATGGAAAGAGGATCAAGCATTATCTTGAAAGCAATTTTGAGCAAGAATGCTCAAAACTGAGACTTGAGTGATTCTCAGTGAAGGTCCAGCTAAAGACATTAAAGAAGCGCTTGCTGGGAGGCAACCCAGTCATTAGCAGGTCATATGTTTTGTTTCTACAAGGGCAATTATCAAAATTGAAGGAATTCACAGAGTTACAGAAGGATTCAGTGCAAAAAGTAGAGAAAAAGAGCTTACTGGCGAAAAAACGCCAGTAAGGGGTACTTTGGGCGTTAAACGTGTCCATTCTGGGCGTTTAACGCTAGTAAAGGTGCCATTTTGGGCGTTAAACGCCAGAATGGGCACCATTCTGGGCGTTTAATGCCAGGTGTGCAGCATCCTGGGCGTTTAGCAAAACGCCCAGTGATAAAGGGATTTCTGGCGTTTAAAGCCAGCCAGGGCACCTGGCTGGGCGTTAAACGCCCAAATTGGCCAACAAATGGGCGTTAAACGCCAGAATGGATACCATTCTGGGCGTTTAATGCCAGAAAGGCAAGGGGAGGAGATTTTGTTTCCCATTTCAGATTTTTTCAAACTTTCTTGTTTTGATCCATATTTTTCTGCATAAACACATTACAAACTTTCATCATTCACCTTCCAATTTCAAAAATCAAATCTTCTTCAAATCTATCTCAAATCCTTTCCTAGGCTCTTTCAAAAACTTTATTATCTCCTCAATTTTTTTCCATATCTTCTCAAATCTCCCTCAAATTTTCGAAAAATCTCTTCTCATCCCCTATTTAAACACGTTCGGCCACATGGTCAGAGGGAAAGTTATCTACTTCCATCTGGACAAAATAAGAGAGATCTTCAAATTGCCTCAACTGCAAGATGATCCTAAATCCTTTAATATGAGAATGGTGAGAGCAGATAAAGGGTTGGATCAAGTTCTAGAGGACATATGCCTCCCTGGAACTAAGTAGATAACCAATTCAAAAGGTGTCCCAAACCAACTCAAGAGGGGAGACCTCAAACCAATTGCAAGAGGTTGGCTAGACTTTATTGGGCATTCCATATTGCCCACTAGCAACCATTCTGAGGTTACTATCAAGAGAGCAGTGATGATTCATTGCATTATGCTTGGAAAAGAAGTGGAGGTTCACCATCTGATTGCTTGTGAGATCTATACAATTGCAAATAAGAATTCCACTGAAGCCAAACTGGCTTAACCAAGCTTGATCTCCTTGCTCTGTAAAGAGGCTGGGGTAAAGATGGGAGTAGATGAATTCATACCCATTGAACATCCAATCACCAAGAAGTCAATGGAAGGGCAAATGCAAGACAACTCTATCAAAAAGAGGGCGCAGGAGTTCCTCCCTGAATTTCCTGAAATTGACTACTGGGCCAGCCTAGAAGCATCTATCACCAAGTTGCAAGAAACTATGGAGCAACTTAAGGAAGAACAGCAGAATCAGAACTGCATGCTTTGCAAATTGCTGAAGGAACAAGAGAAGCACGGGTGTGAACTTCAAGAATTGAAACGCCAAAAGTTCTCCCCTTAATTTGAGGGAGCATCCACTTCTCAAAATCAAGGTTGTTGAGTCCTAACTCTGTGATAACCTCTATCATTAGGAGCCTATTTAAATTTTTGTTTTCTATTCTTACTAGTCTCATCTTATATCTATTTCTGAGTATTGTTCTTAATTCATGATTAATAAAAATTAAAGTTCATGTCTTAAAGCTATGAATGTCCTATGAATCCATCACCTCTCTTAAATGAAAAGTGCTTTAATCACAAACGAACAAGAAGTACAGGATTTCGAATTTATCTTTGAAGCTAGTTGAATTAGTTTGATGTGGTGACAATACTTTTTGTTTTCTGAATGAATGCACTGTGAATGAATGCCTGAACAGTGCATAGGTCTTTTGAATTTGTTGTTTTAAGAATGTTAAAATTGTTGGCTCTTGAAAGAATGAGGGAAAAGGAGAACTGTTATTGAGGATCTGAAAAATCATCAAATTGATTCTTGAAGCAAGAAAAAGCAATGATTCAAAAAAAATGAAAAAAAAAAGAGAAGAAGAAATAAAGTTGTGATCCAAAGCAAAAAGAGTGTGCTTAAGAACCCTGGACACCTCTAATTGGGGACTCTAGCAAAGCTGAGTCACGATCTGAAAAGGTTCACCCAAGTATGTGTCTGTGGCATGTATGTATCCGGTGGTAATACTGGAAGACAAAGTGCTTTGGGCCACAGCCAAGACTCATAAAATAGCTATGTTCAAGAATCATTATACTTAACTAGGAGAATCAATAACACTATCTGAGTTCTGAGTTCCTATAGATGCCAATCATTCTGAACCTT
>NC_029781.3:41167438-41180448 GCF_000817695.3 Arachis duranensis
TATGTTTTAATTAGTTTTTATTATATTTTTATTAGTTTTTAGTTAAAATTCACTTTTCTGGACTTTACTAAGAGTTTGTGTGTTTTTCTGTGATTTCAGGTATTTTCTAGCTGAAATTGAGTGTCCTGAGCAAAAATCTGATTCAGAGGCTGAAAAGGACTGCAGATGCTGTTGGATTCTGACCTCCCTGCACTCGAAGTGGATTTTCTGGAGCTACAGAAACCCAATTGGCGGGCTCTCAACGGCGTTGGAAAGTAGACATCCTGGGCTTTTCAGCAATGTATAATAGTTCATACTTTGCCCGAGATTTGATAGCCCAAACCGGCGTTGCAAATCAGCTTCAGAATTCCCAGCGTTTAACGCTGGAACTGACATAAAAATTGGAGTTAAACACCCAAACTGGCATAAAAGCTGGCGTTTAACTCCAGAAAAAGTCTCTACACATGAAAGCTTCAATGCTCAGCCCAAGCACACACTAAGTGGACCCAGAAGTGGATTTTTACGTCATTTACTCATTTCTGTATACCCTAGGTTACTAGTTCACAATTAATAGAACCTTTTAACATTGTTTCTGTACCTCATGACACTTTACACGTTTCTCATTGTATCTTCTACAGCATGAGTCTCTAAACCCCATGGTTGGGGGTGAGGAGCTCTGCTGTGTCTTGATGGATTAATGCAATTACTACTGTTTTTCATTCAATCATGCTTGCTTCCATTCTAAGATATCACTTGTTCTTAAACCTGATGAATGTGATGATCCGTGACACTCATCATCATTCTCAACTATGAATGTGTGCCTGACAACCACCTCCGTTCTACCTTAGATTGAATAGATATCTCTTGGATTCCTTAATCAGAATCTTCGTGGTATAAGCTAGAATTGATGGCGGCATTCAAGAGAATCCGGAAGGTCTAAACCTTGTCTGTGGTATTCTGAGTAGGATTCAAGGATTGAATGACTGTGACGAGCTTCAAACTCCTGAGGGCTGGGCGTTAGTGACAGACGCAAAAGAATCACTGGATTCTATTCCAGCCTGATTGAGAACCGACAGATGATTAGCCGTGCTGTGACAGAGTGCGTTGAACATTTTCACTGAGAGGATGGGAGGTAGCCATTGACAACAGTGAAACCCTACATACAGCTTGCCATGGAAGGAGCGTTGCGTGCTTGAAGAAGAAGACAGTAGGAAAGCATAGGTTCAGAAGACAGAGCATATCTAAATCCCCAACCTGTTCTCCATTACTGCAAAACAAGTACTTATTTCATGTTCTTTTACTTTTTACGATCAACCCTGATAATTATTGATATCCTGACTAAGAGTTACAAGATAACCATAGCTTGCTTCAAGCCGACAATCTCTGTGGGATCGACCCTTACTCACGTAAGGTATTATTTGGACGACCCAGTGCACTTGCTGGTTAGTTGTGCGGAATTGCAAAAGTGTGATTGCAATTTTGTGCACCAACAGCGTAGGTTAGTCTGCTCTGAGGGCGGATCTGAAAGTGAATCTGAGGAAGAAACCAGCCCCCGTTCTACTGATTCGGTTGTTTTACGTGCAGAAAACATGGCAGCTAGAAGAGTTACCATTCACGAGGAAGGAGCTCCTGATTTTACAATGCAACCGTTTCAAGCGCATCATCCAGCGGTAGCTACGGATTTTGAAATAAAGACCGCACCTGCTAAATCTGATGCCCAAGTTTCATGGCCTACCTGCTCAAGAGCCTATCAAGCACTTGAGAGATTTCCTGGTAGCCTGTTCTACTGTCAGGCGTGATGGCACTAATGAAACTTCAATTCTACTGAAAGCTTTTCCGTTCTCTCTTGAGGGAAAAGCAAGAGAGTGGTACTACACTCAACCTCTAGCAAATGTATCCAACTGGGATACACTCAGAAAGGAGTTTCTGGAGAAATTTTTTCCATCTGAAGTTACTGATAAACTGAGGAAGGATATCTCTACAATTGTTCAGGATGACAATGAGACTCTCTTTGAATACTGGGAGCACTTCAATAATCTTCTGAAAGCATGCCCCCACCACATGATTGACAAGATCGTGTTACTCAGCTATGTCACACAAGGTATGAGGCCCCAAGATAAGACCATATTGGAAAGTGCCAGCAATGGGTCTATGAAGAAGTACTAGATCACTGATGAATCTTGGCAATTGATCAGTGATTTAGCTGAATATACTCGCAACGTAACCATTTTAATAAATTTTTAATTCACCAGCTTCTGCACTCCATCAGTCAGCGAGAGGTGGAGAAAGACCTACAAAAGGAAATAAGGTGACGCCGATAATTGGAGGATAAACTCCTAAAACTCAAAGCTGATCTCAAAACTAAAGCCAACCGATCCCCTCATGAGGACAGCTCCCGTAAGGAACAAGATCCATTCACTAAAGAGATCATGAAGACCAAAATCCCTAAAGACTTTAAACTCCCAGATATGACTCTGTACGACAGCACTACAGATCCTGGCCATCATCTCAGCAATTTCAGAAGTAGAATGTACCTCACCGACGCCTCAGATGCACTTCGTTGCAAAAGCCTTTCTGGCTACCTTAACAAAGACAACAATTAGATGGTTCGACAATCTACCTCCTAGGTCCATCTCGAGTTTTGACGACTTGGCCAAGAAGTTTTTGGCCATATTCTCCATCCAAAAAGACAAGGCTAAGCACGCTCCAAGTCTATTAGGAATCAGGCAAGGAGAACGGGAAACTCTACACAACTACATTGAAAGATTCAACAAAACATGCCTGGACATACAAAACCTACCAACGGAGGCTGCGATTATGGGCTTCATTAATGGCTTGCGAGAGGGACCTTTTAGCCAATCTATATCAAAAAAACACCCCACATCTCTGAACAAAGTACAAGAAAGAGCAGAGAAATACATTAACATGGAGGAAAACTCTCGACTAGGAGAGACCTCGAAATCTGGATTCACCTCCCGGGATAAAGACAAAGAATCCAAAAAGAAGGAAGATCGGCATGGAGAAAGAATAACAAAATATCATAATTACACCCCCCTTCGGGTGTCTCTCGTAGATGTCTACAGAGAGGTATGTAACACTGAAAGAATACCCCCAGCTCGACCACTCAAAGGCAAAAAAGGGAGAGAAAATCGGGCTGAATATTGTGAATACCATCGAATCCGTGGGCATTCCACCAATGAATGTTTTGACTTAAAAATGTCATCGAAAAGCTAGTAAGAGAGGGGAAGCAAGATCGGTTTCTGGCCACCTGGGACGATGAGCAAAGAAAAAGAAGAAGGGAAGAAGATGTTGGACGAACCGAGAAGTCACCTCGTACACCAGAAAGACACGTCCACATGATACACGGCGGATTTGCAGGAGGAGGAGTCTCCAAATCATCTCGCAAAAGATATCTTAAAGAGGTATATCATGTCGAGGGGAAGGGGAAGCGCCCGACATCCCCCCGATTACCTTCACCAAAGAAGATGCATCCGGGGTAATCTCAGGACACGACGATCCCATGGTCATCACAGTTATAGTGGCAACTGCAAACCTCCACCGCACACTGATAGACCAGGGGAGCTCTGCCGACATCTTGTTCAAAACTACCTTCGACAAACTCGGTTTGGAAGAAAAAGAACTCAACGCATATCCGAACAGCCTATTCGGACTATGAGACACCCCGGTTCAACCACTGGGATACATCTCATTGCACACAATCTTTGGAAAAGGAAACCAATCAAGAACACTCAAAATATATTACATAGTGATCGACGTAGGTTCAGCCTATAACGCTTTAATAGGCCAGACAACATTAAATCAACTTGGTGCAATAGTCTCAACTCCACATCTATGCATGAAATTCCCAACTCCAGAAGGGATAGCTACAATAAAAGCAGATCAGAAGACGGCACGCCACTGTTACAACGAAAGTCTAGACCTCAGAAGCAGAGGAAAAGAATTCCACACAATCGAGCTCGGTGGAGTTCAGAGGCGGGAAGAACTCTGCCCACAACCTGAAGGCGGAATAGAGAAAGTCCAGATTGGGGATACCCCGAACCAAACGACCAGTATCGACACAATCCTACATGGAGACATAAAGGAATCACTCATACAGTTTTTACGAGATAACATTGACCTCTTTGCATGGAAGGCCGCAGACATGCCAGGCATAGACCCCAAGTTAATGTGCCACAAGCTAGCAGTCTACCCAGGATCTCGACCAGTGCAACAGGGGCGTAGGAAGCTCAGACCAGAATGCTCTCAAGCTGTGAAAGAGCAGTTACAAGCTCTACTAGAGGCAGAATTCATAAGAGAAGTCAAATACCCACTATGCTTGGTGATGAACGGATATTTTATACGCTTTTTGGGGGTAATTTCATGTAGTTTTTAGTATGTTTTAGTTAGTTTTTAGTATATTTTTATTAGTTTTTAGGCAAAATTCATATTTCTAGACTTTACTATGAGTTTGTGTATTTTTTTGTGATTTCAAGTTTTTTCTGGCTGAAATTGAGGGATCTGAGCAAAAATCTGATTCAGGCTAAAAAAGGACTGCTGATGTTGTTGGATTTTGTCCTCCCTGCACTCGAAATGGAATTTCTGGAGCTACAGAAATCCAATTGGCACGCTCTTAATTGCGTTGGAAAGTAGACATTCAGGGCTTTCCAGCAATATATAATAGTTCATATTTTTCTCGAAGATAAACGACTTAAACTGGCATTTAACGCCAGTTCCATGTTCCATTTTGGCATTAAACGCCAGAAATAGGCTACAAGTTGGAGTTAAACGCCCACAACAGGTTACAACCTGGCGTTTAACTCCAGAAACAGCACAGGCACGTGAAAAGCTCAAGTCTCAGCCCCAGCACACACCAAGTGGGCCTCAAAAGTGGATTTCTGCACTATCTATCTCAGTTTACTCATTTTCTGTAAACCTAGGTTACTAGTTTAGTATTTAAACAACTTTTAGAGATTTATTTTGTACCTCATGTCATTTTTAGATCTAAACTTTGTACTATTTGATGGCATGAGTCTCTAAACTCTATTGTTGGTGGTGAGGAGCTCTGCTGTGTCTCGATGGATTAATGCAATTATTTCTGTTTTCTATTCGAACACGCTTGTTTCTATCTAAAATATTCATTCGCACTTCAATATGATGAATGTGATGATCTGTGACACTCATCACCATTCTCAATCTATGAACGCGTACCTGACAACCACCTCCGTTCTACCTTAGATTGAATGAGTATCTCTTGGATTCCTTAATCAGAATCTTCGTGGAATAAGCTAGAATCCATTGGCAGCATTCTTGAGAATCCGAAAAGTGTAAACCTTGTCTGTGGTATTCCGAGTAGGATTCAGGGATTGAATGACTGTGACGAGCTTCAAACTCACAAGGGTTGGACGTAGTGACAGACGCAAAAGGATCAATAGATCCTATTCCAGCATGAGTGAGAACCGACAGATGATTAGCGGTGCGGTGACAGCGCACCTGGACCATTTTCACTGAGAGGACGGATGGTAGCCATTGACAACAGTGATCCACCAACACACAGCTTGCCATAGGAGGAACCTTGCGTGCGTGAAGAAGAAGACAGGGGGAAAGCAGAGATTCAGAAGACAAAGCATCTCCAAAACTCCAACATATTCTCCATTATTGCATAACAAGTATTATTTAATCCATGCTTTTTATTTACTACCTATCAAAACTGAGAATTTTTATTATCCTGACTAAGAGTTACAAGATAACCATAGCTTGCTTCAAGCCAACAATCTCCGTGGGATTTGACCCTTACTCACGTAAGGTATTACTTGGACGACCCAGTCCACTTGCTGGTTAGTGGTACGAGTTGTGAAAAATGTGATTTACAATTTCGTGCACCAAGTTTTTGGCGCCGTTGCCGGGGATTGTTCGAGTTTGAACAACTGACGGTGAATCTTGTTGCTTAGATTAGGAAAATTTTGTCTTTTGGGTCATAGTCTTTTATTTTCATTTCAAAAATTTTTCAAAAATATTATTTTTCTTTATTAATTTTTAGTTTTTCTTATTCAGTATCTTTTCTTGTTCTTCTTGTGTTTTTTCAAAATATTAGTTTAAAAAAATTATTTATAAAAAATACCTTTTTAAAACACGTTAAATTTATAGCTCAGTTGGTTAGAGCGTTGTGTTTGTGTTCTTGGTAATTGGGTATCTTCCTTTTAAAACTTTTTCAAAAATAATTTTTCTTTGATTAAATCTTGTGCCAAACTTTAAGTTTGGTGTTCTCATGTTAATTTTTCTTTAATTTTCGAAAATTTTATTTTGGTTTTCTAAAAATTTTAAGTTTGGTGCTCTTTCTTTTATTCTTGTTGTTCTTGTGAGTCTTAAAGGTGTTCTTGAGTCTTCTTTGTGTTTTGATCTTAAAAATTTTTAAGTTTGGTGTGCCTTGGTGTTTTCCCTCCAAAATTTTCGAAAACAAGGAGCATTGGATCTAAAAATTTTAAGTCTTGTGTCTTTTGTGTGTTTTTCTCTTTTATAATAAAATTCAAAAATAAAAAAATATATTTTCCTTTAATTTCTCATAATTTTCGAATTCCTTGGGTTGACTTGGTCAAAATTTTTCAAATCATATCCTTTTAAAATTTTTAAAATCATATCTTTTTCAAAAATATCCTAACCACTTTCTCTCTCCTCACTTTTTCGAAAATCCTCAAAAAATATTTTCAAATATTTTTTTATTTTTATTGTAGTTTTTATTTTATTTTATTTTATTATTTCAAAATTTTTTTATAAATATAATAAAATAAATAAAATAAATTCACGTCATCTCCCTTTCTCCATCATGGACCTAAGTGGAAATGAACAGTCCAGAAGGACTCTGGGATCATATGCTAACTCCACTACTGCTTCATATGGGAGTAGTATCTATATACCCTCCATCAGAGTCAGTAGTTTTGAGTTGAATCCTTAGCTCATTATCATGGTGCAGCAAAGTTGCCAATATTCTGGTCTTCCACAGGAAGAACCTACAGAGTTTTTGGCACAGTTTTTACAAATTGCTGACACAGTGTATGATAAGGAAGTAGATCAGGTTGTCTATAGATTGTTACTGTTTCCATTTGCTGTAACAGACCAAGCTAAGAGGTGGTTAAATAACCAACCTAAGGCTAGCATAAGGACATGGAAACAGCTGTCAGACAAATTCCTGAATCAATATTTTCCTCTAAAATGGATGACACATCTAAGGCTGAACATCCAAGGCTTTAAACAAGGAGATAATGAATCTCTTTATGATGCCTGGGAGGGATACAGAGAGATGCTAAGAAAATGGCCCTCTAAAATGTTTTCAGAGTGGGTGCAGTTAGACATCTTCTATTATGGGCTTACAGAGAAAGCTCAGATGTCTTTGGACCACTCAGCTGGTGGATCTATACACATGAGAAAGACAATTGAAGAAGCTCAAGAGCTCATTGATACAGTTTCCAGAAATCAGCATCTGTACCTAAGTAGTGAACCTTCCATGAAAGAATAGGCTAAAACAGTAACTGCTGAACTTAGTTCTGCAGAACAAGTTACTGAATTCAATCAGCAATTAGATTTTCTAACAAAACAGCTAGCCGAATTCAAGGAGATACTACAAGACACAAGAATGGCTAATATGAATATGGAAGTACAGTTCAAGTAAACAGAACAGCAGTTATCAAAACAAATAATAGAAGAGTGCCAAGCAGTTCAATTAAGAAGTGGGAAAACATTAAATACCTCACTTTAAGGCAGCAGGAAGCCATGAAATGAACAAACTGCTACCCAAAATCCCTCTGAGGACAGTAAGAGCCCAGAGAGGAATAATTCTGGCGCTCAAACGCCAGAAAAGAGTGGAGAGCTAGAGTTAAACGCCCAACCCATGCTCAGTTCTGGCGTTCAAACGCCACAAACACGCAAGGAGTTGGCGTTAAATGCCCAAGGGAAGCTCAGTTCTGGCATTTAAATGCCAGAAACAGGTAAGGAGTTGGCATCCAACGCCAATCCAGCTTCCAACCCCGTCATTCAAACGCTAGTGAGGGATCAGACACATACAAGTGCTGATAGCAACCCCTCTAAAAGGGCTTCTCCAACCACATCTGTAGAAAATAAACTTGCAGCAACTAAGGTTGAGGAATACAAAGCCAAAATGTCTTATACTCAGAAACTCCGCCAAGCGGAACAGGATAAGCAATTTGTCCGCTTTGCAGACTATCTCAAGACTCTTGAAATAAAGATTCCGTTTGCAGAGGCACTAGATCAAATACCCTCTTATGCTAAGTTCATGAAAGAGATCTTAAGTCATAAGAAGGATTGGAGAGAAACTGAAAAAGTTTACCTCACTAAAGAATGCAGTTCAGTCATTCTGAAAAGCTTACCAGAGAAGTTTAAAGATCCCAAAAGCTTCATGATACCATGCACATTAGAGGGTACTTGTACCAAGAAAGCTCTTTGTGATCTTGGAGCAAGTATCAACCTAATACCTGCATCCACTATCAAAAATCTTGGTTTAACTGAAGAAGTCAAACCAACCCGGATGTCTCCAACTTGCTGATGGCTCCATTAAATACCCATCAGGCGTGATTGAAGACATGATTGTCAAGGTTGGGCCATTTGCCTTTCCCACTGACTTTGTGGTGCTGGAAATAGAGGAGCACAAGAGTGCAACTCTCATTCTAGGAAGACCTTTCCTAGCAATTGGACGAACCCTCATTGATGTCCAAAAAGGGGAATTAACCTGAGAGTCAATGAGGATGAGTTTAAGTTAAATGTTGTCAAAGCTATGCAGCATCCAGACACCCCAAATGACTGCATGAGCATTGATATTATTGACTCTCTGGTGGAAGAGGCCAATATGACTGAGAGTCTCGAATCAGAGCTAGAGAATATCTTTAAAGATGTTCAGCCTGATCTGGAGGAACCAGAGAGAATAATAGAACCTTTGAAAATCCCTCAGGAAGAGGAGAAACCTCCTAAACCCGAGCTCAAAACATTACCACCATCCCTGAAATATACATTTCTAGGAGAAGGTGACACTTTTCCTGTAATCATAAGCTCTACCTTAGAGCCACAGGAAGAGGAAGCACTAATTCAAGTGCTGAGGACACACAAGACAGCTCTTGGGTGGTCCATCAGTGATCTTAAGGGCATTAGCCGAGCCAGATGCATGCACAAGATCCTATTGGAGGATGACGCTAAGCCAGTGGTTCAACCACAGAGGCGGCTGAATCCACCCATGAAGGAGGTGGTGCAGAAAGAGGTCACTAAATTACTAGAGGCTGGGATTATTTATCCTATTTCTGATAGCCCCTGGGTGAGCCCTGTCCAAGTCGTCCCTAAGAAGGGTGGCATGATAGTGGTTCATAATGAAAAAAATGAACTGGTTCCTACAAGAACAGTTACAGGGTGACGTATGTGTATTGATTATAGAAAGCTCAATATAGCTACCAGAAAGGATCATTTTCCTTTACCATTCATAGACCAGATGATAGAAAGACTAGCAGGTCATGATTACTACTACTTTCTGGATGGATATTTAGGTTATAATCAAATTGCAGTAGATCCCCAAGATCAAGAGAAAACAGAATTCACATGTCCATTTGGAGTATTCGCATACAGAAGGATGCCATTTGGTCTGTGCAATGCACCTACAACCTTTCAAAGGTGCATGCTCTCTATTTTCTCTGATCTGGTGGAAAAATTTCTGGAAGTCTTCATGGATGACTTTTCAGTATTTGGAGACTCATACAGCTCCTGTCTTGACCATCTAGCACTTGTTCTAAAGAGGTGCCAAGAGACGAACCAGGTTTTAAACTGGGAGAAATGTCACTTTATGGTGACTGAAGGAATTGTCCTTGGGCAAAAAATTTCTAACAAGGGAATAGAGGTGGATCAAGCTAAGGTAGAGGTAATTGAAAAATTACCACCACCTGCCAATGTTAAGGCAATCAGAAGCTTTCTGGGGCATGCAGGGTTCTATAGGAAGTTTATAAAAGATTTTTCAAAAATTGCAAAACCTCTGAGTAATCTGCTAGCTGATGAGACGCCATTTATCTTTGATAAGGAGTGTCTGCAGGCGTTTGAGACTCTGAAAGCTAAGCTGGTCACAGCACCAGTTATCTCTGCACCAGACTGGACATTACCATTTGAACTAATGTATGATGCCAGTGACCATGCCATTGGTGCAGTGTTGGGACAAAGGCATGACAAGCTTCTACACGTCATTTATTATGCTAGTCGTGTTTTAAATGACGTACAAAAGAGCTATTCAACCACAGAAAAAGAGTTACTTGCAGTGGTTTATGCCATTGACAAGTTCAGATCTTATTTAGTAGGATCAAAAGTGATTGTGTACACTGACCATGCTGCTCTTAAATATCTACCGACAAAGCAGGATTCAAAACCCAGACTCATAAGATGGGTGTTACTTCTGCAAGAGTTTGATATAGAAATAAGAGACAGAAAAGGGACAGAGAACCAAGTAGCAGATCACCTGTCCCGAATAGAACCAGTAGAAGGGGCGTCCCTCCCTCTTACTGAGATCTTTGAAAACTTTTCGGATGAGCAACTCTTTGCCATCCAGGAAGTACCATGGTTCACAGACATTGCAAACTACAAGGCTGTGAGATTCATACCCAAAGAGTATAGTAGGCAGCAATCAAAGAAATTTATCTCGGATGCAAAGTACTATCTGTGGGATGAACCATATCTCTTCAAGAGATGTGCAAACGGAGTAATTCGTGGATGTGTGCCTAAAGAAGAAGCACAGAAGATCCTCTGGCATTGCCATGGATCACAGTATGGAGGACATTTTAGAAGTGAGCGAACAGCCACAACAGTCCTCCAATGTGACTTCTACTGGCCTACTCTCTATAAAGACTCTGAAGAGTTTGTACGTAATTGTGACAGTTGCCAAAGATCTGGCAATCTACCTCACAGTTATGCCATGCCTCAACAAGGGATCGTGGAGATTGAGTTGTTTGATGTATGGGGTATTGACTTCATGGGGCCTTTCCTACCATCATACTCAAACACTTATATTCTGGTGGCAGTGGATTATGTATCCAAATGGGTGGAGGCTATTGCAACACCCACTAATGATACTAAGATAGTGCTGAAATTCCTCCAGAAAAATATCTTCAACAGATTTGGTGTCCCTAGAGTACTAATCAGTGATGGGGGTGCTCATTTCTACAATAAACAGCTTTACTTTACTATGGTTTGATATGGAGTTAGCCACAGGGTGGCAACTCCATATTATCCACAGACAAATGGGCAAGCTGAAGTCTCTAATAGAGAACTTAAAAGAATCCTGGAACGAACTGTGATTAACCGTAGAAGGGATTGGGCAAGAAGCTTGGATAATGCTCTGTGGGCATACAGAACAGCATTCAAGACTCTATAGGGACCTCTCCATACCAGCTTGTGTATGGAAAGGCATGTCACTTGCTAGTGGAACTGGAACACAAGGCCTACTGGGCAACCAGATTCCTGAGGAATTTAGACTCAATGCTTTCGAGAATGCAAAAATTTACAAAGAGAAAGCGAAAAGATGGCATGATAAGAAATTGTCACCCAGAGTCTTTGAGCCGGGGAAGAAAGTTCTGCTATTTAATTCTAGGCTGAAATTATTCCCCGGGAAATTAAAATCCTGGTGGAGAGGTCCATATGTGATTACAAGTGTATCACCATATGGATACGTAGAGCTTCAGGATAATGAATCTAACAAGAAGTTCATTGTTAATGGACAGAGAGTTAAACATTATCTTGAAAGCAATTTTGAGCAAGAAAGCTCAAAACTGAGACTTGATTAAAAGCTTAGTAATAGTCCAGCTAATGACATTAAAGAAGCGCTTGCTGGGAGGCAACCCAGCCATTCACAAAATTTAATTGGCATGATAAGAAATTGTCACCCATAGTCTTTGAGCCGGGGCAGAAAGTTCTGCTATTTAATTCTAGGCTGAAATTATTCCCCGGGAAATTAAAATCCCGGTGGAGAGGTCCATATGTGATTACAAGTGTATCACCATATGGATACGTAGAGCTTCAGGATAATGAATCTAACAAGAAGTTCATTGTTAATGGACAGAGAGTTAAACATTATCTTGAAAGCAATTTTGAGCAAGAAATCTCAAAACTGAGACTTGATTAAAAGCTTAGTAATAGTCCAGCTAATGATATTAAAGAAGCGCCTGCTGGGAGGCAACCCAGCCATTCACAAAATTTAATTTTATTTGTTTCTGCTAATTAATTGATTTTTACAGGTATATGTCAAAGTATCTTCAAAGGTAAAAAAGCAATTGATTGAATTCACAGAGTTACAGGGAAATTTGGAAGCTCACTGGCGTGAAAAAGCCTGTAAGAAATGTTTTGGGCATTGAACGTCCAAAAGAAGCACCCACTGGGCGCTCAACGCCAGTAAGGGTAGCCATCTGGGCGTTAAACACCAAAAAGGAGCATCTTCTAGGCATTGCACGCCAGAAAGAAGCACCTTTTGGGCGTTTAACGCCAGATTGACAGCGTCCTGGGCATTCAGAAAAACGCCCAGTGACAAAGGACTTCCTGGCGTTCAACGCCAAAAAGAAGCAACAGCTGGGATTGTGTTCCAGTTCCACTGGCAAGTGACATGCCTTTCCATACACAAGCTGGTATGGAGAGGTCCCTATAGGGGTCTTGAATGCTGTTCTGTATGCCCACGGAGCATCATCCAAGCTTCTTGCCCAATCCTTTCTACGGTTAGTTACAGCGTGTTCCAGGATTCTTTTGAGTTCTCTATTTGAGACTTCAGCTTGCCCATTAGTCTGTGGGTGATATGGAGTAGCTACCCTGTGGCTAACTTCATAACGAACCAAATCAGAGTAAAGCTGTTTATTGCAGAAATGAGTGCCCCCATCACTGATTAATACTCTAGGTGTACCAAATCTGCTGAAGATGTGTTTCTGGAGGAATTTTAACACTGTTTTAGTGTCATTAGTAGGTGTTGCAATAGCCTCCACCCATTTGGATACATAATCCACTGCCACCAGAATATA
>NC_029781.3:41180473-41180638 GCF_000817695.3 Arachis duranensis
TTGCTGCCTACTATACTCTTTGGGTATGAATCTTACTGCCTTGTAGTTTGTAATGTCTGCAAACCATGGCACTTCCTGGATAGCAAAGAGTTGCTCATCCGGAAAGGTCTCAGAGATCTCAGTGAGAGGGAGGGACGCCCCTTCTACTGGTTCTATTCGGGACAG
>NC_029781.3:41180877-41181210 GCF_000817695.3 Arachis duranensis
GAGCAAAACTCTGAAAAAGGCTGACAAAAGGACTGCTGATGCTGTTGGAATCTGACCTCCCTGTACTCGAAATGGATTTTCCGGAGCTACAGAACTCCAAATGGCGCGATCTCAACGGCGTTAGAAATTAGACATCCAGAGCTTTCCAGAAATATATAATAGTTCATACTTTATTCGGAAATTGAGGATGTAACTTGGCGTTGAACGCCAAGTACATGCTGCTGTCTGGAGTTAAATGCCAGAAAAACGTCATGATCCAGAGTTGAACGCCCAAAACACGTCATAACTCGGAGTTCAACTCCAAGAGAAGCCTCAGCTCGTGGATTGATCAAG
>NC_029781.3:41181361-41181581 GCF_000817695.3 Arachis duranensis
ATCTTTTGACAGTTTAATCTCTTGACTGTTTAGCCTTTGATTATTCGGTCTCTTGATCACTCAAGGGGGCTGGCCATTCGGCCATGCCTGAACCTTTTACTTATGTATTTTCAACAGTGGAGTTTCTGCACACCACAGATTAAGGGTGTGGAGCTCTGCTGTACCTCAAGAATTAATGCAATTCTATTTTCTTTTATTCAAATCTCTCTTATTCTTATTC
>NC_029781.3:41181735-41182379 GCF_000817695.3 Arachis duranensis
CATATCTCTTAGATTCCCCAACAGAATCTTCGTGGTATAAGCTAGATAGATGGCGGCATTCATGAGGATCTGGAAAGTCTAACCTTGTCTGTGGTATTCCGAGTAGGATCCTGGGAATCCGGAAAGTCTAACCTTGTCTGTGGTACTCCGAGTAGGATTCCGGTATTGAATGACTGTGACAAGCTTCAAACTCCTGAAGGCTAGGCGTGATGACAAACGCAAAAGAATCAATGGATTCTATTCCAACCTGATTGAGAACCGACAGATGATTAGCCGTGCTGTGACAGAGCATTTGGACCATTTTCACTGAGAGGATGGGATGTAGCCATCAACCAAGGGTGATGCCTCCAGACGATTAGCCGTGCAGTGACAGCGCATAGGACCATTTTTCCGAGAGGATTGAAAGTAGCCACCGATGATGGTGTTGCCCTGCATACAGCTTGCCATGGAAAGGAGTAAGAAGGATTGAAGGAAGAGTGAGTGGTGAAGTAGAGTTTCAAGAGGAACACAGCATCTCCATACACCTATCTGAAATTCCCACTATTGATTTACATAAGTATTTCTATCCCTTTTTATTTTCTACTTATTATTAATTTTCGAAACCCATAACCATTTAATCTGCCTAACTGAGATTTACAAGGTGA
>NC_029781.3:41182454-41183668 GCF_000817695.3 Arachis duranensis
CACCAAGTTTTTGGCGCCGTTGCCGGGGATTGTTCGAGTATGGACAACTGACGGTTCATCTTGTTGCTCAGATTAGGTAAATTTTCTTTTCAAAAACTTTTTCAAATTTTTTTTTCGTTTTTCCAAAAATATTTTTCGAAAAAATTAAATAAAAAATACAAAAAATTAGAAAATCATAAAAATCAAAAATATTTTGTGTTTCTTGTTTGAGTCTTGTGTTAATTTTAAGTTTGGTGTCAATTGCATGCTTTAAAAATTTTTCTTACATTTTTCAAAATTCCATGCATTCATAGTGTTCTTCATGATCTTCAAGTTGTTCTTGACAAGTCTTCTTGTTTGATCTTGATGATTTCTTGTTTTATATTGTTTGTTGTTTTTCATATGCATTTTTCGTTTGTTAGAGTCCATGCATTAAAGATTTCTAAGTTTGGTGTCTTGCATGTTTTCTTTGCATCAAAAATTTTTCAAAATTATGTTCTTGATGTTCATCATGATCTTCAAAGTGTTCTTGGTGTTCATCTTGACATTCATAATGTTCTTGCATGCATCTTGTGTTTTGATCCAAAATTTTCATGTTTTGGGTCATGTTTGTGTTTTTCTCTCTCATCCTTAAAAATTCAAAAATAAAAAAAAATATCTTTTCCTTATTTCCCTCCAAATTTTCAAAATTTTGGGTAGACTTGGTCAAAAATTTAAAAAAAAAAATTAGTTGTTTCTCACAAGTCAAGTCAAAATTTCAATTTTAAAAATCTCATCTTTTCAAAATCTTTTTCAAAAATTATACCTTTTTCATTTTTTCTATTTTTTCGAAAATTCCAAAAATCTTTTTCAAAATATTTTCAAAATCTTTTTCCTATCTTTACATCTAATTTTTGAAAATTAGCTAACAATTAATGTGATTGGTTCAAAAATTTGAAGTTTGTTACTTTCTTGTTAAGAAAGGTTCAATCTTTAAATTCTAGAATCTTATCTTTTAGTTTCTTGTTAGTTAAGTAATTTTAAAAAAAAATTTAAATCTTTTTTCAAAAATATCTTTTTCTTAAAAATCTTTTTATCTTTTATCTTATCTTTTTCAAAAATTTTATCTTTTTCAAAATTTGATTTCAAAATATCTTATCCAACTTCTTATCTTCTTATCTTTTCAAATTTGATTTCAAATTTTTTTCAATCAACTAACTAACTTTTTGTTTGTTTCTTATCTTTTTCAAAACCAC
>NC_029781.3:41184743-41185526 GCF_000817695.3 Arachis duranensis
GAAGGATCAACAAAAGCCTCAACAAGGCTTTAACAATGGTGGACGCAATAGGCTGAGAAATAGCAAGCCATATCCATCATCTTCTCAGCAACAGACAGAGAATTCTGAACAAAACACTTCTAGTTTAGCCAATCTAGTCTCTGATCTGTCGAAGGCCACTTTCAGTTTCATGAGTGAAACGAGATCCTCCAATAGAAATCTGGAGGCACAAATGGGCCAGTTGAGTAAGAAAGTTATTGAAACTCCTCCCAGTATTCTCCCAAGCAATACAGAAGAGAATCCAAAAGGAGAGTGCAAGGCCATTGATGTGATCAATGTGGCCGAATGCACAAGGGAGGAGGAGGACGAAAATCCTAGTGAGGAAGACCTCCTGGGACGTCTCTAAAGCAAGAAGGAGTTTCCTATTAAGGATCCAAAGGAATATGAAGCTCATATAGAGACCATAGAGATTCCATTAAATCTCCTTCTGCCATTCATGAGCTCTGAAGACTATTCTTCCTCTGAAGAGGATGAAGATGTGACTGGAGAGCAAATTGCTCAATACTTAGGAGCTATCATGAAGCTGAATGCCAAGTTGTTTGGTAATGAGACTCGGGAAAGTGAACCTTCCTTGCTCATTAGTGAACTAGATACTTGGATTCAGAAAACTCTACCTCAAAAGAAACAAGATCCTGGCAAGTTCCTAATACCTTGTACCATAGGCACCATGACCTTTGAAAAGGCTCTATGTGATCTGGGGTCAGGGATAAATCTTATGCCACTCTCTGTAATGGAGAAGCTGGG
>NC_029781.3:41189838-41190032 GCF_000817695.3 Arachis duranensis
TCTCTTAGATTCCCCAACAGAATCTTCGTGGTATAAGCTAGATAGATGGCGGCATTCATGAGGATCCAGAAAGTCTAACCTTGTCTGTGGTATTCCGAGTAGGATCCTGGGAATCCAGAAAGTCTAACCTTGTCTGTGGTACTCCGAGTAGGATTCCGGTATTGAATGACTGTGACAAGCTTCAAACTCCTGAC
>NC_029781.3:41190280-41191516 GCF_000817695.3 Arachis duranensis
TGATGGTGATGCCCTACATACAGCTTGCCATGGAAAGGAGTAAGAAGGATTGAAGGAAGAGTGAGTAGTGAAGTAGAGTTTTAAGAGGAGCACAGCATCTCCATACACCTATCTGAAATTCTCACTATTGATTTACATAACTATTTCTATCCCTTTTTATTTTCCAATTATTATTAATTTTCGAAAACCCATAAACCAATTTAATCTGCCTAACTGAGATTTACAAGGTGACCATAGCTTGCTTCATACCAACAATCTCTGTGGGATCGACCCTTACTCACGTAAGGTTTATTACTTGGACGACTGGTGGACGAAATTGTGATCACTACAACTTCGCACAACTAACCAGCAAGTGTACTGGGAAGAGACTCCAAAGGCAAGCCAGTCCAACTAAGAAGACTGGATCTCAAACCTGTGGCTAGAGGATGGTTGGAGTTCATTCAACGCTCCATCATAACTACAAGCAACCGATCTGAAGTTACTGTGGATCGGGCCATCATGATTCATAGCATCATGATTGGAGAGGAAGTAGAAGTTCATGAGGTTATCTCCAATGAACTCTACAAAATAGCCGACAAGTCCTCCACCATGGCAAGGCTAGCTTTTCCTCACCTTATTTGCCATCTGTGTTACTCAGCTGAAGTTATCATAGAAGGAGATATCCCTATTGAAGAGGATAAGCCCATTACCAAGAAGAGAACGAAGCAAGCAAGAGAGCTTCCTCACAGTTCTCAAGAGATGCATGAGGAAGCTCATCATCAAGAAATCCCTGAGATGCCTCAAGGGATGCACTTTCCTCCCAACAACTATTGGGAGCAACTCAACACCTCCTTAGAAGATTTGAGCCACAATGTGGAACAATTAAGGGTGGAACATCATGAGAACTCCATCATTCTCCAAGAAATAAGAGAAGACCAAAGAGCAATGAGGGAGGAGCAACAAAGGCAAGGAAAGGACATAGAAGAGCTTAAGGACATTGTTGGTCCTTCAAGAAGAAGACGCCACTAAAGGTGGATTCATTCCTTGTTCTTTATTTCTTTCTGTTTTCGGTTTTTAATGTTGTGTTTATCTATGTTTTGTGTCTCTACTTCATGATCATTAGTATGTAACCATGCCTTAAAGCTATGAATAAAATCCATTAATCCTTCACCTCTCTTAAAAGAAAAATGTTTTAATTCAAAAGAACAAGAAGTACATAAATTTCAAATTTATCCTTGAATTTAGTTTAATTATATT
>NC_029781.3:41197639-41199445 GCF_000817695.3 Arachis duranensis
GAATTAGTCCTTCAATTGAATGGGGACTACCTTGTGTTTAAGGCACATGGCCATCCCTCTGTGACAAAAGAGAGTAAGCATGAAGAGCTTCTCTCAGTTCAGAGTCAAGAAGATCCCCCATAGTCAAACTCTAAGTTTGGTGTTGTGAGGCCACAACCAAACTCTAAGTTTGGTGTTAAGACCCCATATCCAAACTCTAAGTTTGGTGTTGGGACTACACAGCATTGACCTGATCACCTTGTGGCTCCATGAGAGTCACTGTCAAGCTATTGACATTAAAGAAGCGCTTGTTGGGAGGCAACCCAATTTTATTTATCTAATTTTTATTTTATTCTATTTTTTGTTATTTTGTGTTTTATTAGGTACATGATCATGAGGAGTCACGGAAAAATCATAAAAATTAAAAACAGAATCAAAAATAGCAGAAGAAAAAAATTCACACCCTGGAGGACGCACAGACTGGCGTTCAACGCCAGTAAGATGCATCTGGCCGGCGTTCAACGCCAGAACAGAGCATCCTTCTGGCGCTGAACGCCAAAAACAAGCAACATTCTGGCGCTGAACGCCAAGAATGTGCCTAGAGAAGAAAAGCTGGCGCTGAACGCCAGCAACAAGCATGAAACTGGCGTTCAACGCCAGAAACATGCTTTACATGGGCGTTGAACGCCCAGAACGTGCACCAATGGGCGTTTAAACGCCAGAATGGTGTGCAAAGGCATTTTACATGCCTATTTGGTGCAGGGATGGAATTCCTTGACACCTCAGGATCTGTGGACCCCACAGGATCCCCACCTACTATATTCCCACCTTATCTCCTAATCCTATTTTTGTGATTACTCTTCCCCATGTCACACTTCCCAACAACGTTCACCAATCACCTCAACTCCTCTTCCCAATTACCCCATTCACCACTCACATCAACCACCTCTTCCCCATAAACCCCACCTACCTTCAAAAATTCAAAATCAATTTCCCACCTATTCCCACCCTAATGGCCGAACATACACCCTCCCCTCTACCTATAAATACCCTTCCATTCTCCTTCATTTTCACACAACACAAACCCCTCTTCTCCCACTTAGCCGAACCTACATCTCTCCCTCTCTACCATATTTCTTCTTCTTCTTCTTCTCTTCTTTTCTTTCATGCTCGAGGGCGAGCAATATTTTAAGTTTGGTGTGGTAAAAGAATAAGCTTTTTGTTTTTTCCATTACCATCAATGGCACCTAAGGCCAGAGTATCCTCTAGAAAAGGAAAAGGGAAGACAAAAGCTTCCACCTCCGAGTCATGGGAGATGGAAAGATTCATCTCCAAGAGCCATCAAGACCACTTCTATGATGTTGTGGCAAAGAAGAAGGTGATCTCTGAGGTCCCTTTCAAGCTCAAGAAAAATGAGTATCCGGAGATCCGACATGAGATCCAAAGAAGAGGTTGGGAAGTCCTAACCAACCCCATGCAACAAGTCGGAATCTTAATGGTTCAAGAGTTCTATGCCAATGCATGGATCACTAGGAACCATGATCAAAGTATGAACCCGAGTCCAAAGAATTATCTCACAATGGTTCGGGGGAAATACTTAGATTTTAGTCCGGAAAATGTGAGGTTGGCGTTTCACTTGCCTATGATGCAAGGAGATGAACGCCCCTACACTAGAAGGGTCAACTTTAATCAAAGGTTAGACCAAGTCCTAATGGACATATGTGTGGAAGGAGCTCAATGGAAAAGAGACTCCAAAGGCAAGCCAGTTCAACTAAGAAGACTGGACCTCAAGCATGTGGCTAGAGGATGGTTGGAGTTCATTCAACG
>NC_029781.3:41200143-41200952 GCF_000817695.3 Arachis duranensis
TTTAATTATATTGATGTGGTGACAATACTTTTTGTTTTCTGAATGAATGCTTGAACAGTGCATATTTTTGATCTTGTTGTTTATGAATGTTAACATTGTTGGCTCTTGAAAGAATGATGAACAAAGAGAAATGCTATTGATGATCTGAAAAATTATGAAATTGATTCTTGAAGCAAGAAAAAGCAGTGAAAAGCAAAAGCTTGTGCGAAAAAAAATGGCAAAAAAAATATAGAAAAAGAAAAAGCAAGCAGCAAAAGCCAATAGCCCTAAAAACCAAAAGGCAAGGGTAAAAAGGATCCAAAGCTTTGAGCATCAATGGATAGGAGGGCCCAAGGAAATAAAATCCAGGCCTAAGCGGCTACATCAAGCTGTCCCTAACCATGTGCTTGTGTCATGAAGGTCCAAGTAAAAAGCTTGAGACTGAGTGGTTAAAGTCGTGATCCAAAGCAAAAAGAGTGTGCCTAAGGGCTCTGGACACCAAGGAAAAAAGAGTGTGCTTAAGAACCCTGGACACCTCTAATTGGGGACTCTGGCAAAGCTAAGTCACAATCTGAAAAGGTTCACCCAGTTATGTGTCTGTGGCATTTATGTATCCGGTGGCAATACTGGAAAACAAAGTGCTTAGGGCCACGGCCAAGACTCGTAAGTAGCTGTGTTCAAGAATCAACATGCTTAACTAGGAAAGTCAATAACACTATCCAAAATTCTAAGTTCCCAGAGACGCCAATCACTCTGAACTTCAAAGGAAAAAGTGAGATGCCAAAACTGTTCAGAAGCAAAAAGCTACAAGTCCCGGTCATCTAATTATA
>NC_029781.3:41201204-41201387 GCF_000817695.3 Arachis duranensis
CATTAGTTTTTATGTTAAATTCACATTTCTGGACTTTACTATGAGTTTGTGTGTTTTTCTGTGATTTCAGGTAAATTCTGGGTGAAATTGGGAGACTTGAGCAAAACTCTGAAAAAGGCTGACAAAAGGACTGCTGATGCTGTTGGAATCTGACCTCCCTGCACTCGAAATGGATTTTCTGGT
>NC_029781.3:41202848-41203224 GCF_000817695.3 Arachis duranensis
ATAAGCGTATGAAGATGCTTGTCCCTTCCGTCTCTCTGCTTTCCTACTGTCTTCATCCAATCCTTCCTACTCCTTTCCATGGCAAGCTTATGCAAGGGTTTCACCGTTGTCAGTGGCTACCTCCCATCCTCTCAGTGGAAATGTTCAACGCACCCTGTCACGGCACGGCTATCCATCTATCGGTTCTCAATCAGGCCGGAATAGAATCCAGTGATTCTTTTGCGTCTGTCTCTAACGCCCCACAATCGCGAGTTTCAAGCTCGTCACAGTCATTCAATCCTTGAATCCTACTCAGAATACGACAGACAAGGTTTAGACCTTCCGAATTCTCTTGAATGCCGCCATCAATTCTAGCTTATACCACAAAGATTCTGAT
>NC_029781.3:41203274-41204218 GCF_000817695.3 Arachis duranensis
TGGCTCGGTTGTCAGGCGAGCACTCGGTTGTCAGGCGATCAACCATGCATCGTGTATCAGGAATCCAAGAGATATTCACCCAATCTAAGGTAGAATAGAGGTGGTTGTCAGGCACACGTTCATAGTGAGAATGATGATGAGTGTCACGGATCATCACATTCATCAAGTTGAAGAACAAGTGATATCTTGGAACAAGAACAAGAGGAATTGAATAGAAGAACAATAGTAATTGCATTAATACTCGAGGTACAGCAGAGCTCCACACCTTAATCTATGGTGTGTAGAAACTCCACCGTTGAAAATACATAAGAACAAGGTCTAGGCATGGCCGAATGGCCAGCCTCCCAAAGAGGGCTCAATCATAAAAACATGATCAAAAGCTCTAAATACAATAGTAAAAGGTCCTATATATAGAGAACTAGTATCCTAGGGTGTACAGAGATGAGTAAATGGCATAAAAATACACTTTCGGGCCCACTTGGTGTGTGCTTGGGCTGAGCATTGAAGCATTTTCGTGTAGAGACTCTTCTTGGAGTTAAACGCCAGCTTTAGTGCCAGTTCCGGCGTTTAACGCTGGGATTCCTGAGGGTGACTTTGAACGCCGGTTTGGGCCATCAAATCTTGGGCAAAGTATGGACTATTATATATTGCTGGAAAGCCCAGGATGTCTACTTTCCAACGCCGTTGAGAGCACGCCTACTAAGCTTCTGTAGCTCCAGAAAATTTGCTTGGAGTGCAGGGAGGTCAGAATCCAACAGCATCTGCAGTCCTTTTTAGTCTCTGAATCAGATTTTTGCTCAGGTCCCTCAATTTCAGCCAGAAAATACCTAAAATCACAGAAAAACACACAAACTCATAGTAAAGTCCAAAAAAGTGAATTTTAACTAAAAACTAATAAAAATATACTAAAAACTAACTAGATCATACCAAAAACATACTAAAAA
>NC_029781.3:41211090-41211366 GCF_000817695.3 Arachis duranensis
GATAAAGATAGAGATACTTATGTAATTCATTGGTGGGAATTTCAGATAAGCGAATGGAGATGCTTGGTCCCTTCCGTCTCTTTGCTTTCCTACTGTCTTCATCCAATCCTTCCTACTCCTTTCCATGGCAAGCTTATGCAAGGGTTTCACCGTTGTCAGTGGATACCTCCCATGCTCTCAGGGGAAATGTTCAACGCACCCTGTCACGGCACGGCTATCCATCTGTCGGTTCTCAATCAGGCCGGAATAGAATCCAGTGATTCTTTTGCGTCTGTC
>NC_029781.3:41211935-41213085 GCF_000817695.3 Arachis duranensis
TTCTGAGGGTGACTTTGAACGCCAGTTTGGGCCATCAAATCTTGGGCAAAGTATGGACTATCATATATTGCTGGAAAGCCCAGGATGTCTACTTTCCAACGCCATTGAGAGCGCGCCAATTGGGCTTCTGTAGCTCCAGAAAATATGCTTCGAGTGCAGGGAGGTCAGAATCCAACAGCATCTGCAGTCCTTTTTAGTCTCTGAATCAGATTTTTGCTCAGGTCCCTCAATTTCAGCCAGAAAATACCTGAAATCACAGAAAAACACACAAACTCATA
Source organism: Arachis duranensis (assembly GCF_000817695.3). NCBI lineage: Eukaryota > Viridiplantae > Streptophyta > Magnoliopsida > Fabales > Fabaceae > Arachis > Arachis duranensis. The sequence goes on from NC_029781.3 coordinate 41,212,214, forward strand.
GTAAAGTCCAGAGAAGTGAATTTTAACTAAAAACTAATAAAAATATACTAAAAACTAACTAGATCATACTAAAAACATACTAAAAATAATGCCAAAAAGCGTACAAATTATCCGCTCATCAACGACCCAGTACACTTGCTGGTTAGTTGAACGGAGTTGTGAATTCAACTGGTGCCATAATAATGATTTCATACAAGTACAAAAGAATATGGATCACAATTTCGTCCACCAGTGATCTGCTACTTGGTTTTTTGTCCATTTTCTGTCTCTTATTTCTATATCAAACTCTTGCAGAAGCAACACCCATCTGATGAGTCTGGGTTTTGAATCCTGCTTTGTGAGTAGATATTTAAGAGCAGCATGATCAGTGTACACAATCACTTTTGATCCTACCAAATAGGATCTGAACTTGTCAATGGCGTAAACCACTGTAAGCAGCTCTTTTTCTGTGGTTGTGTAATTCTTCTGTGCGTCATTTAAAACACAACTGGCATAGTAAATGACGTGCAGAAGCTTGTCATGCCTCTGTCCCAATACTGCACCAATGGCATGGTCACTGGCATCACCCATCAATTCAAATAGTAATGTCCAGTCTGGTGCAGAGATGACTGGTGCTGTGACCAGCTTAGCTTTTAGGGTCTCAAACGCCTGCAGACACTCCTTATCAAAGATAAATGGCGTGTCAGTAGCTAGCAGATTGCTTAGAGGTTTGGCGATTTTTGAGAAGTCCTTTATAAACCTCCTATAGAATCCTGCATGCCCCAGAAAGCTTCTGATTGCCTTAACATTGGCTGGTGGTGGTAATTTTTCAATTACCTCTACCTTAGCTTGATCCACCTCTATTCCTTTGTGCGAAATTTTGTGCCCAAGGA
>NC_029781.3:41213233-41214940 GCF_000817695.3 Arachis duranensis
GCTGTATTGAGCCTTCTATAATCAATACACATACACCACCCTGTAATTGTTCTTGTAGGAACCAGTTCATTTTTTTCATTATGAACTACTGTCATGCCTCCCTTCTTAGGGACGACTTGGACAGGGCTTACCCAGGGGCTGTCAGAAATAGGATAAATAATCCCAACCTCTAGTAATTTAGTGACCTCCTTCTACACCACTTCCTTCATGGCTGGATTCAGCCGCCTTTGTGGTTGGACCACTGGCTTGGCGTCACCCTCTAATAGGATCTTGTGCATGCATCTGGCTGGGCTAATGCCCTTAAGATCACTGATGGACCACCCAAGAACTGTCTTGTGTGTCCTTAGCACTTGAATTAGTGCTTCCTCTTCCTGTGGCTCTAAGGTAGAGCTTGTGATTACAGGAAAGGTATCACCTTCTCCCAGAAATGCATATTTCAGGGAAGGTGGTAATGGTTTGAGCTCGGGTTTGGGAGGTTTCTCCTTTTCCTGAGAAATTTTCAGAGGTTCTATTATTTTCTCTGATTCCTCCAAATCAGGCTGAACATCTTTAAAGATGTCCCCTAGCTATGATTCGAGACTCTCAGCCATATTGACCTCTCTTACCAGAGAGTCAATAATATCAACACTCATGCAGTCATTTGGGGTGTCTGGATGTTGCATGGCTTTGACAACATTCAACTTGAACTCATCCTCATTGACTCTCAAGGTTACTTCCCCTTTTTGGACGTCAATGAGGGTTCGGCCAGTTGCTAGGAAGGGTCTTCCTAGAATGAGAGTTGCACTCTTGTGCTCCTCCATTTCCAGCACCACAAAGTCAGTAGGGAAGGCACATGGCCCTACCTTGACAATCATGTCTTCAATCACGCCTGATGGGTATTTAATGGAACCATCAGCAAGTTGAAGACATATCCGGGTTGGTTTGATTTCTTCAGTCAAACCAAGCTTTCTGATAGTAGATGCAGGTATTAGGTTGATACTTGCCCCAAAATCACATAAAGCTTGCTTGGTGCAATTACCCTCTAATGTGCATGGTATTATAAAGCTCCCGGGATCCTTAAGCTTCTCAGGTAAGCTTTTCAGAATGACTGCACTGCATTCTTCAGTGAGGTAGACTTTTTCAGTTTCCCTCCAATCCTTCTTATGACTTAAGATCTCTTTCATGAACTTAGCATAAGAGGGTATTTGCTCAAGTGCTTCTGCAAACGGAATCTTTATTTCAAGAGTCCTAAGATAGTCTGCAAAGCGAGCAAATTGCTTATCCTGTTCCGCTTGGCGGAGTTTTTGAGGATAAGGCATTTTGGCTTTATATTCCTCAACCTTAGTTGCTGCAGGTTTATTACCTACAGAAGTGGGTTGGGAAGCCTTTTTAGAAAGGTTGTTATCAGCACTTGTAAGTGACTGATCCCCCACTGGCGTTTGAATGCCAGGGGTGGAAGCTGGGGTGGCGTTAGACGCCACCTCCTTACTTGTTACTGGCATCTGAACGCCAGAACTATGATTCCCTTGGGCGTTCAACGCCGGATTCATGCTTGTTTCTGGCGTTGAATGCCATGAATGAGCATGGTCCGGGCGTTCAGCGCCAGCTTTGTTCTTCTCTGGGCTCTGACTGTCCTCAGAGGGATTTTGAGTATCCTCTTGTTCATTTCTTGGTTTCCTGCTGCTTTGAAGTGAGGTATTTAATGTTTTCCCACTTCTTAATTGAACT
>NC_029781.3:41215508-41216838 GCF_000817695.3 Arachis duranensis
CACGTACTGTGTCAGCAATTTGTAAGAATTGTGCCAAAAACTCAGTAGGCTCTTCCTGTGGAAGACTGGAATACTGGCAGTTTTGCTGCACCATGATAATGAGCTGAGGATTCAACTCAAAGCTACTAACTCCAATGGAGGGTATACAGATACTACTCCCATATGAAGCAGTAGTGGGGTTAGCATATGACCCCAGAGTCCTCTTGGACTGTTCATTCCCACTTAGTTCCATAATGGAATAAAGGAGATGATATGTATGTTAATATTATTTATTTTATAAAAATTTATTTTATAAATTAAAATAAAAACGAAATAAATAAAAGAAATTGAAAATATTTTAAAATTGAAATCTGAATTTTTATATAAAATTTTCGAAAAAGTAGTTTAAAATTAGTTAGGAAAGATATTTTTTGGAATTTTGAATTTTTTTTGATGAAAGAGAAAAACACACAAAAGACACAAGACTTAAAATTTTTAGATCCAATGCTCCTTATTTTCGAAAATTTTTGGAGGGAAAACACCAAGGAATACCAAACATAAAAATTTTAAGCTTACCAAGACAAATTTTCGAAAATTAAAGAAAAATTAACAAGAAAACACCAAACTTAGAGTTTGGCACAAGATTCAATCAAAGAAAAAATTATTTTTGAAAAAGAATCCAAAGAAGATACCCAATTATCAAGAACAACTACTAAAGCTCCAGCCAATTGGCAGCAACTTCAGTGTTGATTTTAAAGATGTATTATATTTATGGATAAAAGTATAAAATTTTTGAAAGCTAATGTTTTGAAAAAGTACAAGAAAAACAAGAAAAGACACAACACAAGAAAAACTCAAGATCAAACAAGAAAAATAAACAACACAAAACAAGAAAAACTCAAGATCAAACAAGAAAAATAACCAAGAACAACTTGAAGATCAATGAAGAACAAAGAACACAAGTTCGAAAATTTAAAGAAAAATATAAAATATGTAATTAACACCAAACTTAGAGCAAGACACTAAACTCACGAAAATTAACAATTAATTAAGAAAAATAATATTTTTGAAAAGAAATTTTTGAAAATAAACTATCCTATCAGGATTTAATGACTCTATAATAATAAAAATAAATTATTCCTAATCTAAGAAATAAAATAAACCTTTAGTTGTTCAAACTCGATCAATCCCCGGCAACGGCGCCAAAAACATGGTGCACGAATTTGTGATCCGTACAACTAACCAGCAAGTGCACTAGGTCGTCCAAGTAATACCTTACGTGAGTAAGGGTCGAATCCCACGGAGATTGTTGGTTTGAAGCAAGCTATATTTATTTTATTATTCTTAGTCA
>NC_029781.3:41216952-41225244 GCF_000817695.3 Arachis duranensis
ATATGTTGGAGTTTTGGAGATGCTTTGTCCTCTGAATTTCTGCAATGTAATATTCAACTCAATTGTTTGTAAAGCCCGTCTACAGTAAGCTGTATGTAGGGTGTCACCATTGTCAGTGGCTACCTCCCATCCTCTCAGTGAAAACGGTCCAGATGCTCTGTCACAGCACGGCTAATCAGCTGTTGGTTCTCGATCATGTTGGAATAGGATCCATTGATCCTTTTGCGTTTGTCATCACGCCCAGCAATCATGAGTTTGAAGCTCGTCACAGCCATTCAATCCTTGAATCCTACTCGGAATACCACAGACAAGGTTTAGACTTTCCGGATCCTCAAGAATGGCCGCCATCAATTCTAGCTTATACCACGAAGATTCTAATTAAAGAAGCTAAGAGATGCCCATTCAATCTGATGTAGAATGGAGGTGTTTGTCAGGCACACGTTCATGGATTGAGGAAGGTGATGATTGTCACGGATCATCACCTCCTTTACAATTAAGTGCGAATGAACATCTTAGATAGGAACACACAAATGTTTGAATGAAATAGAAACAATTGCATTAATTCATTGAGACGCTGCAGAGCTCCTCACCCCCAACAATGGAGTTTAGAGACTCATGCCGTCAAAGTGTATAAAATTCAGATCTGAAAAATGTCATCAGGTACAAGATAAGTCTCTAAAAGTTGTTTAAATAGTAAACTAGTAACCTAGGTTTACAGAATATGAGTAAACTAAGATAATTGGTTCAGAAATCCACTTCTGGGGCCCACTTGATGTGTGCTGGGGCTGAGACTAAAGCTATCCACGAGCTGAAGCTTTTCTTGGAGTTGAACTCCAAGTTATAACGTGTTTTGAGCGTTCAACTCCGGATCATGACGTGTTTCTGGCGTTTAACTCCAGACAACAGCATGTACTTGGCGTTCAACGCCAAGTTACGTCATCTATCTTCGCGCAAAGTATGAACTATTATATATTGCTGGAAAGCCCTGGATGTCTACTTTCCAACGCCGTTGAGAGCGCACCAATTGGACTCCTATAGCTCCAAAAAATCCATCCCGAGTGCAGGGAGGTCAGGATCCAACAGCATCAGCAGTCCTTTTTCAGCCTAACTCAGATTTTTGCTCAGCTCCCTCAATTTCAGCCAGAAATTTCCTGAAATCACAGAAAAACACATAAACTCAAAGTAAAGTCCAGAAATATGATTTTTTCCTAAAAACTAATAATATTCTACTAAAAACTAATTAAAACATACTAAAATCTACATGAAGTTACCCCCAAAAAAGCATATAAAATATCCGCTCATCAGTAAGAAAGGTTGATTGCTTGGTTTAGAAACTATACTTGAAACCATAATTTATTATAACTTTTAAACCATCAATCTTTTGTTCTTCAAAATGGCGTCGTTGCTGGGGAATTGCAAACATGTGCCTTACTATTGGTTATTGTAAATATTTTTCAAAAAAAAAATTTCAGATTTTTATTTTAAAATTTTTATCTTATCTTATCTTATTTCAAAATCAAATTTCAAATTTCAAATCTTTAAAAAAATCATTTTTTTTCAAAATCTTATCTTATCCTTTTTCAAAAATTATATGTTTTTCAAAATCCTATCTTATCTTGTTTAAAAATCTTATCTTTTTCAAAATATTTTCTTTTTGTTAGTTTTTATTTCTATTTTCTCCTACTACTATGAACTCTCACCCCTTTGGCTATGAGTCTGGTTACAATTATGTTGCAGGAAGAAGAAATTACAATGAGAACAGGTATCAAGGTTGGAAGAATCAAAGATGGGAGGGGCCACAAGGATTTGATCAACCCTCATGGCAACAACCACCTCCAATGGACTATCAACAACCATTCTGTAATGCATATCAAGGCAATGGCTATGGTGAGCACTCTTTTGATTATCAACAACCACTACCATATGCCTATGAACCCCCTCCTCAACATGACTTTGGACCACCATACTTACAACGCCCTTACTACCAAACAACCTCATATAATCCTAACCCTCAACCACCATACCAACCACCTTATGAGTCATATGAACCATATATTAAACCACCCAAATTCTAACCCAATTACTCCCAAGAACCACCACATCAATATTCACCATCACCATATCCATCAATGCAAGAGCACTATGATCCTACTTATGATAGCCGAGCGCAACAAGAATCAAGGGATCGTCTCACAGAAACAGTGGAAAAATTTCATGCAACCCTTCGCCAACTGGATCAAGCAATAAATCTATTACCTTCCCAACGTTCGGACATTCAAAGAACCCCCATGGCTTCATATGGAGAACCTTCTGAAGAACGTGGCAGGAAGGAGAAGTCAGAAACTCCGGTGGATAGTTAGCAGCACAATTTTGTATTAGAGCAATTGGAAGAAGCTATGTCTGCCATTGAAGAGGAAGAAGTGGTTGAAGACTTAGGAGATGTATAACCTCCATGGGAAATTCAAGTCATAGAGCCTCCTTCAAAGACGTTTGAAATTGATGTTGAGGAGGGTGTACAACCTCCAAGGCATCTCATGGTTGAAGACTTTGAAGGGGATGATCAAGAGATGGATTCAATCATTAATGAATTCTTATCTACATTTGAATTCTCTCCTATTGGACTTGACCTGGAGATTAAAGAAGAAGAAGCACAACCTCCTATGCCCTTGGTGAACAATAAAGCAGAACTTGAATCAGAAGAAAGCTACCAAGAGGAAGATGTTAAAATTGAAGAAGCTTGCAAAGAGGTGGAAGATGTCAAAGAAGAGCACAAGGGAGTGGAGCTTGCACATTCATTAGAAACACCTCCCCCTAAGTTGCCATCATCCTTCACAACATTCAAGTGGGTAAAATTCATATCCCTTAGTTTTCGAATTCCACTTGAATATGGGCTACTGGAGACGGATGGTCAACTTAGAGCTCTTTGTCGCATTAAGTGTAAGAGGACGATGGTTAGTGGTAAAAATTGTCCTGCAAGGTTCATCATGGTTGAAAGCTCAAAGTTTAAACGCAAAGGTTGGTGTAGAGCTCAATTGAATGGGTCTAGGAAGTTGTTTGGACGCTTCAGTGAGAATTCTAAGGCTGAACCACCCAGATAGAATCATGATAATCAACTTGAAGACGGGTGTAGAAACAAGATTTGGGATCCAGGAATATATGAGGATCAATTTTGGGAGCTCAAAGCTCGTGAAGAACTCCATCAAAGCTTGAGGAATTTACTTAGTATGGATAGAGGTTATTGGAAGACCAAGCATTGGTGGAAGTTTCAAGATGAGTTCAAGCACAAGCCACCATGACAAGAAGCTCACCAGAATGTCCTACTTAAGGACTTTAACTAAAAGTGCTAGGTGGGAGACAACCCACCATGGTATGATCGTTCCCTCTTCAGTTTTAATTCTAGTCTGTTTTGTTTGTTTTTGAGTTTTGATTGAACCTGGAATTGTGCATAACATTCATTGCATTCTGCATTCTACATACCAAAAAAAGAAAAATTTTGCGCGCGACGTGTAATCGTTGCCGACGCGTAAGCGTCACCGGCGCGTCCGCATCATAGCTGCACTGGGAAGAAAATAAATTGAATAGAGAGTCACGTGAGAGTGTGGTTGGAGGCGTGCTTTTGGCACAAATTGGTCCACATGACCGCGTCGCTGACGCGTCCGCGTCATGTGGGAAAAATGCCTCCCATGCATCTGCGTCACTCACGCGAACTCGTGCCTCAGAATCGACGTAAAAAGGGTGTATGGCCGAAAGTTGTGATGGAGTGGGGCTGGAGCCGTGCTAGAAGCACAAGCCCTACCACGCGAACGCGTGTCCCACGCGTCTGCATTGTTTTTCAAAATAGGCCATCCACGCGATCGCATCAACCACGCGACCGCGTCACCCCAAAATTTGGCAATAAGCATTTAAAAACAGAGAGTTACGCGACCGCAAAGCTTCCCTCACGCTAATAGCACAAATCGATCCACGCGACCGCGTGGATGACGCGTCCGCGCATTTCATAGAAGCGCTATCCGCGCGAATGCGTCACTCATGCGTCCGCATCACAAGTGGCGCACAGCTTATCCAAATCAGCCAAATATCTTATCTTTTCTTCCCCATATCTAAATCTTTTCTTTCCTTCTTATTTCTTTCTTCCTCCTTTCTTACTTTCTTTTTCTTTTCCATTGGTGTTGAAATTCTCTTCTTCAACTATTGCATCTTTTCTTGAATTAATCTGGTGCTTCATGACTTGTTTTATTCTAATTGGATATTATTATTCATAAGTCAATGCTAATTTTTATAATACTGATATTCCTTTTGCATTGATATGCACTTACACTATCTTGCATTACCCACACTCTCTTCCCCATTGTTGCAACTTTTGCACTATTGATATGTCATTTGCTTCCACTATTTTCTCACTTGCATGTTGTAGCTACCATGTAATTGAGACCTTTATTATTTGGCATTAACACCCATATTTTATTTATGTTCTTATCTTTATTTTTGGGTTACTTTCCTTCCATTTTCTCTTCTTTCAGGATGGCCACCATGAAGAGAGAGAAAAAGCTTCTTAATGGGGAGACAGGCAAGTCAATCTACACAATCTATAGAGAAAGACATCAGTTGGAGCAGCCCGTCTACTTGTACATCTTAGCATGCACCGAGGACGGTGCAATCTTTAAGTATGGGGAGGTCGATACCGATCTCCACGGGTTAGTTATTCTTTTCTCAACACCATTGTCTTATTTTTTTATCATTTCATTGTTGCATTGCATAATAGATTGCATGTGTAGTTGATTGTTTGCATTTAAGTACTACTTGGTTGAAAATAATAAGTTTCTTTTTAAGATCCTATTTTTGAAAAGAATTTCACTAATTTAAATAAAAAAAATTTAAATTTTTCTATATCTTAAATTTGTTTGGAAGTTGTAATTGGAACATGGTTTTTGAGCTAAAGAACACACAACCGTGAAAACTTTGAGCCTAAATATATGGTTACATTATTTAAACCATAACTATTTTTTTCTTGTGTGTTTTCTTCTCTATGATAGCAATCTTTACTTTGTTTCAGTTTATATGTCCATTATTTAGTGTATTTACATGCTTGCATATGATTGATGCCATATTTGACTATTAACTCACTTATCCCAAATAAGCCTACCCTTTTATGTCACCATTTTTAGCCCCCTTTGAACTTTTTAATCCCCTTCTATTCTATAACCACATTACTAGCCTTAAGCAGAAAAACAAAATAAAAATCCCAAGTTGAATCCTTGGTTAGCTTAAGTTAGATATTGTGTATAATTTAAGTGTGGGAAATTTTATGGGAACATGGAATGATAGAAAAAAAAGTAGGGAATTAAATTGAATAAGTTATTTGAAAATTTATATATATATATATATTACCCCAAATGCAAAATAAAAATAATCAATGCACATGGGACAAAATTCAAAAAAAAAAAAAGTTTGATACATGAGCATGTAATACAAAAGTGGGAAAAATTTGGGTATCTAGGTAAAGCATTTTAAATTGTATAAAGTATGTATATGTTAGGTGAGATCTTAGACTAATCAAGGGTTCAATTATTTAGCTCACTTAGCCTTATATATATATCCTTACCCTTACCTTAGCCCTATTACAACCTTGAAAAAGACCTTATGATGTTTGTATGTATACATTAAATATTTGTTGATTGGTTAGATGAAGAACGAAGTTTAGTAAGCATGATTAGAGAAGAATAGAGTGATCACCCTATACACTTGAGAGTTAGAGTGATATACACTACCAGTAAGGGTTCAATGCTTGATTCTATGTTCCCTGGTTTCATTAGCTATCTTCTTACAAGTCTACTTACTTTTTATTGTATAATTTGAATTAGTGGAATTTGATTCATATTTGTCTTGAAGAACTTATTTACTTTTAACCAAGTTCATACATAGGTTGCATTGCATACTCTCTATCATTCCTCTTCACTCCTTTATAGCTTCTCTTGAGCTTAGCATGAGGACGTGCTAATGTTTAAGTGTGGGGAGGTTGATAAACCACTATTTTATGGTTTATCTTGTGCTCAATTTAGTGGTTTTTATCAAGCCTTTGCCCACTTATTCATACTATTTGCATGGTTTTACAATTCCTTCCTGATTTCGTGCTATGATTGAAAACATGCTTCTTTGGCTTTTATTTTCTTTTATTTAAATCCTCTCTTATTACCATTAGATGCCTTGATATGTGTGTTAAGTAATTTCAGAGATTACAGGGCAGGAATGGCTTAGAGGATGGAAAGGAAGCATGCAAAAGTGGAAGGAATACAAGAAGTTGAAGGAACTGCAAAGCTGTCAGCCTGACCCTCTCGCACTAAAATGATCATAACTTGAGCTACAGAAGTTCAAATGACGCGGTTCTAGTTGCGTTGGAAAGCTAACGTCCGGAGCTTCGATTTGATATATAATTTGCCATAGTATCCATGCAGATAGGCAACACGAACGCGTGCTCTACGCGGACGCATCGCAGTAACAAAAATCAGCGTGGCAGATTTCATAACCAGCGAATTCCGAGCTGTTTTTGACCCAGTTCTCGGCCCAGAAAATACAGATTAGAAGCTATAAAGTGGGGGAATACATCCATTCATCAACATTGATTCATAATTCACACTTTTCATAATTTAGATGTAGTTTTTAGAGAGAGAGGTTATATCCTCTCTCTTAGGATTGAGGATTAGGATTAGGATTAGGATTTCAACTTCTTCATCACAGGTTTAATGATCCTTTAATTTATTTTCTACTTTTATTTATTAGTTTAGTTGATTACTTGATGTTGCCAATTTGGCTTATGGATTTCTATGTTCAATCTAACTTTCTATTTAATATAATTCGAGGTATTTCAGATTTATGATTGCTTTCCTTTATTTATATATATAATTTAGATTTTTCCCCCTTTTGGCTTTGATTAGGTAATTGGTAACACTTGAGTTGTCAAACTCAGCAGTGATTGAAATGGACAGATTCTAATTGATCTAGATTGCTCTAAAGCTAGTCCTTCCACAAGGATTGACTAGGACTTGAGGATCAAGCTAATTAGACCACTTGACCTTCCTTTGTTTAATAAAGGATAACTAAGTGGGATTAAAACCCAATTCTCATCACACCTGATAAGGGTAACTACGATAGGAATTCCAATTCTAATACCTTGCCAAGAGTTTATTTTATTATTACTATTTTATTTTTTTTATCACTTAACATACTTGTTCCTTACTTTCAAGACCCCAATTTACAAGACTCATAACCAATAATAAGAACATACCTCCCTGTAATTCCTTGAGAAGACTGATGCATTCGCATATTTGCCATTTTAACTAGTTAGTTTAGTTAGTTTTAGCTTAGGTTCATTCACTTTCTTTGAAATAAATGAGCAATTTTGTGAGTTTTCCTCCATGCATCCATGAACCAAGAATTAAGTGAAATTTGGCATAATTCATGCAAATAAATCAAGGAGTTTATATACAAGTTGATGTGAATGATTCCCTTGAAAATTATTGCATAAGATGGCAAAACTTTGAGGAAAGTTCTTTGGTTTATGTTAGATGATGAAGCAAGAAGACAATGGAGTAAGAAAATATTGGAGAAAGGAAGAACAAGCAAGTTGGCAACTTGGAAATCAAGTTGGCAACTTGCTAGTGTGTGTCCAGCAGAGTTGGCAGCTTGACCTCCCCCTCTTCAAGGATGAATATCTTGAACCACAAGGATCCAATTGGCATGATTCCAATTGCGTTGAGAAGCTGACATCAAGAGCTTTCCAACGATATACAATAGTCCATAATGTGGCAAGAAATGGAAGCTCAAAACAGAGGGAAACTTAAGCCCCAAGAGCAAGGAAATGGAGCATTGCAAGTTGCCAACTTGAGGACCAAGTTGGCAACGCCATGAAGCCACCAGGGGAGATGTTGGCACGTTGTTGCTGGCGTGTTTGCCAACAACGTGGGCAACAACGCCCAAGCCAAGAAGAAAAGAGAGCCTGGCGTTGTTGCTGGCGTGTTTGCCAACAACTTGGGCAACAACGCCCAGGCAGCTTGAGGATGCTCTCTTCAAGAACGTATATCTTGAGCTAGAAAACTCCAATTGAGGTGAAATCAGTGGCATTGGAAAGTAGACATCAAGAGCTTTTCAACCATATATCACAATATGAAATTGGAGTTCATTTGAAGATTCAAATGTTGGCTTCATTTAGAGCCTCAAACATGGAAAGTATTGTTTCTGGCTTGCTCACCAAGTTGGCAACGCCCAACCAAGTTGCCAACGCCCAAAATGAAGAAA
>NC_029781.3:41253755-41263610 GCF_000817695.3 Arachis duranensis
TTTGAGGAATGAGCCACATAATTCAGTTTAGAGTTCATCCTTTCATGATTTCTTTAATCAATATACCTTGGTTAGTATGTGAGATGTAACTCTCCTTGGTTGAGATTTTGGAAATTGTGTGGCTGGATTAAATTTGATCTTCATCTCTTCTCATTAACAATTAGATCACGAGAGTGGCAATTGGCTATGTTGAGAGAGATTGAATCACCAAGAGATTGGGATCCAATCACCCACTTGCCATAGATCTATACCCAAGATTGAGAAGGATTTGACTAACATCAATTCATGAAAACTAACATCTCTAATCCCTAATGATCCTCTCTATCATTAATTCTCATTTCTCTTGCTCTAGTTATTTGATTACCCATTTCCCAATCCCTTTCTACATTCTGTCTATTTACTACTCTTGTTATTTACATTCGGTTCATCTACTTCTTGCCATTTACTCTTATGTTCTTTAAATTTCTGCACCCTTTAATTCCTTGCCATTTATCTTTGATGTTATTTAAGTTTCTTGCAATTTAAGTTTCAGTTATTTACTTCCATTTTATTTCTATATTCTTGTTCTTAATTGCCATTTAAATTCCTGTCATTATGTTCAAAAGTCACATTGCTCATAAAATCAAAAATCATGTTAGCTTGACTAAACTTACCATTTAACTAAAGTTGCTTAATCTACCAATCCTCGTGGGATCGACCTCACTCTTTGTGAGTCTTATTACTTGATACGACCCGGTATACTTGCCGGTTATACGTAAATTCTCATTTTTACGTATCAAAGACGACCCGATGTTTAAATACTTCGATTATCAATTTCAAAGGGGTTTGTTACTTGTGACAACCAAAACGTTTGTAAGAAAGGTTGATTGCTTGGTTTAGAAACTATACTTGCAATGAGAATTTATTATAACTTTTAAACCATCAATCTTCTGTTCTTCAGTAATCCCAAAAGTTAAATTCGATATGAAAGAAGACGAATATCCAGAGATCCAAGAGCAAATTCGAAACAAGAGCTGGGAAATCCTAGATAAACCTGAAACAAAGGTGGGAAGAAACATGGTTCAGGAATTCTACTCTAATCTGTGGCAAAATAGACAGGCAGAGAATAGCTGGAACCGCCTTCTATGACTATCAAACTCTGGTCAGAGGGAAGATTGTTCACCTCCACCCTGACAAAATAAGAAAGATCTTCAAGCTGCCTCAACTGCAAGATGACCCAGACTCCTTTAATAGGAGAATGATGAGAACAAATAAGAGCTTGGACAAAATTCTAGAGGACATATGCCTCCCTGGAACCAAGTGGACAACCAACACAAAGGGTGTCCCAAACCAACTCAAGAGAGGAGATCTCAAACCAGTCGCCAGAGGCTGGCTGGACTTCATTGAACATTCTATACTGTCCACTAGAAACTGCTCTGAAGTCAGCATCAAAAGAGCAGTAATGATCCATTGCATTATGTTGAGAAAAGAAGTGGAAGTTCATCAGTTAATTTCTTGTGAACTGTACACAATTGCAAACAAGAACTCCAAATATGCCAAATTGGCTTATCCAAGCTTAATCTCTATGCTATGTAAAGATGTTGGGGTAAAGATAGGAGTAAATGAGTATATCTCAGTTGAGCAACCAATCACCAAAAAATCAATGGAAGGACAACAAGTGCAGGACGACCCAATTAAGAGGAAAGCACAGGAGTTCCTCCCGGAAATCCCTCAAATTGAATATTGGGAGCGTCTTGAAGCATATCTTACCAAGTTACAAGAAGCTATGGACCAACTAAAGGAAGAACAGAAAAATCAAAATAGAATGCTTTGTAAACTGCTTGGGGAACAAGAAGAGCAAGGGCGTGAACTGAAGGAACTGAAGCGTCAGAAGCTATCTCTTGAAGGGCCAAGCAACCGACAGACTAAAGGAGCATCCACCTCCCAAAATAAAGGTTGTTGAGTCTTAATCTTAGCCTTAACTCTGTGATAATTGTTCTTATTAGGAATTTACCTTAGAAGTTATATATGAGTAGTAGTAATTAGTATATTTATTTTGATTTTATCTCCAATTAAGCTATAATTTATTTTTCTCATCATCATCAAATATGAATAAAATAGCAAATTTTTAGAATAAGGAGGCAATATTTTTTTCGAGTTTTTAATAAGAAAAATTCAAATTATTTATATGTCATGGCAATACTTTTTGTCTTCTGAACAGTGCATAATTTTGATAGTGGAGTTTATGAATGTTAAATCTATTGGCTCTTGAAGGAATGATGAACAAGAGAAATGTTATTGATGATCTGAAAAATCATGAAATTAATTCTTGAAACAAGAAAAAGCAGTGAAAAAAAAGGAGAAGTAGAAAAATCCAATAGCCCTTTAAACCAAAAGGCAAGGAGAAAAAGGATCCAAGGCTTTGAGCATCAATGGAAAATAGGGCCTAAAAGGAATAAAATCCTGGCCTAAGCGACTAAATCAAGCTATCCCTAACCATGTGCTTGTGTCATGAAGGTCCAGGTGAAAAGCTTGAGACTGAGTGGTTAAAGTCGTGATCCAAAGCAAAAGAGTGTGCCTAAGAACTATGGACACCTTTAACTGGGGACTTTAGCAAAGCTGAGTCACAATCTGAAAAGGTTCACCCAGTTAGGTTTCTGTGGCATTTATGTATCTGGTGGTAATACTGGAAAATAAAATGCTTAGGGTCACAGCCAAGACTCATAAGTAAATGTGTTCAAGAATCAACATACTGAAATAGGAGAACCAATAACATTATCGGAATTTTGAGTTCCTATGGATGCCAATCATTCTGAATTTCAAAGGATAAAGCGAGATGCCAAAACTGTTCGGAAGCAAAAAGCTACTAGCCCCGCTCACCTAATTAGAATCTGAGCTTCACTTAAAACTCTGAGATATTATTGCTTCTTTATTTCTCTTTATCCTATTTTATTTATCTAGTTGCTTGGGGACAAGCAACAAAAGAAGCCTCATCAATCTTAGAAGAAGAAAAAGTCCTGATCATAACAGGTCAGGATCAAGGATGGATGACTCCCATAATTAACTACCTCAAAATAGAAGCACTCCCCACAGAAGAAAAGGAGGCAAAGAGGTTGAAACGGGAGGCACAATACTACACTATCATAAACAATACTCTATACAAAAGAGGGATTTCAATACCATTGTTAAAATGTGTACCGACTTCTAACAGAAAGGAAGTCCTAGAAGAAGTACACAGTGGCATTTTTTACAATCACCTAGGAGCACACACACTTACCAAAAAAGTACTTCGCGTAGGGTTCTATTGGCCAACTCTACAAAAGGAAGCCATAGAGTTCGTAAAGACGTGTCCATCATGCCAGAAACATGCCAACTTTCACATTTCCCCACCAGAGGAGCTCATCAGTATAACCTCACCTTGGCCATTCGCAAAATAGGGAGTCGGCCTTCTCGGGCCCTTCTCTCAGGGATCAGGACAAGTCAAATTCCTCACAGTGGGGATAGACTATTTCACAAAGTGGATCGAGGCAGAACCCCTAGCTAATGCCACTGCTCAAAGAAGCCAAAAATTCCTATATAGGAACATTGTCACGAGGTTCGGGGTTCCATACTCCATCACCACAGACAATGGTACCCAGTTCACAGATGCAGGCTTCAGAAAGCTAGCGGCCAACTTGAATATAAAACAGCAATTTACTTCCGTAGAACATCCCCAAGCCAATGGACAAGCCGAAGCTGCCAACAAAGTCATACTGGCTGGGTTGAAACAGAGATTACACGATGCAAAAGGAGCTTGGGCCGAGGAGCTCCCACAAGTCTTATGGGCATATCGAACAATGCCACATTCCACCACAAAGGAATCACCCTTCCGATTAGCGTATGGAATGGAGGTAGTGATCCCAGTAGAGATCGAAGAAAGTTTGCCTAGAATGATCTACTATAGCGAAGAAGCCAACTCCCAACTTCAAAGGGAAGAGCTCTACCTACTTCCGGAAGTCCGAGAAGGAGCCCGGATTAGGGAAGAAGCATTAAAACGACGAATGGATTCTATATATAATCAAAAGGTAATACAGTGAGCTTTTGCTGAGAACGACCTCATCCTAATCCGAAATGACATCAAAACAACTCGACCTGGAGAAGGAAAGCTGGCAGCAAACTGGAAAGGACCCTACCAAGTCATAGAAGTACTTGGGAAAGGCTACTACAAACTGTCCGAACTCGATGGGCGGGAGCTCCCTAGGTCATGGCACACCTGCAACCTAAGAAGTTATTATAGTTAGGGATGATAAAGGATCTTGGGATAAGGCGTACTCTTTTTCCTGAAAGGGTTTTTTAACGAGGCGCCAAGCCAAGACCTACAAATCAACCGATTTAGGGAATTGACCCCCTGCATATATATTTGCATTCTTTTTTAATAAAATATGCTCAGATTTTCTACAAATGCTCAAGCCGCATTAATCTGAAACATTCATCGTCCGATTATAAAGCTACAGATTGACAGAAAGTGAAAGTCAAATTCACTATGCGATCACGATAAAGACCAAAAATGAAAATCAAATTCATTAAAAGGTCGACCAAACGAGGATTAAAACCCAATCTCTACAAAATCGGCAAAGATGAAAACATAATAATGCAGGAAGTTATAGAAAGTGATCCATAGAAAGGACTTTACGAGGTCCTAATAAAATGGATTGCTATAAAATAACGTAAAGGATGACCGACATAAAGAAGTCGAACCAGTCGCATAAACCGGAGTTATAAGTAAAGCCCTGCAAAGAGGTCTGGCCATCCCTATAAAAGAGGATTACTATAACTTAGAAGAGCTCGACATGATGAAGTCGGACTCCCACAAAACAAGTTATAAAAGTAGTCCTTGAAAGAGACCTGAACAAGGTCCAAAAAAGAGGATTACAAAATAACTTAGAAGAGCCTGACGTGATAAAAGTTATAAAAGTAATCCCTGAAAGAGACCTGAACAAGGTCCAAAAAAGAGGATTACAAAAATAACTTAGAAGAGCCCGACATGATGAAGTCGGACTCCCACAAAATAAGTTATAAAAGTAATCCCTGAAAGATACCTGAACAAGGTCCAAAAAAAGGGATTATAAAATAACTTAGAAGGACCCGGCATGATGAAGTCGGCCCAAAGTATACAAGTTATAAAAGTAATCCCTGAAAGAGATCTGAACAATGTCCAAGAAAGAGGATTACAGAATAACTTAGGAGGACCCGACATGATGAAGTCGACCCAAAACATAAAGCTACAAAAGTAACCACTGAAAGAGACCTAAATGAGGTCCAAAAAACAGGGTTACAAACAACAACTCGGACAAAAACCGACCTGAAGAAATCGGCAACCTCAGCATTATAATTCCTAACAAAGACCTGAACAAAGTTCAAATAAAATGAATTGCTGAAAACAGCATCAAGCAAAGGAATCAAGCCGATCATGTCAGACAAAGTTCCAACACTCTCAAAGCCTATGAAGATACCAAGACAAGTACAGACAGACATGATATAAAAATACAAAGTTATAATAATAGCCAGCTTCAGAGGCCACCAAGTTTAGCCCAAAAAGCCTGGAAACTACTTTGTTTATCAAAATAAAGTTGCTAAACCAGCAACTAAAAAAGTGTCAAAAGTCAGCAAAATAAAGAGTTCAAAAGCCCACAAGCCGGGCTATCTACACAAGTAATTACAAAAATCAGTTAAACACCTAAAGGCTTCTCGGCAGCATCAGCACAGGGTGAAGGAGGGCGAGTCTGGAGAGGCACTGCGTCTACTGTCCCATCATCCTGATTCAATATTTGGCAATCAGGATATAATTCGGGATGAGTATGAGCTGAAGAAGCCGACACAACAGAAGCTTTGGCGACAGGCTTAGTGGGAGGCTCAACATCATCATCATTGGGATCATAGGGGACAATCTTGTCATTCTTCACAACATTATCCAAACTAAATAAAGTAAGGTCGACCTCCAGGGCAAGAACCCGAACCTGCTCCTTCAGGTTCTCATAAGCAGCAGTTACGCTGCCTACAAGTTGACCCTGGAGCTCAGAATAATCAACCCGGGCCGACTCTAACTCCTCTTTGAGACGTATCACTTCCCTGTAAGTCGTAACATAGCTGTCTTTGTGCTTTAATGCCGTGTCCTCAGCCAACTGCACAGAAGCCGCCAAGGCAAGAGAGCTGGCCTTCTCCCCCTCAAGCTCCTTCTCTAGTTTAGTCACCTTCACTTCGAGCTCCTCCTTCAGACCCTTCATTTGATCGACCTTTCACTTAGCTTCCTCCACAAAGGCTTTGGTAGCATGTAGAGGAAGATTTTGAGCAGTTCGATACAGGACAGCTCCCATATGAGCCATCTTAACGCTGTTTCAAGTTATAAAATCTAAGTGATGAAGGAGAGAAACATCATCCATGGAGAGGGCACCATAAGGAGCAATCTGCTGGTTGAGAAATCTAATGGGGTCAAAATAAGGGGCATCCAGATTGAAAGGTTCAACGGTTTGAGGTCTTTTGGAAGGAGGGACGGCCGAAGAAGAAACCACAGCAGCAGTAGAAGACTGTGGAGGATTCACTAAACGAACCCAAGGAGTAGGGATCATTCTCCTCGGGCCAGGAGAACACGGCACAGACAACTTCAATGGGACCTGAGAGGACCCTTCCCCATCCACCCGAGTCGAGGTATTTTGAGCTGCAGTAGCTTTTCTCGCCATTTTGAAGGCCTTCATTACATTATTATTCTTGGACATCTCTGAAAAATGAAAAACAACAGTTTTACAGACCAGGAAAAAAAAGAGAAAAGAAAAAACAAATAGTAGATATCAAGTAATACCCAATGCATCTCGGACGAAGAAAGGGTCTCCTAAAGAAAATGCTTGATCTAGACTTATCACCCACTTAATCATTGTTGACCTAATCAATCCCCGGCAATGGCGCCAAAAACTTGATGGTGTTTTTGCGGAAAAACGAATTTCCAACACACAAATCCAACCGACAAGTGTACCGGGACGCATCAAGTAGTAATAACTCACAAGAGTGAGGTCGATCCCACAGGGATTGATGGATCAAGCAACTTTAGTGGGTGATTAGTTTAGTCAAGCTAACATTTAAGTGAATTGTGTGAAGTTGGTCATCAGAAAGTAAAATTGCAATGAATTTAAAAGATGCAGAAAATAAAATTGCAGGAAACTTAAAGAACAAGAAAGTAAAAGAGCTGAAACTTAAATTGCACGAAATGTAAATTGCATTAAATGTAAAGGGGATTGGGTGCAGGGAAATTAAAATTCAACAAGAAAATGTAAAAAGCAATCAAGCAGAGGAGTAAAAGATGAAATAAGTGCAGCAGATTTAAACAGAAATGGAAAATTGCTTGAAGAAGCAACACAGAATATAATTAAGCTCAATTGTGAAATTTAAAGAGACAAGTGAGGATCTCAGGGAATCAATGAGACTAGAAAACAAGTCTAGATCTCAATTCCTTCCTTGATCCAACAGAGAAAATATTTGAAGAAGAAATAGAGATGGAAGCAGTAAAGAAAGCCTTGATTCAAATCACAGTTCCTTGAATTATGCAGCAAAATAAGAACAGCGAGATCTCAGATAGAAATTGAAACAGAATTTCTCCAATCTCAATCCAAAATTTCAAAATAAGATAAAAACTAAAGAGAGAGCTCTCTACTACTACTCCTCCCTAATGGAGCAAGCCTCCCTAATTCAGCTTCTTGATGCCTTTATATAGGCTTTACAAAATGAAAAATGAAAATGAAATTAAAACAACTTACAAAAATGAAAATCCTAATTTAATTGATCCATGTGCCTTTGAGTGATGATGTGGGCTTTGGTTGCTTTGGATTCGAGGAGAAATGGGTCTTGGATGGCCTTGGTTCAATTGGTGAAGATTTGAGTTCAAAGGGAATTTGAATTGAATTTTGGCCCATGGGTGTTCCCAGGAGGCTGCCCTACCCTTGTGGAGGGCAGGGCAGAAAATGGTGCATGCGTCCCTTGGTGCGTGCGTGTTGGTGCTGCAGGATGCTGCCCTGCCCTTGTGGAGGGCAGGGCAGAGTTTTTTGGTGCGCCAGATTCTGCTGCCCGTGCGTGCTGGTGCTGCTGAGACCCCCTTGGTGTGCCAGATTCTGCCCGCTGGCCGTGCACCACAAAATGCTGCCCTGCCCTCCAGTGTTTCCAAAAGTGAAGTTCCAAGTTCGAAACTTGGTGGATGCACACGCTACTTCTTATCCTTGGTTTTCTTGGCACCAAAGTAAGGCCTAGTTTCTTGCTTCCTCATGGTGCCGTGTTCGATTCTTGTGGCAAGCAATTGGGAGAGCAATTTTCCTTAAGTTTCCATGAAGAGCACGACATTGCCCTGCTCTCCAAGAGGGCAGAGCAAAAAAATGAGCGCTACTTTGCTTTGGGGTGAGGCTCCAGCTTCGAACATTGATGGAAGCACATTGGTTTATTTTCGCTTATTTTTGGCCCTTAAAGATGCCTTTCGTTCCTGCCTCAATTGTACGCCAAATATGGATTGCTATATATCGTTGGAAAGCTTTGAATATCAGCTTTCTAAC
Organism: Arachis duranensis; assembly: GCF_000817695.3. Lineage (NCBI taxonomy): Eukaryota > Viridiplantae > Streptophyta > Magnoliopsida > Fabales > Fabaceae > Arachis > Arachis duranensis. The sequence goes on from NC_029781.3 coordinate 41,262,302, forward strand.
GCAACTGGAAGCACATCAATTGGACGTTTGTAGCTCAAGTTATAGCCCTTTGAAGTAGGCATGGTCATGCTGTGAGCGGCCAGATTTTAACTTAGTGAAAATTTGCTCCAACCTCACTTTGTTTCATCATGATTCTGCCCTGCCCTTGGCAAGAGCAGGGGCAGTGTGCGTGCTGGTTGCTTTCTTCTTTAATTTGGTCATGGGCCACGCTTTTAAAAGCGTGGCCTAAGGCTCCAAAGTGTGCTCCAACTTCAAAGTGTGTCCCAAAGCTCTTTTTTTCCTTTTTTTGTGCTTCTTTGCTTCTTTTTCTTCTTATTTCCTACAAGATTTATAAAATTAAAAGATCAAGGAAATATACCAATTAAGTATAAAAGCATTCTATATTTAAGCACAAATCATCAATTTCTTGTATGAAAAAGCATAGAAAAATAGGTATATGATGACATGTCATCACAACACCAAACTTAAACCTTGCTTGTCCCCAAGCAAGAAAAGAATCATGCAATAAAGATTGACAATCCAAGGTAAGAATAATAGCAACTCAATGTTCATGGTTAGCTAGTTTTCTATGCATGCTTCAATCACAAAAGAAATGTAAATGATTGATGCTTCTATCTAGCTCATTTTATGAAATCTTTTTCTTATAATTCTTCCTTGAAACAAGCTTTTGATTTTTTTTTTCTCCTTTTGGGTGCTTTGCCCCATGAGTTAATAACAAAACTATGACTTCTAAATGCTTTGTTTTCAAGTATTACCACTTGATACATAAGCACCACAAGCATTTAATTAGAGGACTTCATTAAGCTCATTTTTCTTTTCTTTTCTTGACTCTCTAATCATTGATGTTCAGAGCCTTGAGCTTTGAGGGAGTGCTTTTGCACTTGAGCCTAGCCTTGACTTCTAAGTGTTTTGTTTTCAAGCATTTAGCTTGATACATAAACACCACAAGCACTTAGCAAATAACTTGCCATTGGTACTCAGAGCCTTCAGCTTTCTCATACCTTCCCTTTTTCTTTTCTTGCTTTAATTGTATTTGCTTCTTCAAGGTTTTCATGATTTTAAAAGATTTCACAAAATGTACTAGATGAAAAACTTCAATTAAATAAAATCCAATGCAATTGAGCAACAATTAATCATACTAGCTTTCCAATACTTGTATGCACATGCTAAAATCTTCTTTAATTCCTTGTCTGTTTATGATTATGATATTTTACTGCTTTTGAATTCACAAAACTCAAGTTGGTAGTCATAATGTCACAACAATATATTTCAAATCAAATTCAAGCTATGCGTAGTCATACCACACATT
>NC_029781.3:41270124-41292272 GCF_000817695.3 Arachis duranensis
AACTCCCCAATTCTGATCTCACCCATTCTCTTTAATTTCTGCGTTTATTTTCATGAGCAAACACCCCATTCCCATTTACAATTCTGCAATTTAATTTCAGTCATTTACTTCCAGTTCTTTAATTCTAGCATTTACTTTTCTGTCATTTACATTCCAGCCATTTTATTTTCTGCAACTCTCAACCCAAATTCTGAATTCACTCAACTAGAACAATCTTCTAATTAAAGTTGCTTGATCAATCAATCCCTGTGGGATTCGACCTCACTCTATTGTGAGTTTTTACTTGACGACAAATTCGGTACACTTGCCAAAGGAAATTTGTTGAGAGACAATTTTCACCTGCATCAAGTTTATGGCGCCGTTGCCGGGGATTAATTGTGCATCAACAATGATTAGATTTGAAGATTACTAGATTGAGCATTTTTGTTTTTTTTTTATTTAATTTTTTGTTTGAGTAATTTACTTTCTATCTTAGTTAACTTCTTCCCTTCCCCCTCTACTCTTTTGTTTTTCTTTGTTATTTACAATTCAGTTTGCTAACCCACTAACTGTTTGATATATTGCATCACTTACAACTAACAGTAATTCTGACAGCAATATTCTCTGCACATAGTTTTTCCTTGCTTGTACTTGTGGGTTGTATGACAGGGAGAAGAAGTGGGGCTTCAACTTCTTTCGATTCTAAACCATAGAGGACCCTCCTTAGATTAAGGAGGGAAGCAAGAGGGAAATGTGCAATCGGTGTTGAAGAGGAGGAGGAACACTTTGAACTAAACATGGAAGGCAACATAGAAAACCAACATAAAGAAGAGGCTATTAACCATGGGGGAGGAGGTAGAGCAAATCATGTTGGGGAGGATAGAAGAGTGTTAAGCTCTTATATCAATCCCAACCCAGGCAATTGTCAGAGCAGCATTCAGAAGCCCACCATACATGCCAACAATTTCGAGCTCAAACCTCAGCTCATCACTCTTGTGCAGAATAATTGCTCATTTGGAGGAGGTGCTCAAGAAGATCTGAATCAACACTTGACCATCTTCTTGAGGATTTGTGACACAGTGAAGTCCAATGGAGTCCACCAGGATGTCTATAGGCTGTTCTTGTTCCCTTTCTCACTCAGGGACAAGGCATTCAAATGGCTCGAATCCTTCCCAAAAGAAAGCCTGACAAATTGGGAGGAGGTAGTGAATAAGTTTTTGGCAAGGTTTTACCCCCCGCAAAGGACCAATAGGCTGAGAACTGAAGTACAGATGTTCAGATAGCAAGATGGGGAGACACTTTATGAAGCTTGGGAAAGGTTCAAAGACCTAACAAGAAGGTGTCCACCAAATATGTTTAATGAATGGGTGCAGTTGCATATCTTCTATGAAGGCTTGTCATATGAATCAAAGAAGGTAGTAGATCATTCCTCTGGAGGATCCTTGAACGAAAAGAAGACCATTGAAGAAGCCATAGATGTCATTGAATCTGTAGCTGAGAATGACTACTTCTATGCTTCCGAAAGAGGGAACATTAAGGGAGTAATGGAGCTAAACAATGTAGATGCTCTGCTGGCTCAGAACAAGCTCATTACCAAGCAGTTAGCTGACCTCACCAAGAAGATGGAGAGGAACCAAGTGGCAGCAATCACCGCCTCATCAACAACCTAAGAAGAAGTTGAAGAAGAGGACCTTGAGCAAGCCAACTACATTGGGAATTCACCTAGACAGAACCATGATCCATACTCCAAGACATATAACTCTGGATGGAGGAACCACCCAAACTTTGAGCGGGGGAATCAGCAAGTGCAAAGTCAAGACTAGAGACGTTACAACTCCAACAACAATGCAGAGGTGGACGAAATTGTGATCCTCAAAATTGGTCATTTTGTATTTGTATGAAATCAAAAATACCCCAAAGAGATCATGCTATGATGAATTGGGATCTTAATAATCCCTGGTAATCGCACCAACAGCTTGGTGCTGTTGTTGGACCAAAAGAGTTACAGGCACTGTTAGAGAAGCTCACAACTCCGTTCAACTTAACCAGCAAGTGTACTGGGTCATCCAAGTAATACTGATGAGCGGATAATTTATACGCTTTTTAGCATTGCTTTTAGGTAGTTTTTAGTAAGTTCAAGCTACTTTTAGGGATGTTTTCATTAGTTTTTATGTTAAATTCACATTTCTAGACTTTACTATGAGTTTGTGTGTTTTTTTGTGATTTCAGGTAATTTCTGGCTGAAATTAAGGGACTTGAGCAAAACTCTGAAAAAGGCTGAGAAAAGGACTGCTGATGCTGTTGGAATCTGACCTCCCTGCACTCGAAAAAATTTTCTAGAGCTACAGAACTCCAAATGGCGCGCTCTCAACGGCGTTGGAAAGTAGACATCCAGAGCTTTCCAGCAATATATAATAGTTCATACTTTATTTGGAAATTGATGACGTAACTTGGCGTTGAACGCCAAGTACATACTGCTGTCTGGAGTTAAACGCCAGAAACACGTCATGATCCGGAGTTGAACGCGCAAAACACGTTATAACTTGGCGTTCAACTCCAAGAAAAGCCTCAGCTCGTGGATAGATCAAGCTCAGCCCAAACATACACCAAGCGGGCCCCGGAAGTGGATTTATGCATCAATAACTTACTCATGTAAACCCTAGTAGCTAGTTTAGTATAAATAAGACTTTTTACTAGTGTATTAGACATCTTTTGACAGTTTAATCTTCTGACTTGGTAGTCTTTGATCATTCGGTCTCTTGATCATTTAGGGGGCTGGCCATTCGGCCATGCCTGAACCTTTCACTTATGTATTTTCAACGGTGGAGTTTCTGCACATCATAGATTAAGGGTGTGGAGCTCTGCTGTACGTCAAGTTTCAATACAATTACTATTACTTTATTTCAATTCTCTATTATTCTTATTCCAAGATATACGTTGCACTTCAACTTGATGAATGTGATGATCCGTGACACTCATCATCATTCTCACCTATGAACGCGCGTGATTGACAACCACTTCCGTTCTACTCTAGGCCGGGCGCATATCTCTTAGATTCCCCAATAGAATCTTCGTGGTATAAGCTAGATAGATGGTGGCATTCATGAGGATCTGGAAAGTCTAAACCTTGTCTCTGGTATTCCGAGTAGGATTCTGGGATTGAATGACTGTGACGAGCTTCAAACTCCTGAAGGCTGGGCGTGATGACAAACGCAAAAGAATCAAGGGATTCTATTCCAACCTGATTGAGAACCGACAGATGATTAGCCGTGCTGTGACAGAGCATAGGACCATTTTCTCTGAGAGGATGGAATGTAGCCATTGACAACGGTGATGACCTACATACAGCTTGCCATGGAAAGGAATAGGAAGGATTGGATGAATGTAATAAGGAAGTAGAGATTCAAGAGGAGCACAGCATCCCCATACGCCTATCTGAAATTTCCACTATTGATTTACATAAGTATTTCTATCCTATTTTATTTTCTATTTATTATTAATTTTCGAACTCATCATAAACCAATTTAATCTGCCTGACTGAGATTTACAAGGTGACCATAGCTTGCTTCATACCAACAATCTCTGTGGGATCGACCCTTACTCACGTAAGGTATTACTTGGATGACCCAGTACACTTGCTGGTTAAGTTGAACGGAGTTATGATCACACCAGGGATTATTAAGATCCCAATTCATCACACCATGATCTCTTTGGGATATTTTTGATTTCATACAAATACAAAGAGACCAACTTTGAGGATCACAATTTCGTCCACCAAATACCTTACGTGAGTAAGGGTCGATCCCACAGAGATTGTTGGTATGAAGCAAGCTATGGTCACCTTATAAATCTCAGTTAGGCAGATTAAATGATTATGGGTTTCGAAAACTAATAATAAATAGAAAATAAAAAGGGATAGAAATACTTATGTAAATCAATAGTGGGAATTTCAGATAGGCGTGTGGAGATGCTAGAATCCTTTCGAATCTCTACTTTCTTACTGCTCTCATCCAATTCTTCTTACTCCTTTCCATGGCAAGCTGTATGTAGGGCATCACCATCATTAATGGCTACTTTTAATCCTCTCGGGAAAATGGTCCTATGCACTGTCACTGCACGGCTAATCGTCTGGAGGCATCACCCTTATTGATAGCTACATCCCATCCTCTCAGTGAAAATGATCCAAATGCTCTATCACAGCACGGCTAATCATCTGTCGGTTCTCAATCAGGTTGGAGTAGAATCCATTGATTCTTTTGCGTTTGTCATCACGCCCAGCCTTCAGGAGTTTGAAGCTCGTCACAGTAATTCAATACCGGAATCCTACTCGGAATACCACAGACAAGGTTAGACTTTTCGGATTCCCGGGATCCTACTCGGAATGCCACAGATAAGGTTAGACTTTCCGGATCCCCATGAATGCTGCCATCTATCTAGCTTATACCACGAAGATTCTATTGGGGGAATCTAAGAGATATGCGCCCGGCCTAAAGTAGAACGGAAGTGGTTGTCTGTCACGCGCGTTCATAGGTGAGAATGATGATGAGTGTCACGGATCATCACATTCATCAAAATGTTGTACAACGTATATCTTGGAATAAGAATAAAAGAGAATTGAATAAAAAGTAATAGTAATTGTATTGAAACTTGAGGTACAGCAGAGCTCCACACCCTTAATCTATGGTGTGCAGAAACTTCACCGTTGAAAATACATAAGTGAAAGGTTCAGGCATGGCCGAATGGCCAGCCCCCATGAAGATGATCAAAAGACCGAATGGTCAGAAGACGACTAATACACTAGTAAAAATTCTTATTTATACTAAACTAGCTACTAGGGTTTACATGAGTAAGTAATTGATGCATAAATCCACTTTCGGGGCCCACTTGGTGTATGTTTGGGCTGAGCATGATCTATCCACGAGCTGAGGCTTTTCTTGGAGTTGAACGCCAAGTTATAACGTGTTTTGGGCGTTCAACTCCGGATCATGACGTGTTTCTGGCGTTTAACTTCAGACAGCAGCATGTACTTGGCGTTCAACGCCAAGTTACGTCATCAATTTCCGAATAAAGTATGGACTGTTATATATTGCTGGAAAGCTCTGGATGTCTACTTTCCAACGCCATTGATAGCGCGCCATTTGGAGTTCGGTAGCTCCAGAAAATCCATTTCGAGTGCAGGGAGGTCAGATTCCAACAGCATTAGAATTCCTTTTGTCAGCTTTTTGCAGAGTTTTGCTCAAGTCCCTCAATTTCAGCCAGAAATTACCTGAAATCACAGAAAAACACACAAACTCATAGTAAAGTCCAGAAATGTGAATTTAACATAAAAACTAATGAAAACATCCCTAAAAGTAGCTTGAACTTACTGAAAACTACCTAAAAACAATGCCAAAAAGCGTATAAATTATCCGCTCATCATGCAGCTCATCAACAATTCACACAGAGGACATATCAACACCCTCACAACAACACCTCTCATCCTTCCACCTCTAATCCCAATTTACCATCAATTGATGACAGACTCTCTAAGCTTGAAACCTTACTTGAAGGAATATGCCAAGAGATTCAAGAAGATAAGGTGTTCAAAGAAGAGGTGCGAGCCAACATTAAGAACTAAGGAGAGACCATCAAGAAGCTGGAATTCCAAGTGGGATGCTTAGGGGAGAAGATTCCCAAACCTACTGATGGCTTCCCAAGTGACACGGAGAAAAACCCAAGAGGAGAAGCAAAGAAAGTAAGATGGGAAGATTGCAAAATGGTCACTACAAGTGATCAAGAGGATGAAGACGAGCAAAGCGACCTCTCCCAACAGCCTGAAAATAACTCAACAGAGGAGGAGGATAGAGATCACCAAGAACCAGAAATCTCACAACAAGAGTTGCTGAAGCTCTATGCACCATTTCCCCAACTGCTCAATGGTGCTGTGGGGAAGAGAATATACTCAAGGTTCCTAGACTTGTTTGCATCTCTGCATGTGAACATACCATTCATCAAGACCATACAACAAATGCCTGCATTCATCAAGTACATGAAGGAACTTCTTCCCAGGAAAAGCTTACTCAAAGGAGGCCAAACTATAGTGTTAAACAAGGAATGTAGTGCCCTTATTCAACCTGAATTTCCTGCAAAAATAAGAGACCCAGGGAGTTTTCACATCCCCTGTGCCATAGGGGAAACAATGTTTGATAGAGCACTCTGTGATTTAGGGGCAAGCATCAACTTACTGCCCCTATCCCTGGCAAAAAGGCTGCAGATCAATGAGATGATGCCCACAGATGTGGTCATCAGACTGGCTGATAAGACTCAAAAGCAAGCAATAGGAGTGGTGGAAAATGTGTTACTAAAGGTTGGGAAATACTTTCTCCCAACAGACTTTGTCATCTTGGACATGGAAGAAAGTCACACTCACCCAATCATATTGGGAAGACCCTTCCTAGCTATGGCCAAAGCACTCATAGATGTGGAGAAAGGGGAGCTAATATTGAGACCAAGCAAAGATCACAATGAGATGTTGAAGGAGGAAGCAAGCATTGAAGCACACCCAACCCATCTAGGGAAACTCATGCATGAGGAACAAGGAAACAGGCAGTTGTCACAGCTCAAGGAAAAGTTAGAAGAACCTAAACCTCTAGAGGCATGTGAAGACAACATCACAAATCCCTTAGAAAAAGAAGTCATCAAGAGCAAGGTAATATCAAAGGACACAAGGAAGAAAGTACCAAGGAAGTGGAGGAACAAAAAGATCCCTACGGAAGACTTCTCTCCAGGAGATAGAGTGATCTCAGCTTACTTTCCAGACATCCCCCTAATCTCCCTACTATACCATCTCAGTTACCTAAAGTCTTCACAATCAATAGAATTCTCTCCCTGGAACATGTAGAGATCATTGATACAACCAATGGATACAAGTCCACAGCGAGAGGGGAGGACTTCAAGCATTACCAACCACCCTGATGAGGGAGAAACGTCAAGCTAGTGACGCTAAAGAAGCGCTTCATGGGAGGCAACCCATGTTTTATATGATTTTAGAAGATAGCAAATAAGTCAATATTTATGAATTCAAACCCAAACTTGACAAACTCTTGGTGGAATCCTTATTGTGCAGTATACAGTGAAGAACAAGTTTGGTGTTCAAAGCATGCTAGTCTTGGAAGCTTTGAACAAAACTTTTCATCACAGTGCTCCAAACTAAGTTTGGTGTCACCCCATGGTGCCACCAATATGCATATAAGAACCCACGAATAGTTAGTTAGTTAGTTGGAATTCATGAATAAACAATTTAATCTTTTCTCATTTTTCTTTTTAATTCTAGCCGTAAAGTTCAATTGTCTTTGGTTTGATATTATTCTCACCTTTCTTGTTTTGTCTTTATAGGGAAAAGAAAAGGAGCATTGATGGAGATTGATTGGACAATTAAATGGGGGAGGTTCAGCCACTTCATGAAGAGAACTACACACCTGTTCTAAAAAGGGAATACATTGGAAAATGTTGCCATGCAACATTGGACAAATGGGACACCTAAAAGACCGAGCAACCTCCATCATAAAGTGATGATCCTTCTCTTTTATCCATGCATAACCCCAACCATCCATCAAGTAACCACTCCATCAATCCACACCCTCCATTCTCTCACAACTTCCATATATAAATAATCCTTGTCCCGTGCCCACCTTCATTGTCATAACCCACTTTTCACAACTCTTCATTTCGGCACAAGACATTCCCTCTCACAGTACACACATTTCCCCCTCAATCTCTTCATTGCAATAAAACCCTAAACAACCAAAAGTCTCCAAACCCTTACCACCTTCACATATTAACTCTCGTTCATGGCCTCTTCAAGTTCTAAAAGAAGGAAGGGAAAGGAACCCATGGAGCAACACCCGTATGATGAAAAGAGATTTAGAAGCCTGTACCATGCATTGCAATACGGGTGGATGGTTGAAAAGGAAATCATTTACGAGCTGGGATTTCAAGTGAAGAAAACTGAGTGTCCAAAAATCACAAAGAAAGTGGAAAAGAGAAGATGTGAGCTCCTCAACGATCCTGTCACTAAGGTGAATGCAAACCTCATAAGAGAATTTTATGCAAATGTGGTCCGATATAATAAGATAGATGAGTCATATACAAGCTTTGTGAGATGAAAGATAGTGGATTTTGGTCCCATGAGTGTCATGAGGGCACTGAAGCTACGGTCCATACAGTTTGAAGAAGAGAGTTATCACTCAAGACTGGACAACCCCAATTATGACAAGATTTTGCGGGATATTTATGTACTCGGAGCTGACTGGGAAAGGGGTGCGGGAAAGAAACTAAAGTTCATCAAGAGAACAGATCTCACTCCTGAAGCCAAGGGGTGGTTTGAACTAGTGAGGAGGTCTATTCTCCCAGCTGCAAATAACTCGGAGGTGAATCTCAAGAGAGCCACAATGGTGCACTGCATAATCAAAGGAGGAGAAATCAAAGTTCATGAACTCATAGCTGAAGGCATTAGAAAGATGGCAGAGAAAGGTGACTCAAGAGGAACGTTAGGTTACCCCAACACTATTTACCGATTGTGCAAGAGAGCTGGGGTGGTGTTTGAAGATGAGGACCTAGTATGGATAAAAGAAGGCATTCCAATGACTGTTTGAAGGATGAATGCTGCCACATCACCCTTACCTCAACGGAAGCAAAGGAAGAGGCCAGCCCCTCAAGTAGTGGAAGGACAAGTCTTAGAAAGGCAAGCACCAGCCACCTTGGATATGCATCAATTGCAGGAAGCAATTGATAGCTTATCTCAACAATATTTGGAGAGCCAAGGAGCACAGAAAGAGCTTCAATTACAGATGATGGGGCAGCAAGAGGAAGCACTCTCAAGGTGGATGACTCAGCAAAGGTGAGTGGCAAAGTTAAATGATGGAACAACAACTAAGTCAAGGACAACAATGGGGAGAAACATTCAACAGGATGGAACAAAGGCAAAATGAGCAACAAGAGTCCATTCAGAGGCTAATCAACATCCAAGCACATCAAGGGGCACATGTAACGACCCAAGTTTCAATATGTCTAGATCATACCGGAAACTGAGCGCTACCAATTTGTCTTCCTAATTATTATCTATTATTTATCATATGAGCCTGATTCGTTGTTAAAAACGTGGTTAATTTGCGAGGTAAATTTTTCTTTTGTTTGAAAACATTTGGGTTAATAGACGGAATCATACATAATCAATTCACAACTGATAACAGGTAAAACGGTTATAAACAACTACACATAAATACATCACAAGCAGTCAACAACATTCAGTGATCCAACTTTTATTTAAGTATAGACTTTTAGTTAGAACACCCCTAGATATAGCTAGATAATAACTATATACATATATATACATACAACATCCCAAGTCCTGACCTATTCAAGAGATCCCTAAGCTGGCACCCAGGCTAGCCTAGACTCTATACTCACCTAGTCCCTCTAAACTACTAAAGCGAGGGAAATTACGTTCTAAGTCTTCAAAACTCAAGTCAAGTGAACGTCACCAAAGGTAGGACATCATCTGCTATTCCTCTGCACGATCAGACATTGCCATAGGACGTCCCTCTAGTACCTCATCAAGTAGCCACACAACGGGAGTCTCGTACACAAGATTTAGGTTAAAGTGCGCATACGAACGGGGTGTAGACGTTGGCTGGTTTCACAGTATATACATATAAACAGAGAACGATATTCACCCTAGACTCAGAAGACTATCTAGAGCAGGATCCTCTTCGCAGAACCATCATCAACGAACTACGGTAAGGTACTCTTACTTCCATCTGAAGGGGAAGGGAGAGAGAAGGGGTAAGAACTGGGGACTTCTTAGTAGGGTCGGGGTTATTAGTTACGTTCATTAATTCTATGTTGTTTAGCAGACTATTAGCAGAATACAAAGAAGCAGTAATTAGAAAGCACAAATAAGTAGAGAAGATAGAGAAAACAGATAGCAGAACACAAACAGAAGAATACAAGAAAATAACACAAGCACAGAGAATGGAATACAAACAAGGAAAGCATACATTCATACCACAATCATAACAAAGGAAATGCGCAACCAAGTATGATGCATGTCTGTCCTATGCAGGCCATGAGCTCACGTGTCGGTTTACACCCTGCATCCCGACATTACCTAGGAACAAGTCCCAGATATGGCTTCCCTTTGTGTCCTTAGTGCATATGTGTCGGTGGTAAGAATACCACTCCTTCGTGACTACCGGCTGTAACGACCCAACTCCCAGTATGCCATGGTCATACAAGAAGCTAAGTGTTACCAACTTATTTTTCCTAATTATTAACTATTACTTAATATATGAGCCTGTTCCTTGTTAGAACGTTGCCAATTTTACGAGTAACTTTTTTTTTTGTTGCGGACATTCAGGTAAAATAAACAAACATATGATAAGAATAATAGAAAAGTGGCATAAAGAAACATAGAAACACAGCTCATAATATACATCATGTACACTATAACAAAACATGTAGCGTTTATACAAGATCAAGTCAGTTTACATCCTCATCATCCTACGTAGCTAATATATACACGACACTCCTAGGGCCTGGCCCATATTTACACGACACTCCCAGGGCCTGGCCCATACAAAAAGCCGCTAAACTGGCACCCAGGCTAGCCTAACCACTATATAGCTCCTAGCTCTCGGGTGTACTAACACAAGTGAGAGACTATCTATCCGATAATGTTAGACTAGAGTGTCATCAAAAGAATGCCCCTTCCGCAGTCAAACTATATCTACTCGTGGCCGTTCGGAGAATCGCCGTGAGGCTCGTCCATCTCCTCATCCTGCTCTATCTCTATCTCAGGATCCTCCTCCTCCTCCTCATCATTCGCAGCTACAACTATACCCTCAGATCCACCAGAAACACTACTGTCACTATGGACAAAACTATTCGCGAGCACAGGTCCGTTCGCGTATATAGGAGCTACCCCATCATCAGGTAGTGCCGGCTCATCAGGCTGTGGAAGGTCAAGGATCGGCTCAGGGGGAAAGTCCCACTCTGGTGGTATCACAGGTACGTTGTCACCAGCTAACTCGGGCTCATCAGGAATGATAGGCTCAGGTTCCACCTCATTCAATGGTTGAGCTGGTATAGGGTGCTCGGGGTCAACAGGAAAAGGATGTACAGGTGCGTCAGGATGTAACCAGGATAAGGGAAAGTCGTAAGGAGCATCAGGGTCAAAATGCGGGCTAGACAGAGGATGTTGAAAGGCTCGATCAGGTAACGCGTACCGTCTAATACGAGGCTCCAACACCATGATGAAATAACTGTGATGTACCGGATCCTCGTAGACGTAAGGGTCCTCGAACTCATAGAAGATCACGCCCGTCTCCATCTGAGGGGGAGGAAGACTAACCACGGAAATAAGAATTTTGAAATTCGGGCCCGAAGTGGCTCAAAAATGCAACTTTTCACGACGTGCCTGCTTAGATTAGAAGAGGTGTCTGGTGTAGTCAAGTTGCTGACTCAGCAGCTTGATGACGCAACACTTGTGCAGTGGAGGTGCTTATGTGCATAGAAATTCTTAAAAATTCCATAAAAATTCCATTTGACCCCGAAAAAGCGCCATTTCTTCGTAGCTAGGCCGTTACATAGCGCGCGAATTTGTGACTCACACAACTAAACTGGCAACTACACCAAGTCGTCCAAGTAATACCTCAGGTGAGTGAGGGTCGAATCCCACAAGGATTGTCAGATTGAGCAAGTTGTGGTTTTCTTGCAGATCTTAGTCAAGCGAATAGAAAGTTGGTTGTTATTTGTTGTAGGAGCATAAATAAGAAATAATAAAAGCGATAAATAGTTTATGTAAAGACAGTAATGATAGATTAGTTTATGCTTCGGAGATGTTTCTTCTTTTGGATTAACACGTCATGCTCACTACTCCAATGATGAGTGATTCCTTCAATGGCAAGGCTGTAAGTGATTAAGCCATTGGTCGTAGTCATTAATCTCCTCAGGTCCAAACCAAACATCTGAACGGACTAGATCAATCTGGGAGAGGGTGAAGCACACGCAATTCAATCTCTTGATGAACCTACTCAAAACGCCATAGAAAAAGTTGGATCTTCTGGATCAGAGACTGACGCTCTTATCGTTCTAGCCCTTAGAGCTACAGGAACCTCAATTACCCCTGACTAACAAGGTTTTATGTCACATACCCCAATTAGCCCAGATAACTTGTTGGAACCCGTGATTCATTCTCAAGATGTAGCTCAATACTATCCGGGTCAGGACTCGTAAGGAACTCATGTAGAATCGAGATTCATAAGGATGAAGAACAACAATGCATCATAGAATGGAATCAAACATCGATTGAACTAGAAAAGTAATTTCATTAATCTATAGGAATCAGCAGAGCTCCTAACCTTAACCTAAGAGGTTTAGTTGCTCATACTGTACAGAAAATAAAGTGCAAAGTTTGAATGTGGTAGAGAATATTCTTAACAATGGTGATCTCTCCTTTTATATCTACTAATACTAAACCTATAGAGATATTAATTATAATTAGAAATTACAAAAAAATGAAATAAACTAAGCTAAAGGTGTGAAAATCCACTTTTGGGCCCACTTGGTGAGTGTTTCGGTTGAGCTTGGCGTCCAACATGAGTGAGTGGGCATTGAACACCCACTAGGGGGTGTAAGTGCGCTGCCTTGCTCCCTTTGTGGTGTTGAACGCCAGTTTTGAGCGTTCAACACTGAGCTCTGTCCTCTTGGGGCCTTGAACTTCAGAAAAGGAGTATTTTGGGCGTTCAACGCCCATTTTGGGCCTTCATTTTCAAAGCAAAGTATTCACCATTATATATTGCTGGAAAGCTCTGGAAGTTAGCTTTCCAACGCCATTAAGAAGAAATCAAGCTTTGAAGATTTATGAACCAAGAACTTTCTCTTTTATCTCTCTTGGAGATTTTCGGCCACAATGAAGAAATGAGACAGCCTTGGAGGTCTTGTGGGTGAGGGGAGAGCTGTGATTGGTTGGCTTAGGAGGTTGTTAAAATAATATTACAATATCTCCGGTGTATAACTACTAAAACTAGATGTATCAGAACACACGTAAAAACATCTCTAAAAATTCTTTTCTGAGCTACTAGCATAAATGACACTAGTAACATATATCATATGAGAATAGAACATTTATGATGAGGCATTAGCATTGCTAAAGTCATCCGAGAATGTTGGTGCTAATCTACACCAGTAAACTATGAATCCGGTCAAACTGATCTCCTGTTTTTAACTAAAACAGACCAGGTAATATTATAATATCATTTAAGCAGCTTCTAATACTAATATTGTGATAATATTGTATTATTATCTCTCTTCTCTCATGAATCGAGTCCGGTTCATCAAATTAACACTATTTACAGAAACTAGAATCAAAAGCTCCTAACCGATGCGGTTCAAAAACTAGGTTCTTCACGACTGCGTTGTCGAGCTTGCCTCAAAAGAGGTTCTTGCTTGGTGATGACATGATGATGATGTATATTGAGGTGCTTGATGATATAGCAAAGATGTTCCCTTCACTAATCTTTCGAAAAACTACGTATCTTCAGAAAAGATATCGCGTACTTGAAAATTGGGTTGTTACATTCTACCCTCCTAAAAGAAAATTTTGCCCTCAAAATTTTAGTTACCTGAGAATAGATGCGGGTAATTAGCTTTCATCTTATCCTCTAGTTCCCAGGTGTGTTCTTCTTCTCCTCTTTGTCCCCAAGCTACTTTGACTAAGCGAACAGTCTTGCCTCTCAGCTGCTTATCACTTCTTTCTACGATTTGAACTGGTGATGCTTGATATGTCAAATCGTTTCGTAACTGTACTGTCTCTGGTTTTAAAATGTGACTCTCGTCGGGAATATATTTCTTAAGTTGTGAGACATGGAAAACATCATGAAGGTTTGACAGATATGGAGGAAGGCCTACTTGATAAGCTACTAGACCGACTCTTTTAAGTATTTGGAAAGGTCCTATGTATCGAGGGTTAAGCTTTTTAGTCTTAAGGGCTCTACCTATTCCAGTAGTCGGGGTTACTTTAAGAAATACATGGTCTCCCTCACTAAATAATAAGGGTCTACGTCTATTATCGGCATAGCTTTTTTGACGGCTTTGTGCTGTCTGGATCTTCTGACGAATTCCCTTTATCTTCTCTGTAGTTTCTTGAACTAAGTCTGGACCCAAGATACTAGCTTCTCCGTCATCATTCCAACATAATAGTGTCTGATATCTTCTTCCGTAGAGAGCTTCATAAGGTGCCATCCTGATACTTTGTTGGTAACTATTGTTGTAGACAAACTCGACCAACAGCAAATATTTATCCCAACTACCTTGGTTATACTAACGGCAAATATTTATCCCAACTACCTTGGTTATCCATCACACAAGATCTTAGCATGTCTTCCAATGTCTGGATTGTCTGCTCTGATTGTCCGTCTATCTGAGGATGGTATGCTGTACTCATATGTAATTCTGTTCCTAAAGCTTTCTGGAAAGCTCCCCAGAATCTGGAAGTAAACCTCGGATCTCGGTCTGAAACAATTGACGAAGGTATTCCATGCAATCGTACGATTTCTTGAATATATATCCGTGCCAGCCTTTCTAATGTATAGTCAACTTGAATCGGAAGGAAATGCGCTGATTTTGTCAACCTGTCCACAATTACCCAAATGGCATCGTGTCCTGTTGAAGTCCTTGGCAATCCCATAACAAAATCCATAGTGATCTGCTCCCATTTCCATTGTGGTATTTCTAAGGGTTGCAGGGTCCCTGACGGTTTCTGGTGTTCCACCTTCACCTTCTGGCAAGTTAAACATTTTGAGACATAATTAGCTACCTCTTTCTTCAAGCCCGGCCACCAGAACATTTGTTTCAAATCCTGATACATCTTTGTTACTCCAGGATGTATAGAAAATCTACTTTGATGAGCTTCTGCAAGAATCCTTTGCCGTAAATCTCCAGAGCTAGGCACACAAATTCTGTTCTTGTATCTCTAGAGACTGCTACGTGTATCTCCAGAGACTACTACGATCTAGTCTTACAGCTTCTGGTTCCTCTACTTTCATCCGTTTCAGCATCGTCATCATTTCTGAGTCCTGTGCTTGTGCTTGCTGAATCCTAATCTTAAAATCTGGTGTTATATGCAACTGCGCCAAACAGACTCCATTTGATGTCTCAGTCATAGCCAACTTAAGGTCCTCAAATTCTGCAAGTAGCTTCTCTTCCTTTATCATCATCCAAGAGATACTAAAATTCTTCCTGCTCAAGGCGTCTGCCACCACGTTTGCTTTTCCTGGGTGATAACTTAACTTAAAATCATAGTCCTTCAGGAACTCCATCCACCTTCGCTGTCGCATATTAAGATCCTTCTGGTCAAAGATATACTTTAAACTTTTGTGATCAGAGAAAACTTCTAGTTGAGCGCCATACAAATAGTGCCTCTAGATCTTCAGAGCAAACACCACTGCAGCCAATTCCAAGTCATGCGTCGGATAATTTCGTTCATGAGGTCTCAGCTGCCGGGAAGCATAAGCCACCACATTTTTGTCTTGCATCAGCACACATCCAAGTCCTTTATGAGAGGCGTCACAGTATACTTCAAAAGGTTTATGCGGGTCGGGTAGTACTAATACAGGTGCAGTTGTTAACTTTTCCTTAAGCATCTTGAAACTTCTATCACACTCAGCCGTCCAAACGAACGGAACTTCCTTTCGTGTAAGGTAAGTCAAAGGTAAGGCTATCTGTGAAAATCCTTTGATGAACCTCCGGTAATATCCAGCAAGTCCGAGAAAACTCCGAACTTCTGTAACGGTCATAGGTGGTTCCCAATATCGTCTATGAAAACTACTACGAACTGATCAAGGTACGGACGGAAAATACGATTCATGTAATCCATGAAAATCGCAGGAGCATTAGTTAGTCCAAACGACATAACTGTATACTCATAGTGACCATATCGAGTTCTAAATGCAGTCTTCGGTATATCTGATTCTTTCACTCGAATCTGGTGATAGCCCGATCGCAAATCAATCTTCGAAAACACAGTTGCACCTTTTAACTGATCCATCAAATCATCTATTCGTGGAAGTGGATACTTGTTCTTGATAGTGACTTTATTTAACTGTCGGTAATCTACGCAAAGTCTCATTCCACCATCCTTCTTATTTACTAGCAATACCGGAGCTACCCAAGGTGATGCACTGGGACGAATAAATTTCTTGCCAAGTAGCTCATCCAACTGCTTCTTCAACTCTGCAAGTTCCAGTGGTGACATCCGGTACGGTGCTATGGAAATCGGTCCGGTTCCAGGTACAAGTTCAATGCTGAATTCTATCTCTCGCTGAGGAGGAAATTCAGGTATGTCGTCCGGGAAAATATCAGGAAATTCCTTCACCACTCGAATTTGTTCTAAGCTTACTTCACTGTCATTTGAGCTAGCCGCTAACAGAACGTACCCCTCACAATCACTCCCGTTTAAGGTAACTCTTACAGAATTCAGATATAAGGTATATGGCAAAAATGGTTTAATATCTAAACTATCAGACGGAATAACAGCAGTTCTTTCAAAGCAATCAAGGAAAACATGATACTTAGATAACCAATCTAACCCTAGAATAACTTCTAAACCACATAGAGGCAAACAGATTAGATCATGTATAAAAGTTCTGTTCCTAATAGTGAATGGTACTTGCAGGCACACCAAACTAGTCAAAGCATTTTGAGATGCAGGTGTATGAACAATTAGATCAAAGTTCAACTCAGAGAAATCTAGTCCCAACTCACGAGCAACAGTTAAAGAAATAAAAGAATGCGATGCACCCGAATCATACAGTACAGTTAGAGATCGATTCTTGACATAACACTGACCTTGGATCAGGGCGTCTGATTGCATAGCATCATTAGCAGTCATGGCAAACACTCGACCTTGTTGCTGGGTTCGCACTGGATTCTGAATAAACCTCTTCGGGCAATTCTTAGCCTTATGTCCTGGTTCGTTACAAATATAGCACTTAGCTATTCCAAACAAGCAGGGTCTATTACCATGATCCTTCCCACACTGCCTACATGTAGTATTCACCTGTGCCTGCTGGGGTCGTTTACCATTATCCTGCCTTAGTCTACCTCCGTTTCCACTCGTAGGGTGAGCAGGAGCGTTACCAGCTTGTGGGTTCCTTCGCTGTGGCACACCAGGGGTCTTGAAGTTTGTCCTTCGTGGTTGCCAATTGTAACTATTATAGTTCCTTGGTGGAAATCCTTGACGACTTGCTTTAGAGGCAGTTACCTTCTTAGCACATTCTTCCACTAACTTGCACTTATTAACCAGCTCAGCAAAATTTCGTATCTCCAATGGGACTACTGAACTCATCAGATCCTCACGAAGGCGCCCTTCGAACTTCAAACACTTCCATTCTTCAAAATCAGCAGGATTCCCTTGGCAGATTTTGGAGAAACGGCACAAGTCATCAAACTTACGGGCATATTCTGCAACAGTTGTGTTACCCTGCTTCAGCTGCATAAGTTCCATCTCCTTAGCATCACGAGCTGCCCTCGGAAAATACTTCTTATAAAATTCATCCTTAAAAGTATTCCAAGGAATATTGCCTTCATCTTGTTGCAACAGTTGCTGTATCCCCTGCCACCAATGCTCAGCTTCTCCTTCCAGCATATAAGTAGCAAGTTCCACGTGTTGGCCTTCCGAAACATGCTGTGCTCGCAGTGATCGTTCAATAGCTCGAAACCAATTGTCAGCATCAGTCGCAACAAGTGTACCTTTAAACTTAGGCGGTTTAACTTTCAGAAAAGTCGCAAGGGTCATAGGTCTTTTGAGATGCCCTAAGTTATTCTCATCATTTCCACTATCTCCCCCATGCTCATTCTCATTTCCGTTTCTCACTCCAAGACGATCAACAGCCCTAGCTGCTGCTTCTGCAGCCTCACGCACTGCCTCAGCCACAGCGTTCATGGTAGTTATAAACGTCTCCTGCTCACTCTCGTAGTTAACATTAGGAATTCCTTCCCGTACGCCTCGTCTCCGTGAACCCATCGTGGTCCTGTTCACACCAAACAATCATTATTAAGGTGATCAGTCTTAACACTTCAAGTCAAGTGTGAACAATCCCAGAATGAAAACACAGAGACAATCATGCAACACATATCACATTGATATCCTATAAGCATGAGACACACAGCAGAGTATGCAATAAAGCATAGTCAGTCCACTCCCCAGGCTCTATTGGGAACGAACTGCTCTGATACCAACTTGTAACGACCCAACTCCCAGTATGCCATGGTCATACAAGAAGCTAAGTGTTACCAACTTATTTTTCCTAATTATTAACTATTACTTAATATATGAGCCTGTTCCTTGTTAGAACGTTGCCAATTTTACGAGTAACTTTTTTTTTTGTTGCAGACATTCAGGTAAAATAAACAAACATATGATAAGAATAATAGAAAAGTGGCATAAAGAAACATAGAAACACAGCTGATAATATACATCATGTACACTATAACAAAACATGTAGCGTTTATACAAGATCAAGTCAGTTTACATCCTCATCATCCTACGTAGCTAATATATACACGACACTCCTAGGGCCTGGCCCATACAAAAAGCCGCTAAACTGGCACCCAGGCTAGCCTAACCACTATATAGCTCCTAGCTCTCGGGTGTACTAACACAAGTGAGAGACTATCTATCCGATAATGTTAGACTAGAGTGTCATCAAAAGAATGCCCCTTCCGCAGTCAAACTATATCTACTCGTGGCCGTTCGGAGAATCGCCGTGAGGCTCGTCCATCTCCTCATCCTGCTCTATCTCTATCTCAGGATCCTCCTCCTCCTCCTCATCATCCGCAGCTACAACTATACCCTCAAATCCACCAGAAACACTACTGTCACTATGGACAAAACCATTCGCGAGCACAGGTCCGTTCGCGTATATAGGAGCTACCCCATCATCCGGTAGTGCCGGCTCATCAGGCTGTGGAAAGTCAGGGATCGGCTCAGGGGGAAAATCCCACTCTGGTGGTATCACAGGTACGTTGTCACCAGCTAACTCGGGCTCATCAGGAATGATAGGCTCAGGTTCCACCTCATTCAATGGTTGAGCTGGTATAGGGTGCTCGGGGTCAACAGGAAAAGGATGTACAGGTGCGTCAGGATGTAACCAGGATAAGGGAAAGTCGTAAGGAGCATCAGGGTCAAAATGTGGGCTAGACAGAGGATGTTGAAAGGCTCGATCAGGTAACGCGTACCGTCTAATACGAGGCTCCAACCCCATGATGAAATAACTGTGATGTACCGGATCCTCGTAGACGTAAGGGTCCTCGAACTCATAGAAGATCACGCCCGTCTCCATCTGGGGGAGGAAGGGAGAGAGAAGGGGTAAGAACTGGGGAGTTCTTAGTAGGGTCGGGGTTATTAGTTACGTTCATTTATTCATTTTCAATTAGCAGATGAATATTAGAATACAGTAAAGTAGTAAACAGTTGTTAAAATAGATAGGGAAAACAGAAAGCAGAACACAAACAGAAGAGTGCAGAAAATAAAGCATAGACATAGCACTCAAGCAAACAAACATAAAGAAATAGATCAAACACAAGTAGGAATGCAACAGAGAGTAATGCGCAGACAAGAATGATGCATGTCTAGTCCTAGCACAGGCCATGAGCTCATGTGTCGGTTAGCACCTGCATTCCCGACATTTATCCGGTCACGAGTTCACGATTTCCCGGATACGATTTTCCATTCAAATAAATGCGCATATAATTATTAGCAGCTCTATTGAGACAGCCTCTGCTTTCTACTCGCAGGAAATATACTCTTGGGAACAAAAAATTGCTGTAAATTCACGTTTCTTGGCCCTCAAGTCAAGTTAAGCATGATTCCTAACGAAAAACAACAAGAAAACACATGTTTTGCATGGTTTTCCTTGAAAACCGAATTGACGAGGGAGGGAGACAGCCATCTCACCTTATTTCCAGTCTTGATATGTTATATGGTTATGTAGAGGAAGAAGAGAGGATCATTTTGGTAAAATCGGAATTTTGATTTGAGTTTTAGTTCAGAAGAAATCAAGCTTTGAAGATTTAAGTGTCATGAAAGTTTCTCTCTTTGGTCTTTTCTCATTTTCGGCCAAAGGGAGTAAATGACCAGCCTTGGAGTGTCTTGGGAGTGTAGGGTGAGTTGTGATTGGTTGGCTTGAAGGTGGATTAAAATAATATTAAAATATCTCAGGTGTATAACTACTAAAACTAGGTGTATCGGAACACACGTAAAAACATCTCTAAAAATTCTTTTCTGAGCTACTAGCATAAAAGACACTAGTAACATATTTAATATGAGAATAGATCATGTATGATGAGGCCTTAGCATTGCTAAAGTCATCAGAGAGTGCTGGTGTTAAGCTGCACCAGTAAACTGTGGACCACAACCCCGATTTTCAAGTACGTGAAATCTTTTCTAAAGGCACGGATTTCTCTGGAAGATCAGTAAAGGGAACACCTCTTATATATCATAAAGTATCTCAATCCTCATTGTTATTATGTCATCTTTAAGCTAGAACCTTTTTTAGGCAAGCTCGATAACGCAGTGATGAAGAACCTAGTTTTTGAACCGTATCGATTAGGAGTTTTGATTCTAGTTTTTGTAAATAGTCTCAGTTTGATGAACTGGACTAGATTCGTGAGAGAAGAGAGATAATAGTATAATATTATCATTACATTAGTATTAGAAGATGCTTGAATGATATTATAAGGTTACCTGGTCTGTTTTAGTTAAAAATAAAAAATCGTTTTAACTTACATACCTTATGTCTTCTTGCAAGTTGTTGAAATGAATTTTGAAAACTTGAAATCAAATCTTTGGACATTGATTACATTGCTATATTTTCTTTGTCTTAGCCCTAAGTTTCTACTTTGGATTGATTGAGATTCTTTTGTTTTTTTGCCAAACTGAATGGGAATCATATTGTAAATATAGGTAGATAGCATTTAGTATAGTTGCATGCATATAAGTAGTTGTATTAAATAAATTATTTCCCCTTCATTCATCCCCTTTGCTTGTGTTTAGCATGAGGACATGCTATTGTTTAAGTGTGGGGGAGTTGATGAGTCCATATTTGATGATATATTTTGGTTTGATTTGAGTGAATTTTATCACATGAACTCACACTTATTCACTAAAATAGCATGCTTTTGAGATTTCTTCCTAAATTGTGCTTAAATGTGAAAACATACTCTTTCGTGCTTAATTTTAGTTAATTTTATTCACTTTAATCCCATTTGGTGCTTTGATTGCACCAGTAAACTGTGAACCCGGTTAAACCGATTTTCTGTTTTTAACTAAAACTAACCAGGTAACCTTATAATATCATTCAAGAAACTTTTATTACTAATATAATGATAATATTACCCTATTATCTCTCTTCTCTCATGAATCTAGTCCAGTTCGTCAAACTGAGACAATTTACGAAAAACCGGATCAAAACTCCTAACCGATACGGTTCAAAAACTATGTTCTTCGTAACTGCATTATCGAGCTTGCCTCATAAAAGGTTCTAGCTTAAAGATGACATAATGACAATTAGGATTGAGATACATGATAATATATCAAAGCTTCTCCCCTTACTGATCCTCCGGAGTTCTCCGTACTTTCAGAAAAGATCTCGCGTACTCGAAAACCGGGGTTGTTACACCGGCAGTCGGCGCAAAGCCCGACCCCATAATATACGCACAAGGGGAAACAGTGATCCTCAGTTCGTGGGCGTCCCCGAGATCAATTCACAACAATAAAACAGAGATCTTCAGTTCGTGGGTTATTACCCGAGATCAATACACAATAACATAGTGATCTTCAGTTCGTGGGTTATACCCGAGATCAACATACAATGATTCATGGGTTATTCCCGTAATCAATGATTATCAGTCCGTGGGTTTTTCCCGCTTACAAAACAAATAACAATTTATGGGTTTCCTCGAGATTAATGATCATTCAGTTCGTGGGTACTTCCCAAATTCAACCAATTATCAGTTCATGGGTGTCCCCCGTAGTTAAACAACTAACAGTTTGTGGGGTATTCCCGCCTTTTATCGTTTTTCGTTATCCTTTCTCAACCTCAACAAATCCACAAATCAATCTTCATTTCCTC
>NC_029781.3:41292320-41295468 GCF_000817695.3 Arachis duranensis
AACACATATTCCTAAACCTTTCTTAACTTTCTCTTTATCTCTTTACTCTGCTCTAATTACTCTGTTTTCTGTATCTCTTTACTTTTCTCTGATTACTCTTTCTTCTGTATCCATATCACTCTTTTTCTCTTTATCTCTTTACTTTACTATGATTTCTCTGCTTAACGTATGTATTTAGAGCTTATGTAAATTTCGGTATGAATAGTTAGCCTGTCCCAAGTATAGGTTCATTAAGTCTATACTGAAACAGTTTAACTTTTCATATAATACCTAACCCTAGTCGCAACTCAAGTACTATCTAAGTTGCCCTAATTCGTTCACTAATCTTTGTCTGTTTTCTGTCATTAAAACTTTACAGACTTTTTCTTTGACTTTTATCTTTTCTTCAACCTTTATCTTTCCTTTATCTTTTCCTCACTAACATGTTATTACCACTCCCTAAGTGTTTTATGAAGGTAATCATGAGATTCTGCACTTAAAGTTGTCTTTCTAAAGCTTTTACAGAAAACTGCATTTTCTGCATTATTTTATTATTTTTATTAAAATATTATTTTTAATTAAATATTATTATTTATTATTTTATTATTAATTTTCCAAAATTAACTTACCTTTTACTTTTAACATTTAAAAATTACTTTTTACCACCCGTAACTTTTAATATTTCTACTTTAACCACCCTAACTTTCAGAAATTACTAAATAACACCTTAAACACCAAAATTTTTTCTTCCTTGCTCTTTTAAAGATCTAAAGCCTGTTCTTCATTGTTCTTCATCACACTCAAAGTGTTCTTTCTCTGTTTTTACCCGTTTTTCAGTCTTTTCAGCAACCGATTTTTACCATAATTCAAAATAAATTCCCAGCCACTAAAACCCCATATTTTTTACATGATTTCAACACAAATTGAACCCCAATTTAAGCTCTAGGGTTTCGTTTTTCTAGCAGCCATGAAGAACATAAATTCAAAGTTGAATATCATCAATTTTCATCAAATTTTCACCAAAATTTCAACAAGAATCACTCACATAAACCATCAATTTCAAGCACAGCCAAACCATATCATAATCACACAACTCAAACACAATCAATCAAGATTAAATTCGTCAAATCCTACCTTGATTTGCTGCTTCAAATCCGGTTACTCTTTGAACTGTTCTTAAAGCACTTTTTCCTCCTAAATCACATCAAGAACAAATTTAAATCCACAAACCCTCAACTGACCAAATCTCTCTCATCACATTAGGAAGAGATATCTCACCTTAGACGTGCTGGAAATTAACATTTCTTGGCCCTCAAGTCAAGTTAAGCATGATTCCTAAAGAAGAACATCAAGAAAACACATGTTTTGCATGATTTTCCTTGAAAATCGAATTGAAGAGGGAGGGAGACAGCCATATCACCTTATTTCCAGCCTTGATATATTGTATGGTTATGTAGAGGAAGAAGAGAGGATTATTTTGGTGAAATCAGAGTTTTTGATTTGAGTTTTAGTTCAGTAGAAATCAAGCTTTAAAGATTTATGAACCAAGAACTTTCTCTCCTTTTTCTCTTGATGATTTTCGGCCACAATGAGCAAATGAGGCAGCCTTGGGGGTTTTGGGGGTGTAGAGGGAGTTGTGATTGGTTGGCTTGGAGGTGGATTAAAATAATATTAAAATATCTCTGGTGTATAACTGCTAAAACTAGGTGTATCGGAACACTTGTCAAAACATCTCTAAAAATTATTTTCTAAGCTACTAGCATAAATGAGACTAACATATTTATTATGAGAATAAAACATATATAATGAGGCCTTAGCATTGCTAAAGTCATCAGAGAGTGCTGGTGCTAAGCTGCACGCATGGTTTTCCTTGAAAACCGAATTGAAGAGGGAGGGAGACAGCCATCTCACCTTATTTCCAGCCTTGATATGTTATATGGTTATGTAGAGGAAGAAGAGATGATCATTTTGGTGAAATCGGAGTTTTGATTTGAGTTTTAGTTCAGAAGAAATCAAGCTTTGAAGATTAAGTGTTTATGAAAGTTTCTCTCTTTTCTCTCTTGTTATTTTCGGCCAAAATGATGAAATGAGACAGCCTTGGAGGTCTTGGGGGTGTAGGGTGAGTTGTGATTGGTTGGCTTGGAGGTGGATTAAAATAATATTAAAATATCTCAGGTGTATAACTACTAAAACTAGGTGTATCGGAACACTTGCAAAAACATCTCTAAAAATTATTTTCTGAGCTACTATCATAAATGACACTAGTAACATATTTATTATAAGAATAAGACATGAATAATGATGCCTTGGCATCGCCAAAGTCATCAGAGAGTGCTGGTGCTAAGCTGCACCAGTAAACTGTGAACCCGGTTAAACCGATTTTCTGTTTTTAACTAAAACTGACCAGGTAACCTTATAATATCATTCAAGAAGCTTCTAATACTCTGATGAGCGGATATTTTATACGCTTTTTGGGGGTAATTTCATGTAGATTTTAGCATGTTTTAGTTAATTTTTAGTAGAATATTATTAGTTTTTAGGCAGAAATCATATTTCTGGACTTTACTATGAGTTTGTGTGTTTTTCTGTGATTTCAGGTATTTTCTGGCTGAAATTGAGGGAGCTGAGCAAAAATCTGACTTAGGCTGAAAAAGGACTGCTGATGCTGTTGGATCCTGACCTCCCTGCACTCGAAATGGATTTTCTGGAGCTACAAGAGTCCAATTGGCGCGCTCTCAACGGCGTTGGAAAGTAGACATCCAGGGCTTTCCAGCAATATATAATAGTCCATACTTTGAGCGAGGATAGACGACGTAACTTGGCGTTAAACACCAAGTTCATGCTGCTGTCTGGAGTTAAACGCCAGAAAAACGTCATTATCCGGAGTTGAACGCCCAAAACACGTCATAACCTGAAGTTTGACGCCAAGAAAAGCCTTTACACGTGGAAAGCTTTAATCTCAGCCCCAGCACACACCAAGTGGGCCCCAGAAGTGGATTGCTGCACCAATTATCTTAGTTTATTCATTTTCTGTAAACCTAGGTCACTAGTTTACTATTTAAACAACTTTTAGAGAAGTACTTGGGACCTCATGACATTTTCAGATCTGAAATATACACTTTGTGACGGCATGAGTCTCTAAACTCCATTGTTGGGGGTGAGGAGCTCT
>NC_029781.3:41296030-41297751 GCF_000817695.3 Arachis duranensis
AGGACAAAGCATCTCCAAAACTCCAACATATTCCCCAGTACTGCATATCAAAGTAACATTGTTCCCTCTTTTATTTTTATAATCAAATCTAATAATTTCACTTTTAATCCAAATAAATCTATTGACATCCTGACTAAGATTAATAAAATAAATATTGATTGCTTCAAACCAATAATCTCTGTGGATTCGACCCTTACTCACGTAAGGTATTACTTGGACGACCCAGTACACTTGCTGGTTAGTTGAACGAAATTGATTCTGGACCAGGCTCTATTATCATATTCTATAAAGAGATACAATTTCGTCCACCAAGTTTTTGGCGCCGTTGCCGGGGATTATTGAGTTTGAACAATTGAAGGTTTATTTTATTTCTTAGATTAGGAATAATTTATTTTTATTTTTATTCTTATAGAGTCATTAAATCTTGATAGGATAGTTTCTTTTCAAAAATTTCTTTTCAAAAATATTATTTTCTTTTAATTAATTGCTAATTTTCGTGAGTTTTAGTGTCTTGTTCTAAGTTTGGTGTTAATTGCATGTTTTATTTGTTCTTTGAAAATTTCGTGTTAGTGTTCTTGGTTCTTCCTTGATCTTTAAGTTGTTCTTGATAATTGGTTATACCCTTTGGAACCTTTTTCAAAAATAATTTTTCTTGGATTGAATCTTGTGCCAAAGTTTAAGTTTGGTGTTTTCTTGTTAATCTTCCTTTGAACCCTTTTTCAAAAATAATTTTTCTTGGTGTTTTCTTGTTAATCTTTTTTATAATTTTCGAAAATTTTCTTCAAGTTTTCTAAAAATTTTAAGTTTGGTGTTCTTTCTTTTGTTCTTGGTGTTCTTGTGAATCTTCAAGGTGTTCTTGAGTTTTTCTTGTGTCCTGATCTTAAAATTTTTAAGTTTGGTGTTCCTTGGTGTTTTCCCTCCAAGAATTTTTGAAAATAAGGAGCACTAGATCTAAAAATTTTAAGTCTTGAGTCTTTTGTGTGTTTTTCTCTTTCATCATAAAATTCAAAATTAAAAATTTTTCTATTTTCCAATTAATTTTGAACTACTTTTTTTCGAAAAATTTTTTTAAAAAAAAAAATTCAGATTTCAATTTTAAATTATTTCTCAATTGCTTTTGTTTCGTTTTTATTTTATTTTATAAAAATTAATTTTATTTTTTTTAGACAATAGCAACATACATACCATCTCTTTTATTCCATTATGGAATTAAGGGGGAATGATCAGTCCAAGAGGACTCTGGGGTCATATGCTAACCCCACTACTGCTTCATATGGGAGTAGTATTTGTATACCCTCCATTCATATGGGAGTAGTATCTGTATACCCTCCATTGGAGTTAGTAGCTTTGAGCTGAATCCTCAGCTCATTATCATGGTGCAGCAAAACTGCCAGTATTCTGGTCTTCCACATGAAGAACCTACAGAGTTTCTGGCACAATTTCTACAAATTGCTGATATAGTACATGATAAGGAAGTAGATCAGGATGTCTACAGATTATTACTGTTTCCATTTGCTGTGAAAGATCAAGCTAAGAGGTGGACCTGGCGTTCAACGCCAGAAACAAGCATGGATCTGGCGCTGAACGCCCAAAAGGAGCATGGTTCTGGCGTTCAAACGCCAGAAACAAGCAGAGAGGTGGCGTTTAACGCCACCCCAGCTTCCACCCCTGGTATTCAAACGTCAGTGGGTGATCAGTCACATACAAGTGCTGATAACAAT
>NC_029781.3:41297851-41298014 GCF_000817695.3 Arachis duranensis
AACTCCACAACACAAGGCAAGCTTGGCCCTGGAGGCAACCAAGGCAAGAAGTTGGCGTTGCCAACTTGGGATTGGCGTTGCTAACACCACAACACAAGGCAAACTTGGCCCTGGAAGCAAGGTTGGCGTTGCCAACTCTAGAACCAAGTTGCCAACGCCCACT
>NC_029781.3:41300090-41308353 GCF_000817695.3 Arachis duranensis
TCTGATCCCTAATGATCCTCTCCACCATAAATTCTCATTTCTTTTGCTCTTAGTGTTTGAATACCCATTGCCCAATTCCCTTCTACATTCTTGCAATTTATTATTCTTGTCAGTTACATTCTGTTCATCTAGTTCTTGCTATTTACTCTTATGTTCTTTAAATTTCTGCAACTTTTAATTCCTTGCAATTTATCTTTGATGTCATTTAAGTTTCTTGCACTTTAAGCTTCCGTTATTTACTTTCATTTTATTTCTCTCCTCTAGTTCTTTAAATTCTTTGCCATTTAAATTCTTGCAATTATGTTCAAAAATCACAAACCTCATGAAATCAAAACCATGTTTGCTTGACTAAATTTACCATTAACTAAAGTTGCTTAATCTACCAATCTCCGTGGGATCGACCTCACTCTTAGTGAGTTTTATTACTTGATGCGACCCGGTATACTTGCCGGTTGTACGTGAAATCAAATTTTTACGTATCAAGGTTCTGCATCTCTTAAGTCTTCAACCACTTCTTCCTATTCAACAATTAATGCTTTCTCTAATTGTTCTAATACAAAGTCATGCTGCTCACTGCCCACTGGAGTTTCTAGCATCTCCTTTATGCTGTGTTCTTTAGTAGATTTTCCACATGAAGCCATGGGGGTTCCTTGAGTGTCCGAACATCAGGAAGGTAATCGATTTACTACCTCGGTTAAGGCAGTCGCGAATTCTAGTACATCCCTTTTCATTTTCGCTTGCCCTTGAAGAAGACCACGAAGGATGTCATCCATTGGAGATTGGGGTGGATATAAGGGTTCATTACTTGGGAGGAAGGGTTCATGATAAGAGGGTGGTTCCTCACTCTCCATCTTTTCCACTTGTTGCACCACACACTTCAGTTCCTTGTTCTCAAATTGAGATTCTTTAGCCATGAGAGCTTCGGGTGCCATTCGGCTTACCGCTCGGTCTAATTGATGAAGGGTTGCTTGAAATTGATGGATATCATAAGTAGGACCATAAGGCTCTTGGATTGATGGATATGGATGCGATGTATATGGAGGTGGTGATTGTTGGGAGTAATTGGGTTGGAATTCGGGTGGATCTATGTTTGGTTCGTTTGGCTCATAGTGGGGTTGGTATGGTGGATAAGGGTTAGGGTCATATGGGGGTGTTTGGTGAGAAGGGGCTTGTGAGTATGGTGGTTCAAAGCTATGTTGAGGAGGGGGTTCATAGGCATATGGTGGTGGTTGTTGATAATCAAAAGAGCGCTCACCATAGCCATTATCTTGATATGCTTCTTGGAATGGCTCTTGGTCATAGTATGTTGGCGGAGGCTGTTGCCAAGAGGGTTGATCAAGTGGCACACCATAGTGGAGTTCTTGTGTTGGCGTGCCACGCCTTCGAACTCAAGTGGCATGCCCTTTGCCTTTTTCCACTTTTCTTTGCCTCTGGAAACTTGAACTAGCGTGGCACGCCCAGGGTCTGGTGTGCCACGCCCTTGCTGTGTGCTAGGCTAAGCTCCTCTGGAAAGTTGCACTAGCGTGGCACGCCCAGGGTCTGGCGTGCCACGCCCCTTTGTGAGTGAGTGGTTCCTCTGTTTGGCGTGGCACGCCACGAACTCAAGTGGCACGCCCCAATGCTTCTTTATCCTCTGAATGACACTAGCGTGCCACGCCTGGTTGCTCAAGTGGCATGCCTAAGTGAAGAATAGTGAGTGGCGTGCCACGCCTTCGATACCAAGTGGCACGCCCCATGTAATTGGCCTCTTTTGTCCTCTCTGGAAACTTGTACCAGCATGCCACGCTTGAATGCTGGCGTGCCACGCCAATAATCTTGCTTCGATTCCAATGGTTGGCATGCCACGCCTCAGCTTCAAGTGGGACGCCATAGTGACATGCTCGGGTTGGTGTGCCACGTATTCGACACCAAGTGGCACGCCCAGTCCTTGCTTTTGTTATTTTTGTGCATTGGCGTGCCATGCCTGATTGCTCAAGTGGCACGCCTAAGTGAGGTTGAGAGGTTGGCGTGCCACGCCTTCGACTTCAAGTGGCACGCCCAGTCTTCAATTGCCTTCAGCCCTTCTCTGGATTATTGTACCAGCGTGCCAAGCCATGCTGCTCAAGTGGCACGCCCATGCATTTGTGCACTCTTCAAGCATGGCGTGCCACGCCTGGGTTCTCAAGTGACACGCCCAAGTGACTTATTGGAGCTGGCGTGCCACGCCTTCGACCCCAAGTGGCACGCCATAGTGGAAGTTTTTCTTGAGATGGTGAGTTGGTGTGTCAGGCATGCCACACCCAACCTGGCGTGCCACGCCCCTTTTGTGTCCTCCATTTTGCTCTTTGGAATTTTGTACTAGCGTGCCACGCCCATTCCCTGGCGTGCCATGCCCATACATTTGTGCTTGGACTTCTTCTTTAGACTTTAGCATTGGCGTGCCACGCCTAGCTCCTGGCGTGCCACGCCAGTACATTGTTTGTGGTGTTTGCTCCAAGTAGCACGCCAGTTTCACACGCCCAGCTTCTTATTTGTCTTTTCCCCATTTTTGATGCTCTTTTTCACCTGAAATTCAGCACAACTCATCTCAAAGTAGTGTACCATAATATTCAACAAATAATGCATGAATTGTACTGATCAAATGAGATTTATGCTCTTTTATGGTCTTCTTTATGCAAGAAAGAAGGGTAGATGATGCAAGTCATCACAACACCAAACATAAGCTTTGCTTTTCCCAAGGAAATTAATGTTAGTAAACCTTTATATCTTGAGGCCTTGGCTTCGAATGATTGCAATATAACTAAGAGTAAAACTAAGTGTCCAACACAGGTATGAATGTATTAATTGTCATGGAAAGCTCTTGGATCCTTGAGGGTTCCTTCAGGTATAGGCTTTAGGGGTCCTTTCTATTTATTGTCACCTTGAAGTCGTAAGGGTTGTTTTGCTTTCTTGACCACGACTCTAAGTGTTTTGTCTCAAGACATCCCTTTAATTAGGCTTTCAATTAGTACTCCCAAACCAGTTGGTTTTAGGGTACTGGGTGTTGAGACACCCCTAAGAATTTACTTGCCCAGGTCTCTTCTTGACACATATTCACCACAAGCATATACTAAGATCATTAATTCTTTTTGTGCTTTTTAATGTTTCATTTTCTATCCCAGTAGTTGATGCTCAGAGCCTTGGGCCTTTATTGCTTACTACCTCTTGGTTATATGGATATTCAAGGAACACCATTTAGTCTTCCCTTGTTCTACCTTCTAGGATTAGTTGCTCTCCATGACTCATTTTCTTTTTAGTTCATCCAAGGTTCTACACTCAGTTTTTTGTTTCTTAGTTTGTTTGATGATCCCTATTGGCCTTGGTCTCTCTTATTGTTTTTGCACAACTCACAGTAACTCTTATGGAGACAAGTTCTACTTTTATTTAAGTTAAAATAAAGACTTGAAATACATGACACTTTCTTTCTTGTAAAAAAAAAGACTCATAAAGACTTCATACAGGAATTAAAAACTAAGCATAAAACATAAACTATCCTAGCATGATTATTTAAGAAGTAAATAAAGCAAAGGCTTAAACAGAATTCAGAAATTGGAAAGTGTTAACCATGGGACTCAACAACCTTGAGCAGCTTCATCTTTAGTTCGTTGACCCTTCCTTTTGTCCTTCTTATTGGGAGGGGATGAGCCACCTTCATCTGGCTTGGAGGAACCTTCTTGAGGCTTGGTATCCTTGGGCTTCCAAAATCCTAGCCTCCTCATGTAATTTCTTTCATCTTCCTTATGTTTAGCTAGGATTTCCTCTTGTCTTGCACTTAGCTCTTCCATCCCTTACATGAAGGTTGGGTATCCTGGGTTTAGAGCGACAACAGTGTTACACAAGTGATTCAGCTTTGCTTGTGTGTTGATGTCATACTGCCTCCTGGATATGGTCCTGGCATCAGCCAAATTCCTCTGTTTCCACTTGCCTTGCTCTGTTATTTTATCCAGTGTGCTTCACACCTCTTCCCAGTCAAATTGTTCTTGCTGCTCCTTCCTCATACGCTCTCAAACCTTGGAATTGTTGAATGCTCTGATTGAATTGGCTCCATTGTTGTTACTGAGTCTCCTTAAGTTGATTGACATCTTCCCTCAAGTGGTGTAGGTCTCCGTTCATTTGGTGTACATCTCCTTGCAATTGCTCCCAATTGAATCCCTCTAGAAATTGTTGATATCGGTAGTGTGGTGGTGGTTGAAGTGCCAGAAAGTGAGGTTGCTCTTCTGCCTCTTCCTCTTCTTGTTGTTGTTGTGGTTCATGAGCATGAGCTATTCGTTCTCTAGCCCTGTTGAGTGGGTGGACAGCCACCACTTTGGCCATTTTTTTGGCAGTTATAAACTTGTCTTGCTTCACAAGCACTTCATTAATGATCTTTTCAACTCCAAATTTATCACATAGCCTCTGTATAATGCTGAGAAATGCCAACATTGTGTTGTCACTGGTGCTTTTTAGCACTTTGTTGATGTTGTTGGTGTTCATCTCCCCCACGTTGATGTTTTCTCCTTTCATGATACTGTAGATGAGCACAACTCTCTCCTTGGTCACCTCTGAAGTATTGGATGTGGGGATTAGGGACCTCCTCACAAACTTTAGCCACCCTCTAGCTTGGGGGCTCAAATCTCTTCTCCTCAATTGGTTGGGTATCCTATCCTTGTCATTTATCGAACGGACATTCATCACACAAATTTCACTTAGGATCTTCTCAAACCCAGGGTCTTACTGCTTCATTCTCTCTTCATAGCTCTGAGTGAAGTTTGTCCTCTTCACCATTAGCATTCTCTCTGTGCTAGAGGGGCTATAGTCAATGGACTTCCCCCTTACACAGCTAATGTAGCCATATTGTTGCCCTGGTTGAGGCATTGCGTTGGCATAGAATTCCCTCACCAAGCTTTCTACCACTTTCCACGGTGGGTTGCATAGAAGTGACCAATCCCTATTGTCGATCTCCACATTGATTTTAATATGCTCATTCCTCCCTAGTTGAAACCTAACTTCTGGAATGATTTCCCTCTCACTCACCCAACCATAGAATTGGTTTTGGTTGAATGCGGAGAGAAACTTGTAGTCACTAAAAGTGCTTGAGGATCTAGAGGTTGGTTCCTTGGTTTTTTGTTTCTTTGAGGCTGAACTTTTGGGTGGTGCCATTAGGTTGGGAGAGTGTGCTTGTGGTTGCAAAAAAAATGGGGGTTGAAAGAAAGAAAGGGCAAAACAAGGTTTTGCTCCAACACCAAACTTAGGACTTGATTGTCCCAATCAAGAAAAAAAAAGAAAGTAAGGGATGAGAGATAGTAGAAGATGAGAAGAGAAGTGATGGTGATGGGTGTGGGGATTGTTGAAGTGGGAGAGGAGATGGGGGTGAAGCTTTTATAATGGGTGGATGGTGTGGTTCGAAGGGTGGGAAACAAAAAGGGTTAAATGTTTTCCCACTTTGGAAAGTAGCGTCTAGCGTGGGAAGAGGCGCCAACTCTTTTCTCACAGTGTCTTCTGCATGTGTCAAGTTCCAAGGTGCAAGTACACTTTGACTCCCTTGTTTTGTGAGTTGTTTACCATGTGGGCCCTATCATCTATCCTGAAATTGAAACTAAACCTATTAGTAATGACAAAAGAACCCCTTCACATTCCTTCTCATCAAAAATGAATTGGATTACAACTGATAGGTGTCCTTTGGGACACCAAACTTAATTCTTTGGCATCTTAATAAATTGGATTTATCATTGTGTATTTAATGTGTTCATAAGAGTGGGATAACATCAAACTTTTCATTTTCTTTTGATTCCAATTCCTCTGAAATCATTAAACCATATTCATGTTATTACCCAAAGCATTAAGTGCTTTCAAATTGGGTGACTTGGGCTGCTATGTGATCCTTGGTGGTGGCCACACCAAACTTAATCTCTAGGCTTACTCTTCAAAATCAAACCATTAATTGTTTGTAAGCCTAGATTAAGTGGGTGGGAGGCCACACCAAACTTAGCACTTTAGCTAGTTCTCAGCCCATTCACTCATTATTAGTTATGCATTCATCAAGTTGCAATTCCCAAATAGAAAGAAATAAGAGAGTGTAAAGAAATTCTAGCTATCAAAGCTAATATCAAACTTCTAATCTACAATTGTAAACTAATCCTAATTACTGAAAATTAAACTATCTAAAGCAACAGAATTTAAACTACTTCTAAGAAAAGCAATTAAATAAAAAAGGATAAAGTGTTGCGGTGCCTCCCAACTAGCGCTTATTTATTGTCATTAGCTTGACATTCCTTCATCTTTAGCTGAGCTTGTAGCTCACTCTCTGCTCCTCCAAGGAGCCTCCCAAGTAGTGTTTGAGTCTATGGCCATTGACAGAAAAAGTTCTCTGAGTCTTGTCCTCAATGAGCTCCATATGACCATAGGGAAACACTTTGAGTATGGTGAAAGGTCCTGACCATCGAGACTTGAGTTTTCCAGGGAAGAACTTGAGTCTTGAGTTGTAGAGTAACACCTTTTGTCCTTCAGTGAACTCCCTTCTTGCTATCTTTTCGTCATGCCACCTTTTTGTGTTCTCTTTGTAGATTTTTGCATTCTCATATGCTTGATTTCTAAACTCTTCCAACTCATTGAGTTGCATTAATCTCTTTTCTCTAGTGGCTTGCTCATCAAAATTCAGTAGTTTTAGAGTCCAGAAGGCTCTATGCTCCAGTTTAACTGGCAAGTGGCAATCCTTGCCAAATACCAATTGGTATGGTGACATCCCAATGGGGGTCTTGAAGGCTGTCCTGTAGGTCCATAGAGCATCGTCTAGCTTTTTAGACCAGTCCTTTACTGAGCTTTGATGACAAGTCATCATATACCCATTTTTCAAGCTAATTTCACTTGTTTTATTAGTCCTTATGCACTTTCTTGCATCTTAAGTAAGTGATTTGGAATGAAAATGCATAACTTCTTTAAATCAAACAACCACTATTAAATTGATGCTAACTCATGAGGTTTAAGCTAAATTTAATTGATTTTTAATTGATTTATAAGCCTTGTGAATTTAGTGATACTTTGATTGGTTGTTTTGATTATTTAAAGGTGAAGAAAAGAAGAAAAGAGGAAGCGTGGCTTAAGAAAGCGTGGCCCAAGAGATAAGAAGTGTGGCACATAGAAGGAGGAAGCAAACATTGCCCTCCACAAGGGCACACTACCCTCCAGGAAAGCAACATAATGAGCCAAACCATGAAAAGCATCACTGCCCTGCCCACAACAAGGGCGGAGCACAATTTGATGCTAAGGACCAAAGGGAGCAAAAACTCTGCCCTGCCCTCCTCAAGAGCAATATCGGGCTTCACTCAAGAAAAATTCAAAAGGAATTGCTTCATAATGCTTCCTATGGGTGTTGAACTCAAGGACAAAGAAGAAGGGATTAGCGCTCAAGCACAATAAAATCAAGCAAAAAGTGGCTTGCTTTCATTCTCCATGAATCGAACACGGCACCATGAGGAAGCAAGGAACTAGGCCTTACTTTGGTGCCAAGAAAACCAAGGAAAAGAAGTAGCGTGTGCCTCCACCGAGTTTCGAACATGGGGTTTCACTTTTGGAAACACTGCCCCGCCCTCTGCGAGGGCAAGGCAGCATTTTGTGGTGCACAGCCAGCGCACCAGATTGGCACGCACCAAGGACTCTCGGCAGCAGCAGCATGCACGGGCAGCAGAATCCGGCGCACCAAAAAAACTCTGCCCTGCCCTCCACAAGGGCAGGGCAGCCTCCTTGAAGCAATTTTTCATGGGCTGAAAATTGGATTAAAAATCCAATTTAATTCATTTCTTCACCAAATCAAAAGCCCATCCAAATCCCAAGATCCAAGAATAGAAAGTGTATAAATAGGAGTGTTCATACCCTGACCGAGCTCCTCCAAATCGGCAAAATCCATGAAAGGTCCGACCTCGTCCCAAGGCCCACGCCTGAGGTCGGACCTCGGACAATAACGCTAAGAAGGCCCATCAAAAGGAACGCAGCCCAAAACCTAAAGGCCGAAAAGGCCTAGAAAAGGCGGTTCCACAAAGATAGAGATAAAACTCCCCAAAAAGATAAGATAAGATAAGAATATCTTATCCAGGGGAGATCACGCCCAACTATTATAAATACACTGGAGCACCCAGGTATAAATCACACTCTAATTCTACTCAATATCTGCTTGGACCCATGCTAACTTAAGCATCGGAGTGTCATTGCAGGTACAACCACCAACCGCTCTGCATATCAAGCTCGGGTCATCAATCCCCCCACCTCGGGC
>NC_029781.3:41309098-41310522 GCF_000817695.3 Arachis duranensis
CCTCTTCTAGGAAGGAACCAACCTACCCACTCCGAGATCGAGATCGGGAACAGAAAAAGAAAGAAGAATCCAACTCGGACAAGCCGTGGAAGTACCACAGCTACACCCCCCTCCGAGTCTCCCTGGTGGACGTCTACAGAGAAGTATGCCACACCGAGAAGATCCCCCCGCCCCGACCGCTGAAGCACAAGAGAGCGGGGAGAGATCGGTCCGAATACTGTGAATATCACAAACTCTATGGTCATTCTACTAACGACTGCCACGACCTAAAGAATGTTATAGAAAAGCTAGCCAGAGAAGGGAAACTCGACAGATACATAGCAGAGAAAGGAGAAGAGACCAGGAAGAGAAGGCGGGGTGACAACGAAGATCGGGCCGAACAAACCCCACGAACCCCTGAAAGACCTGTTCACATGATAAATGGAGGCTTTGCAGGCGGAGGAACATCCAGATCCTCGCGAAAAAGACACCTCAAAGAAGTCTACCACGTCCGAGAAGACAATCCCCTGCCCGAACTACCTACTATCTCATTTACCCGAGAAGATGCTCAAGGGATAATACCCGGGCACGACGATCCAATGGTAATCACCATTATCCTAGCAAACGCCAACTTACATCGAACCCTGATTGACCAGGGAAGCTCTGCAGATATCCTGTTCAAAACGGCCTTCGACAAACTCGGACTTGAAGAAAAAGAACTAAAGGCCTACCCCACCAACCTATTTGGACTAGGGGACACTCCGATCCATCCCTTAGGATACGTCTCGCTACACACTACCTTTGGAAGAGGCGAGCAATCTAAAACATTAAGCATCGACTACATTATAGTCGACGTCACTTCAGCATACAATGCCCTCATCGGGCGACCAACCCTAAACAGACTGGCAGCTATAGTCTCGACCCCACACCTCTGTAAGAAGTTCCCTACCGCAAAAGGAATCGCCACCCTAAAAGGCGACCAAAAACTAGCGCGGCGATGCTACAACGAAAGCCTGAGCCTAAAGGGGAAAGAGGTCAACACAATAGAACTCGGACGAGTTCAAGCCCGAGAAGACCTTCGGCCACAACCAGAGGGAGAAACCGAAAAAGTCCAGATTGGGAACACACCTGAAAAAACAACAAGCATAGGAGCAAACCTCGAAACAGGACTAAAAGAGGAACTCATAGCCCTCTTAAGAGAGAATTCCGACCTCTTCGCCTGGAAAGCCTCCGACATGCCAGGCATAAGCCCCGACCTGATGTGCCATAAGCTATCAGTGTACCCGGGATCCCGACCTGTCCAACAAAGACGCCGAAAGCTCGGACCCGAGCGCATGCAAGCAATAGAAGAACAAGTACAAGCACTGCTAGACGCAGGATTCATTCGGGAAGTAAAATACCCCCTATGGCTCGCAAACGTGGTCCTGGTAAAAAAGCCCAACGGA
>NC_029781.3:41310576-41311768 GCF_000817695.3 Arachis duranensis
TGTACGGACCCGACCAAGAAAAGACCTCGTTCATAACCCCAAGGGCAAACTACTGCTACGTAGTAATGCCCTTCGGGCTGAAGAACGCAGGGGCAACCTACCAGAGGCTAATGAACAAAGTGTTCTCAGAGCACATCGGACTACATCTGGAGGTGTACATTGACGACATGCTGGTAAAGACACAAGAAGACAGAAACTTGCTAACCGACCTCACCAGTGTCTTCGGCACCCTCAGAAAACACAACATGAGACTTAACCCGACAAAGTGCACCTTCGCCGCAGAAGCCGGAAAGTTCCTAGGCTTCATGCTGACCCAAAGGGGCATCGAAGCGAACCCGGACAAATGCCACGCAATACTCAATATGAAGAGCCCGACGTGTGTCAAAGAAGTACAACAACTGAACGGAAGGCTAGCCGCCCTATCAAGATTCTTGGCAGGATCAGCGATAAAATCACTACCTCTCTACTCACTCCTAAAGAAAGGGAAACCCTTCTCATGGACCCCGGAGTGCGAAAAAGCCTTTCAAGAATTCAAGGAATTCCTCGGGCAGCCACCAATCCTAACCCGACCTCTAAAAGGGGAAGAACTCGTACTATACCTCTCGGTTGGACATCGAGCAGTCACTTCAGCGTTAATACGAGAAAACGACCAAGGACAACAACCCATATACTTTGTAAGCAAGGCACTACAAGGGGCCGAGTTAAACTATCAGAAGATAGAAAAGTTCGCCTACGCCCTAGTGTTTACAGCTCGGAGGCTCCGTCCCTACTTTCAAGCCCACACCATCAAAGTCCGGACAAACCAACCCATGAGGCACATCCTGCAAAAAACAGACCTGGCAGGACGAATACTACAATGGGCGGTGGAACTGTCCGAGTTCGACCTCCACTATGAAGCCCGGACTGCCATAAAATCTCAGTCTCTAGCCGACTTCATCGCAGAATACGCGGAGACCCCTGGAACCCCACTCTCATGGAACCTGTATGTCGACGGATCCTCAAACAAAACAGGAAGCGGAGCCGGGGTTATACTCGAAAGCGACCAAGGAGCACGGATAGAACTATCCCTAAAATTCGAGTTCCAGGCTTCGAACAACCAAGCCGAATACGAGGCCCTACTAGCAGGTCTAAAGCTAGCCGAAGAGGTCGGAGCCCAGAGAATCACAATCTTCAGTGACTCCCAGGTCGTCAC
>NC_029781.3:41311937-41312433 GCF_000817695.3 Arachis duranensis
ATATCCAACCAACAGCAAGGATGGATGACCCCCATACTCAACTACCTGAAGTCGGGAACTCTCCCCGCCGAAAGAAAGGAAGCTAAAAGACTCACGAAAGACGCCCAGAATTATACACTAATTCATGACGTATTATACAAAAGAGGATTCTCAAACCCCCTCCTTAGGTGCGTCCCAACCTCAGAAGCAAAAAGCGTCCTCGAGGAAGTCCACGGAGGTATGTGTGGGAACCATCTCGGAGCTCGGGCACTATCCAAGAAAGTAGTCAGAGCCGGGTTCTACTGGCCGACCTTGCAAAGAGACGCAACGGAGTTTGTGAAAATATGCCCCCCTGCCAAAAACACGCCAATTTTCACAAAGCACCACCCGAAGACCTTATCAGCATCACCGCACCATGGCCCTTCGCAAAGTGGGGACTAGACCTACTCGGCCCGTTCCCACAAGGACCGGGGCAAGTCAAATACCTCATAGTAGGGGTCGACTACTTCACAAAATG
>NC_029781.3:41313314-41315026 GCF_000817695.3 Arachis duranensis
AAGGGTAAACACTCTGTAAATATTCTTTCTTTTTTAAATACTAATCAAATTTTTCTATGTTTTCCTCATGATGAAACAAATCCTAGAAAGTACCCCACCAAGGCGCATTAATTTATGCTCGGCAAAACGCAAAAAATCATTTGCCAAGAGACCACACAAGGTCGGCAAAGATAAAGCGACGAGGTTCAAATTAATGTGAGAAGTTATAAAGTAACTCTGAAAAGGCTCAAAAGGCCAAATAAAAAGAGATTACAAAAATAACTTAAAAGGCCGACCAACAACAAGGTCGGACCCAACAAAGGGAAAGTTATAAAGTAACTCTGAAATGGCTCAAAAAAGCCAAAAAAAAAGAGATTACAAAAATAACTTAAAAAGGCCGACCAACGACAAAGTCGGACCCAACAAAAAGGAGGTACTCGAGCGCCCGAGGTCCGAGAAAAAGCTCGGATCCAAGAAAGAAGCCTTAAAACGGCGAGAACCAAGATTTTGAAAAACGCTTACTAAAAAGTTGCTTTACTAAAAAACAACTAAAAAGTACAAGCGAAAGAACGAAATCAAAGGAAGTTTCGAAACGCTTACTAAAAAGTTGCTTTACAAAAAGCAGCTAAAAAGTACAAGCAAAAGAACGAAAGCAAAGGAAGTTTCGAAACGCTAGCTAAAAAGTTGTTATCCAAAAACAAACTAAAAAGCACAAAAGCGGAAACAAAAAGTCAAAACGCGAACAAAAACACCGCATAATAAAGTTACTACAAGTAGCTAAATAAGCAAAAGGTGTCCAAAGCGTTCACAGAAACCATCCAAAAACAAAAAGCCCACAGGTCGGGCAAAACACCAAAAAGATTACAGAGGATCAAGGTCCTTTCCGGACTCCACATCAACAGCAGGCTACGGAGGAAACATAGAGATCGGGACTGCATCGACGGCAACGTCATCCCGGTTTGAAACCTCCACACCAGATCCATCCCCGACCAAAGGTGAAGTCGGAACTTTGGGGTCGGACATCGGAACCTCATCCTCAGTAGGAGCAGGAACAATCTTTCCCTCCACAACAATGTTATCCGTACTGAATAAACTCAGATCCAGATCGGGAGCAAGAACCCGGACCTGAGCCTTCAAATTTTCAAACATAGCATCCATACCCTTGGCCACATGACCTTCCAGCTCGTAAAACTCATCCTGGGCGGATTGCAACTTCTCCTTTGTCTCCACAAGCTCGGCATATAGCCGGGTATAATTCTCTGTAGCCGCCTTCGCCATCTCCTCAGATGTCTTCGCTGCCGCCACAGCCGCGGTAGCTTTAGTTTTCTCTTTCTCCAAAGAGGCCTCCAGCTCAGTAATCCTAGCAGCCTTCAGTTGACTAATCTTATCAAGCTCGGACTGAGCCTTCTCAAGTCGGAAGCTGGTCGCCCCAAAGGGGGATTTCCTGAACTCCCGAGCAATAGCGGCATGAAGACTAGCCATCCGGACGCAGCTCCGCGCCATATACTGGAAATGATGCTCCATAGACACATCATCAGTAGAAATAAAGGTCTGAGGGAGAATATGCTATTCAATCCAACCAAGAGCATCAAAGTCCTTATCGTTGAAACCGGCAAGCTCCTGAGAGGTCTTCTGCTTCTTGGGAAGAGGACCCGAGTACGGAGGAGGAGAAGAAGTAGCAGGCCCAGAGGTCGGAGGATCCTGACTTATAGCTCGGAACTGGGGAGTCGGAA
>NC_029781.3:41315431-41330595 GCF_000817695.3 Arachis duranensis
GAATTTGGATGGAGCTGCGTAGGGGCAAGGTTACAGGACCACAACACCTCGGCCTCCAGGTCGGTAAAAGGAAGTCGGACACCCAGCTTAGAGAAAAAACAATCATAGGCGTAAAAGAAGAGCTTCTCGGAACTATCTAAAGGCGGGAAGCAAACTCTCTCCTCGGAATCAGGGGCCACTAGTTCATAATCTCTCTCAGACTCTCTATCTTCACATATGCTACATTGCCTACGAAACCTAGCTAAATACTCAGAATCTACCACAGAAGGGACTCTTAGAGGAACAGGATCTACCCAACCAAGACCACTCGGAATCTTGGTCGACATCGCTTGAAGAACCTTTCGAGACATAAAAATCTTGCCTACAAAGAAGAATACAACAGCAAAGCAAAAATCACATAAAAGCAGACAGCGAAAACCCATTCAGCAAAACAAGAAACAACGAGATGAAAATGCAGCAACCCGGAACAAAATACCAAGAGAAAAGAGCCCCCCCCATATACAAACAAACAAAGCAATGGTGGCGCCTCTTTTCGGGGCAACCCAGGCATAGAGAAAAAGAAACAGAAGCATATGTGCACAAGAAAAGAGATGGGAACAAACTTGGAAGAAAGAAACGAGGACGACAAGCTCCGAAGCAAGGAGAACGGAACGACGGCGCAGAGAAAACCCCGGAAAGACACGAGGAAGGATTCGGGGAAGAGGAACGAAGAAAAAGAAGATGGCGAAAACTCAGAGAAAAAACAGGAAAGGGAACAGAATAAACAAAGAAAAAGGAAGGGAGCAAATAAATAATGCCTTCACAGAGCCCGAACGGAAATCGAGGAGAAACGGTAAAATGCAATAAATACTGAAACGGCCACTTTTGAAATTTTGAAAAAACTACTATGCCCGAGCTCGACCTCTCGACTCTTGAGTTGGAAGGTGTTCATACCCTGACCGAGCTCCTCCAAATCGGCAAAATCCATGAAAGGTCCGACCTCGTCCCAAGGCCCACGCCTGAGGTCGGACCTCGGACAATAACGCTAAGAAGGCCCATCAAAAGGAACGCAGCCCAAAACCTAAAGGC
This sequence comes from Arachis duranensis, assembly GCF_000817695.3. Lineage (NCBI taxonomy): Eukaryota > Viridiplantae > Streptophyta > Magnoliopsida > Fabales > Fabaceae > Arachis > Arachis duranensis. The sequence goes on from NC_029781.3 coordinate 41,316,500, forward strand.
CGAAAAGGCCTAGAAAAGGCGGTTCCACAAAGATAGAGATAAAACTCCCCAAAAAGATAAGATAAGATAAGAATATCTTATCCAGGGGAGATCACGCCCAACTATTATAAATACACTGGAGCACCCAGGTATAACTCACACTCTAATTCTACTCAATATCTGCTTGGACCCATGCTAACTTAAGCATCGGAGTGTCATTGCAGGTACAACCACCAACCGCTCTGCATATCAAGCTCGGGTCCTCAATCCCCCCACCTCAGGCTTCTCCAAAACGACCGAGCTACACGTTTCAGGTAACCCTCGGAACAAGGAGATAGTTTGATGTAATTAGGACTTTTGGAATTTTCTTTGGAGCTTTTGAACTTTTACTTTACTTTGAGCTTTTGAACTTTTCTTTTGAGTTTTGAATTCTGAGACTTCACTGAGAGCTAGGCACTGAGATTTCAGAGAATTGGGGAGGAGAATTGATCTCTCTTCTTCCTCGTTCTTGCTTGAGCATTTTTTACTTTTCTTGTTTGAGTCTTGGGTGTGAAGAATTGAGGAAATTATGTCTCAATCTCCATTCAAGATCTCTTTAATTCCTCTTCTGCATAATTGAGTTCAATTACATTTCCTGTATTGCTTCTTCTTCAATTTCTTGTTAATTGCATTGTGAACTTTGATCTGGGAAGGCAATTGAGATCTAGACTTTGCTCTCTAGTCTCTGGAGTCCTGAGATCCCATTTTCCTTTTTGGTTCTTCTGTGAACCCCTGCTGCAATTTAATTTCATTTCCTGTTTGAATTCTAGTTACTTTCAATTCATCTTCTGCTTTATTAATTGTTGCAATTTAATTTCCCTTGCTGAAATTCTGAATTCCCAATCCTTAACTCCCCTTTTCCATTCAAGCAATTTACATTTCTTGCATTTTAAGTTACTGCAATTTACATTTCTTGCACTTTAAGTTTCAGTCATTTAATTTCTTGTTCTTTAAGATTCAGCACCTTTACTTTCCGTTCTCTTTAATTTCTGCAACTCATCCCTCTCCCTTTACATTTCCTGTTATTTACTTACTGTTGGATACAAAATCACTCAACCAATACTTGATTCGCTTGACTAAATCAACCACTAAACTAAAATTGCTCAATCCTTCAATCCCTGTGGGATCAAACTCACTCCCGTGAGTTTTATTACTTGATGCGACCCGGTGCACTTGCCAGTGAGTTTTGTGTTGGATCGCTTTCCACACATCAAGCTTCAAACAATTTTTTCAAGGATTCGTTTTAACTCTCTGTTGGAGATCTCAGCTCCCCCGTTGGTCTGTGGATGGTATGGAGTTGCCACCTTGTGTTTGACTCCATATCTGGGAAGGAGTGCTTCCTTGGCATCCTTAAATATTGTTGGCCAGTAAAATCCAGATTGAAGCACTTTTGCTGCTGTCCTTTTTCCACTGAAGTGACCTCCATATGTTGACCCATGGCACTGCCATAACACTTCCTGCCCTTTTTCATGGGATATACACCTTCTTAGGACTCCATCAGCACACTTTTTGAACAAATAGTGGCCATCCAAGATATAGTGTTTGGAATCCTTGATTAGCCTCCTCCTCATGTGCTTATTGATTAGTTGGTAGCTCCCCAATAGCCTTGAAGTTAGCTATGTCTACAAACCAAGGGGCTACTCGAATCATCATCAATTGTTCATCAGAAAAGCTTTCATTTACTGCTACTTGTTGCGTTTCATCTTCTTGTGGGATCCTTGAGAGGTGGTCAGCTACCTTGTTCTCTGCTCCGCTCCTATCTTTAATCTCAATATCAAATTCTTGGAGCAGCAGGATCCACCTTATTAGTCTGGGCTTAGATTCTTGTTTGGTAAGCAACTTTTTGAGTGCTGCATGATCAGTGAATACAATTACTTTTGAGCCAATGAGATATGATCTAAACTTAACAAAAGCAAAAACTACGGCTAAAAGTTCCTTCTCCGTGGTGGTATAGTTCCTTTGATTCTCATTAAGGACCTTGCTAGCTTAGTAAATAACATGTACTAGCTTGTCTTTCCTCTATCCTAGAACAGCACCAACAGCAAAATCAGATGCATCACACATTAGTTTAAAGGGAAGATCCCAGCTTGGTGGTGCTATAATAGGTGCAGAGGAGAGTTTCTTTTTGAGTTCATCAAAGGCTACCATGCACTCTCTATCAAAAACAAAAGGAGTATTTGAGAAAAGTAGGTTGCTAAGGGGTTTTGCAATCTTTGAAAAATCTTTTATAAACCTCCTATAGAACCTAGCATGTCCCAAAAAGCTTCTGATTGCTTTGACATTGCAAGGTGGACGTAATTTTTCAATTACTTCCACTTTTGCCCTGTCTACTTCTATGCCATCTTTTGAAATCTTGTGACCAAGTACCACCCCTTCAGTCACCATAAAATGGCACTTATCCAAGTTTAAAATCAGGTTGGTTTCTTGACACCTTTTTAGCACAAGAGCGAGATGGTATAGGCAATCAGAGTATGAGTTCCCAAACACAGAGAAGTCACCCATAAATACTTCTATGAACTTCTCAATCATATCTGAAAAAATGGAGAGCATGCACCTTTGGAATGTTGCAGGTGCATTGCACAAATCAAAGGGCATTCTCCTGTGGACAAGTAAATGAAGTTTTTTCCTGATCTTTGGGGTCTACAACAATTTGATTGTAGCCTGAATATCCATCCATGAAACAATAATACTCATGTCCTGCCAATCTTTCAAGCATCTGGTCCATGAAGGGTAGGGGAAAGTGATCCTTCCGGGTGGCTTCATTAAGTTTCCGGTTGTCAATGCACGTACGCCATCCAGTCACTGTCCTTGTGGGTATCAATTTATTCTTCTCATTTGCGACAACAGTGATCCCTCCCTTCTTAGGGACTACTTGTACTGGGCTTACCTAAGGGCTGTGTGAGATGGGATAGTTCACCCCTGCTTGCCACAATTTTAACACTTCTTTTTGAACCACATCAGTCATAGTTGGGTTCAGCCTCCTTTGTTGTTGTCTTGAGGGTTTGGCATCCTCTTTAAGTAAGATGTTATGTGATTCATTTTGATGACTTTATCATATGAATTCTATTTTATCATACAAATTCCTACTCTACTACCTTCCCGGAGTTCATTCTCTGGGGAATTCTTATTTTAAGTTATGATTTCGTTGGCAATCATAAGAAGGCAATTCCCCTTTAAGATACCCATTTGTGCTACTATTTTATGATTAAGAAGCAATTCCCCCTTGTACATATTATACAATAAATTACTATACCTATTGTATTGTTTTTTTTATTCTTACCAATTATTGCATTTATTCGATGGATCCACAAACCGCGAAACCCCCTTTCGGATATTTTATACGCTTTTTGGGGGTAATTTCATGTAGATTTTAGTATATTTTAATTAGTTTTTAGTAGAATATTATTAGTTTTTAGGCAAAAATCATATTTCTGGACTTTACTATGAGTTTGTGTGTTTTTTTGTGATTTCAGGTATTTTCTGGCTGAAATTGAGGCAGCTGAGCAAAAATCTGATTTAGGCTGAAAAAGGACTGCTGATGCTGTTGGATCCTGACCTCGTTGCATTCGGAACGGATTTTTTGGAGCTATAAGAGTCCAATTGACGCATTATCAATTGGGTTGGAAAGTAGACATCCAGGGCTTTCTAGCAATATATAATAGTCCATACTTTGCATGAAGATAGACGATGTAAACTAGTGTTCAACGCCAATTCCATGGTGCGGGACGCTAGAAACAGGTTACAAGTTGGAGTTCAACGCCCAAAACACGTTACAACCTGGCGTTCAACTCCAGAAACAGCCCAAGTACGTGAGAGGCTTAAGTCTCAACCCCAGAGCACACCAAGTGGGCCCCAAAAGTGGATTTCTGCACCAATTATCTTAGTTTACTCATTCTCTGTAAACCTAGGTTACTAGTTTAATATTTAAACAACTTTTAGAGACCTATTTTGTATCTCATGACATTTTTAGATCTAAAATTTATAATCTTTGACGGCATGAGTCTCTAAACTCCATTGTTGGGGGTGAGGAGCTCTGCAGCGTCTCGATGAATTAATGCAATCACTTATATTCTTCCATTCAAATATGCGTGTTCCTATCTAAGATGTTCATTCGCGCTTAATTATGGAGAAGGTGATGATCCGTGACACTCATCACCTTCCTCAACCCATGAATGTGTGTCTGACAACCACCTCCGTTCTATATCAGATTAAATGAATATCTCTTAGATTCCTTAATCAGAATCTTCGTGGTATAAGCCGGATTGATGGCGACATTCATGAGAATCCGGAAAGTCTAACCTTGTCTGTGGTATTTCGAGTAGGATTCTGGGATTGAATGACTGTGACGAGCTTCAAACTTCTGAAGGCTGGGCGTTAGTGACAGACGCAAAAGAATCAATGGATTCTACTCCAACCTGATTGAGAACCGACAGATGATTAGCCGTGCTGTGACAGAGCATCTGGACCATTTTCACTGAGAGGATGGGAAGTAGCCATTGACAACGGTGACACCCTACATAGAGCTTGCCATGGAAGGAACCTTGCATTATGCTATCGAGTTGAATATTACATTGCAGGAATTCAGAGGACAAAGCATCTCCAAAACCCCAACATATTCTCCATTACTGCACAACAAGTAATTATTTCACGCTCTTTTATTTTTCTAATAATTCAAACTGATAATTTTAATTGATATCCCAACTAAGAATAATAAAATAAACATAGCTTGCTTCAAACCAATAATCTCCGTGGGATCGACCCTTACTCATGTAAGGTATTACTTGGACGACCCAGTGCACTTGCTGGTTAGTTGTGTGAAGCTGTGTTAAATAGTCCATTAATATTGGCATACACAATTTCGTGCACCATTATGCATACACATTGAAGGACTGATCCCCTTTAAATCTGTAAGTGTCCAGCTTATCGCATCCTTGTGTTGTCTCAGCACTTGGATAAGTTCCTCTTCTTGTTCCTTACTCAAACTTGAATTTATGTTTACTAGGTGAGTGTTGTTAGCACCCAGATATGCATATTTCAAGCTGGGTGGTAAGGCTTTCAGCTCTAGTTTTGGTAACTTTGTATCTTTGTTGTCTGTGGTAGTTGACATAATTGAGTTCCTCATGGTTGCTTGTGGTAGTTCTCCATCTGGTGCTTGTTCCAGCTCAATGCATTCTCCACATTGTTCTTCTTCCATGACTTCTTGGACTATCTGTTTTGTGGTGTCTACCAGCATGAATTCTCCTATGGATTCTTCAGGGTAACTCATTGCTTTAAAGACGTTGAAGACCATTTTCTCTTCATGCAATCTCAAAACTAGTTCCCCTTTCCGCACATCAATAATGGCTCCAGCAGTAGCTAGAAATGGTCTTCCTAGGATAATTGACGTGTTGGCCTCTTCTTCCATGTCCAGCACAACGAAATCAGTAGGGAAAATGAATTCTCCTACTTTCACTAGCAAGTCTTCCACCACCCCATGTGGAAACTTAAATGTTCTGTCAGCCAATTGGAGTTCCATTCTTGTTGGCTTGACTTCCTCAATCTTCATCCTTCTCAACATAGTTAGGGACATAAGATTTATGCTAGCTCCCAAATCACACAAAGCTTTCTCAATAGTGATTTCCCCTATGATGCAGGGGATTTGAAAACTCCCTGGGTCTTTCAGCTTTTGAGGTAGCTTCTTCTGTATGATGGCGCTGCATTCCTCAGTCAATACTATGGTTTCCTTTGCCTCCCAGTTCCTCTTTTTGGTTATAAGCTCCTTTAAGAACTTGGCAAAGAGTGGCATTTGTTCTAATACCTCAGCAAATGGTATGTTGATTTGGAGCCTCTTAAAGATCTCTAGGAACTTAGAGAACTGGCCATCCTTCCCATCTTTTCAGTCTTTGTGGGTATGGTGCCGTTGGCACATAGGGCTTCAAGACTGGTTTTGGTGGAGGTGAAGTTAGATCTCCTCTTCATCCTCGTTCCCATGCTTTGATGCAACCTCTTCATGATTATCTTTGCTTGGGGTTCCTTCCTCTACAACCTTCCCACTTCTCAGTCTTTGCATCACCCTCTTGGGTTAGCCATGGTATCGCTGGGAAATATGTGTGTGGAAAGTGGGATTTGCTTGGACAAAATTCCCACTTGTGCTTCCAACTTTGAGATTGCTGCGCCTTGATTTTTTAGATTTGACCTGTATTCCTCTTGAATAGCATCTATCATTTTATCAATTTGTGCTTGTCTGTCCATGAGGGTGGAGACTGCTCCTGAAATCTGGGATGACAATTGTGCCATTGTAGCCTCCATCCTCTCAAAGTTTCTCTTAATTTTGCATGGTTGCATAATTGAGGATGGTTCATCTTGATTGAAGTTGTTGTATATGGGTTGGTTATTATGGTATGATGTGTTTTGTGAGTTATGGTAGGGTATATGGTTCCCTGTTTGATGGTTGGGGTTGTGGTTGGGATGCTGATTTGATGAATAAGGCTTGTTGTGGTTTGTTGATTTTCCCACCCAAAGTTTGGGTGGTACTTCCAACCTGGGTTGTATGTCTTAAAGTGTGGGTCATATGGTGTTCTGGATGAATTGTGCACATAATTAGCTTGTTCCCAGTCACCTTCAGATTCTGGTGCATTCCCTTCTTGTTGAGGAGTTTGGTTTTGAATGACTGAGGCTTGGTTGGCCTCTATCCTCTTGGTTAAGGCTGCTATTTGTGCTGCAATGGCCTTGTTCTGAGTTAACAAAGCATCTACAGAGTTGAGTTCTAGCACTCCCTTCTTCTGAGTCCTTTCTGAAGCATACAAATACTCATTTTCAGCTACAGTCTCAATGACATCTATGGCCTCTTCAATGGTTTTCTTTTTGTTGAATGTGCCTCTTGAAGAATGATCCACTGCCTTCTTTGCTTCATAGGATAGTCCCTCATAAAAGATATGTAGTTGTACCGACTCATTGAACATTTCCGGTGGACATCTTCTTGTCAGATCTTTAAATCTCTCCCAGACCTCATAGAGTGTTTCTCCATCTTGTTGTCTGAAAGTTTGCACCTCAGCTCTCAGCCTGTTGATTCTTTGTGGAGGGTAAAATCTTGCAAGGAATCTGTTCACGACCTCCTCCCATGTAGTTAGGCTGTCCTTGGGGAATGATTTCAACCACTTTGCTACCTTATCTCTGAGTGAGAAAGGGAACAAGAGTAGTTTGTAGATGTCAGGGTGTACCCCGTTGGACTTTACAGTATCACATATCGTCAAGAATATGCTGAGATGTTGATTAGGGTCTTCTTGGGCACTTCCTCCATATGAGCAATTATTCTGAACAAGTGTGATGAGCTGAGGCTTCAGCTCAAAATTATTGGCATGAATTGTTGGCTTTAGGATGCTGCTGCCATAATTTCCTGTATTTGGGTTGATGTAGGAGCCTAAGACTCTCCTTTCTTGCCCATCATGATTGACTGGGCCTTCTTTGGCATGGTTATGAACTTTTTCCTCATGGTGATTCTCTATATTCTCGTACATGTTTGTTTCAAAATACTCTTCCTCTTCCTCAGCACCAACGACTCTCTTCCCTCTTGCTTCCCTCCTTAATCTAAGGAAGGTCCTCTCAGGTTCAGAATCAAAGGAAGTTGAAGCCCCACTTCTCCTATCTGTCATACAACCAATCAAGGAAAAAAAAGCAAGAAAAAAAATGGATGAAGAAATTACTTTTGTTAGAGTAGTTGTTAGTATGAGTGGTGCAATTGATCGAATAGTTAGAAGAGTGGAAATATGGATACTGAATAAAATAATAGAGCTCAAAATAAAATAAAAAAATGCTAAATAAAAGAAATTAAAGTAATAATGAATTTAAATTGCTTAATCTATCCCTCCAATCAATTTAATCACTGTCAAATTTAAGCCAATCCCCGACAACGGCGCCATAAAACTTGATGACCAGAATTCACTACCCATTAAAAAATTAGTGAACTAGTTCTTTTGGCAAGCGCACCAAAATTATCGCCAAGTAATAACCCACAGTAGAGTGGGATCGTATCCACAGAGATTGGCAAATTCAAGCAGTTTTAATTGATTGATGAATTAGTCAAGCGGATCAATAAGATTGTGAAGTGTAGAATTGTAAATGACATAAAGGTAAATGACTAGAATATAAAGAAAAGCAATAAAGTGCAGAAACAAAAATTGCAGAATGTAAAGTGCTGAATCATAAATGACTTGAACATAAATGGGAGTGGGGAATTGCTGAATGTAAAATTAAGCAGTGAAGAAATGGATAGATAAGAATGGGGAAGTTTATTAAGATTGGGAGATGTTGTCTCTTTGGATCAAATCTAGCTTATATCCTCTTCAATCATGCAACTCATTGACCTCTTGGAAATCATGATTGATTGAGCCCCAATCCCTTGGTGACTCAATCTCTCAGATCTTGATCAATAGCCAATTCCTTGGTCTAATTGCTCATGAAGAGAGATATACTTGGCCCCTAATTATACCACAAACCCTTACAGGTCCAGGTAGAGGGAGGATTATATGTCACGTATCCAAACACCAAAACCCATATTCTACTCAAGTGTGAGAAGGGATTTCAAGCATGGTTTCATGTTTCCTTTCCCAAGGTTCCCATGAAACCCAGTTACATTCAATCTCTTTCCCAAGATAATTGAACACTAAGTATTAAGAACGAAATTCCTTCTAGCAAATCAAAGAGAAGATGAAGAGAAAAAGAATTTCACTATTGTCAATCCATCAAGTACAACAGAGCTCCCTCTCTCAATGAGAGGGAAGTTAGCTACTCAAAGCTCAAAAAGTACTCAAAAGTGAAGTGTAAAAGTGGATCTAAAACTGACTGCTTAACCCATTCTTCAGTACTCTTTGGGGGATATTTATACTACTCCTAGTAAAATAAAAGAATTACAAAAGTGAAAAGGGAAAATTACATTTTGGAGGGAAAAGAAAACACTCAATAAGCGTGACTTCCCAGCTGGCGTGTAGCTGGCGCTTTACTGGCGTGTCACGTGCCCTTCATTTCAAGCTTGGTGTGCCACGTGCAATCCTTCAAGTGGCACGCTCGTCCCTTTGTCAACTTTGGCGTGCCACGCTTTCGAACTCAAGTGGCACGCCCTTTGCCTTTTTCCACTTTTCTTTGCCTCAGGAAACTTGAACTAGCGTGGCACGCCCAGGGTCTGGCGTGCCACGCCCCTTTGTGAGTGAGTGGTTCCTCTGTTTGGCGTGCCACGCCACGAACTCAAGTAGCACGCCCCAATGCTTCTTTGCCCTCTGAATGACACTGGCGTGCCACACCTAGTTGCTCAAGTGACAAGTCTAAGTGAAGAATAGTGAGTGGCGTGCCACGCCTTCGATACCAAGTGGCACGCCACATGTAATTGGCCTTCTTCATCCTCTCTGGAAACTTGTACCAGCGTGCCACGCCTGAATGCTGGCGTGCCACGCCAATAATCTTGCCTTGACTCCAATGGTTGGCGTGCCATGCCTCAGCTTCAAGTTGCACGCCATAGTGACATGCTCGGGTTAGCATGCCACACCTTCGACACCAAGTGGCATGCTGATGAGCGGATAATTTATACGCTTTTTAGCATTGTTTTTAGGTAGTTTTTAGCAAGTTCAAGCTACTTTTAGGGATGTTTTCATTAGTTTTTATGTTAAATTCACATTTCTGGACTTTACTATGAGTTTGTGTGTTTTTCTGTGATTTCAGGTAATTTCTGACTGAAATTGAGGGATTTGAGCAAAACTCTGAAAAAGGCTAACAAAAGGACTGCTGATGCTGTTGGAATCTGACGTCCCTTCACTCGAAATGGATTTTCTGGAGCTACAGAACTCCAATTGGCGCGCTCTCAACGGCGTTGGAAAGTAGACATCCAGAGATTTTCAGCAATATATAATAGTCCATACTTTGCCTCAGCTCGTGGATAGATCAAGCTCAGCCCAAACATACACCAAGTGGGCCCCGGAAGTGAATTTATGCATCAAATACTTACTCATGTAAACCCTAGTAGCTAGTCTAGTATAAATAGGATAAGTTACTATTGTATTAGACATCTTTGGTCTCAGTTTTGTTTTATTCTTCATCTTAGGAGGCTATTGATCACATTCAGGGGTTTGGCCATTCGGCCATGCCTGAACCTTTCACTTATGTATTTTCAACGGTAGAGTTTCTACACACCATAGATTAAGGGTGTGGAGCTCTGCTGTACCTCAAGTTTCAATACAATTATTATTACTTCCTATTCAATTCTCTTCTATCCTTATTCCAAGATATACGTTGCACTTCAACTTGATGAATGTGATGATCTGTGACACTCATCATCATTCTCACCTATGAACGTGCGTGATTGACGACCACTTCCGTTCTACTTTAGGCCGGGCGCATATCTCTTAGATTCCTCAACAGAATCTTCGTGGTATAAGTTAGATAGATGGCGGCATTCATGAGGATCCAGAAAGTCTAAACCTTGTCTATGGTATTCCGAGTAGGATTCTGGGATTGAATGACTGTGACGAGCTTAAAACTCCTGAAGGCTGGGCGTGATGACAAACGCAAAAGAATCAAGGAATTCTATTCCAACCTGATTGAGAACCGACAGATGATTAGCCGTGCTGTGCCAGAGCATAGGAACGTTTTCACTGAGAGGATGGGATGTAGCCATTGACAACAGTGATGCCCTACATACAGCTTGCCATGGAAAGGAGTAGGAAGGATTGGATGAATGTAATAAGAAAATAGAGATACCAGAGGAGCACAGCATCTCCACACACTTATCTGAAATTCCCACTATTGCTTTACATAAGTATTTCTATCCCTTTTTATTTTCTATTTATTTATTAATTTTCAAAACCCATAACCAATTAATCTGCCTAACTGAGATTTACAAGGTGACAATAGCTTGCTTCATACCAACAATCTCTGTGGGATTGACCCTTACTCACGTAAGGTATTACTTGGACGACCCAGTACACTTGCTGGTTAGTTGAACGGAGTTGTGTCCACACATAAGTGCCATAATAATGATTCCATACAACAACAAAGAATACTACATTGATGTGATCACAATTTCATCCACCACACGCCCAGTCCTTGCTTATGTTATCTTTGTGCATTGGTGTGCCACGCCTGGTTGCTCAAGTGGCACGCCTAAATGAGGTTGAGAGATTGGCGTGCCACGCCTTCGACTTCAAGTGGCATGCCCAGTCTTTAATTGCCTTAAGCCCTTCTCTGGATTATTGTACCAGCGTGCCACGCCATGCTGCTCAAGTGGCACCCCCATGCATTTGTGCACTCTTCAAGCTTGGTGTGCCTTGCCTGGGTTCTCAAGTGGCATGCCCAAGTGACTTCTTGGAGCTGGCGTGCCACACCTTCGACACCAAGTGACACGCCATACTGGAGGTTCTTCTTGAGATGGTGAGTGGGTGGGTCAGGCATGCCACACCCAACCTGGCGTGCCACGCCCTTTTTGTGTCCGCTATTTTACTCTCTAGAATTTTGTACTAGCGTGCGACGCCCATTCCCTGGCGTGCGACGCCCATACATTTGTGATTGGACTTCTTCTCTAGACTTTAGTACTGGCGTGCCACGCCTAGCTCCTGGCGTGTCACGCCTAGCTCCTGGCGTGCCACGCCAGTACATTTTTGTGGCGTTTGCTCCAATTAGCACGCCAGTTTCACATGCCCAGCTTCTTGTTTATCTTCTCCCCATTTTTGATGCCCTTTTTCACCTGAAATTCAGCACAACTCATCTCAAAGTAGTGTACCATAATATTCATCAAATAATGCATGAATTATGCCGATCAAATGAGATTTATGCTCTTTTATGGTCTTTTTTATGCAAGAAAGAAGGGTAGATGATGCAAGTCATCACATATCTCTCTTCTTGAGCAATTAGACCAAGGAATTCGCTAATTATCATGATTTGAGAGATTGAGTCACCAAGGGATTGGGGCTCAATCAATCATTATTGCCAAGAGGTCAATGAGTTGCATGATTGAAGTTGAGATGAGTTTGATTTTTTCCAAAGAGAATAACATCTACTGATCTCAATGAATTCTCCCTATTCTTATCTTTCACATTCTTTATAGCCTTCTTTACAATACTGTCAATCCACATTCCCATTTATAATTAAGTCATTTATGTTTTTTCACTTTACATTATTGCCATTTCTTTTTCTGCACTTTACTGCTTCACTTTACTTTTGAGTCATTTACTTTCTTGCCCATTTACAATTTTTTAATCACACTCTATATTGTTCAGCTTGACTAATTCACCCATTAATTAAAATTGCTCAAATCTACCAATATCTGTGGATACGATCCCACTCCACTGTGGGTTATTACTTGACGATAATTTTGGTGCGCTTGCCAAAAGAACGAATTCATCATTCATTATATGTGGGTAGTGAAATCTGACCTATCAGTACGCATACCTCATGCGTATGCATGAGTGTGAAATTTGCCAAACTCACGTACGCATCACATGTCTGCATATGCAAGACTCCTGGGCAGAGCCCAATGCTCGCATCACGTGGCATGTTGATACTGGATTTTTACAATCTCGCATAACTACCGACAAGTGCACTGGGTCATACCAATTAATAAACTCATGATGATGAGAAAAATTATAAACTATAACTTAAATGACTTGAATTAAATAAAAACAATAAAATGAAAAGAAAGTAAATGACATCAATGTAAATTACTGGGAATTTTTAAATTGCTAGAATGTAAATACTGGGATGATAAATTGCAAGAAATGTAAATTGGAAGACTGTAAAGAAAGCAATGTAAATGAACATCAATTGAAAGCAACTAATAAGTAAATAAAGGGAATAAAAGAATAAGAGAAGCTCATTGGAGTACAAAAATATTGAATTCTTTGGATCAAATAGCTTTTCATCTCCACTTCAATCATGCAATTATTGATCTTTTGGCAAATCATAAGTGATTAAATTCCAATGACTTGGTAATTCAATCTCTCTTAACTTGATCAATTGCCAATGTCTTGATCTAATTGCTCATAAGAAGAGATGAAGATTGGTCTCTGATTTAGAGCCACACAATTTCATGAAGCATGTTATGGGTTGATTATATGTCACATATGAATCTCAAAACCTAGAATTATCAAAATTGGGAGAAAAAACTTCTAGCTTAATTCCTATTATCCCTCTCTCGAGTCTTCATAAGATTTAAATGTGATTCAAAGTACGTGATGAGCGGATAATTTGTATGCTTTTTGGCATTGTTTTTAGTATGTTTTTTGTATGATATAGTTAGTTTTTAGTATATTTTTATTAGTTTTTAGTTAAAATTCACTTTTCTGGACTTTACTATGAGTTTGTGTGTTTTTCTGTGATTTCAGGTATTTTCTGGCTGAAATTGAGGGACCTGAGCAAAAATCTGATTCAGAGACTAAAAAGGACTGCAGATGCTGTTGGATTCTGACCTCCCTGCACTCGAAGTGGATTTTCTGGAGCTACAAAAGCCCAATTGGCGCGCTCTCAACGGCGTTGGAAAGTAGACATCCTGGGCTTTCCAGAAATATATGATAGTCCATACTTTGCCCAAGATTTGATGGCCCAAACCGGCGTTCAAAGTCACCCTCAGAAATCCCAGCGTTAAACGCTGGAACTGGCACCAAAATGGGAGTTAAACGCCCAAACTGGCACTAAAGCTGGCGTTTAACTCCAAGAAGAGTCTCTGCATGAAATTTCTTCATTGCTCAGCCCAAGCACACACCAAGTGGGCCCGGAAGTGGATTTTTATGTCATTTACTCATTTCTGTAAACACTAGGCTACTAGTTCTCTATAAGTAGGACTTTTTACTATTGTATTACAGAGCTTTTGATCATGTTTTTATGATTGAACCCTCTTTGGGAGGCTGGCCATTCGGCCATGCCTAGACCTTGTTCTTATGTATTTTCAACGGTGGAGTTTCTACACACCATAGATTAAGGTGTGGAGCTCTGCTGTACCTCGAGTATTAATGCAATTACTATTGTTCTTCCATTCAATTCCGCTTGTTCTTGTTCCAAGATATCACTTGTTCTTCAACTTGATGAATGTGATGATCCGTGACACTCATCATCATTCTCAC
>NC_029781.3:41332475-41337210 GCF_000817695.3 Arachis duranensis
CGGATATTGTTCAAAGTGTGGGTGTATGTTCAAGATTTCAATCTCACCCAAAAGAATCACATCTTTCGGCTGTTAAACGCATCATTAGATATATTAAGGGAACATGTGACTATGACTTATGGTATCCAAAATCTGATTATTTTTGTGCAGTAGGGTTTTGTGATGCAGATTATGCGGGAGATAGAGTGGATAGAAGAAGCACATCAGGCGTGTGTTGCTTCCTTGGGAGATCACTCAACATGTGGTCAAGCAAAAAACAAGCAACTGTGGCCCTATCCACAGCTGAAGCTGAATATATTTCTGCATTTGCATGTTGTTCACAATTAATTTGGCTAAAAACGCAGTTGGAAGATTACAAATTAAAGATCAATAGTGTTCCGAGGGTTTGCCTGAAACGTGTAGCTCGGTCGTCTGGAAAGGCCCGAGGTGGGGGGTTCAGTTACCCGAGCTTGATTTGCCGAGTGGTTGGTGGTTGTACCTGCAATGACACTCCGATGCTTAAGTTAGCATGGGTTCAAGCAGATATGTGTAGAATGTGGAATGTGTGCCATACCTGGGTGCTCCAGTGTATTTATAGTAGTTGGCCGTGATCTCCCCTGGATAAGATATTCTTATCTTATCTTATCTTTTGGGAGTTTTATCTCTATCTTTGTGGAACCGCCTTTTCTAGGCCTTTTCGGCCTTTAGGTTTGGGCTGCGTTCTTTTTGATGGGCCTTCCTTGCTCTTTGTCCGAGGTCCGACCTTTAGGTGTGAGCTTTAGGACAAGGTCGGACCTCTTACGAATTTGCCGAGTTGGAGGACCCCGGTCAGGGTATGAACGGTGCCCCTGCCCGAGTTCGTCCTTTTTGGGAGGTCGAGCTCGGGCATAGTAGTTTTTCAAAATTCAAAAATGGCCGTTCCTGCATTTATTGCATTTTACCGTTTCTCCTCGATTTCCGTTCGGGCTCTGTGAAGGCATTATTTATTTGCTCCCTTCCTTTTTCTTCGTTTATTCCGTTCCTTCCTGTTTTTCTAAGTTTTCGCCATCTTCTTTTTCGAGCACCGCTTCTTCTTTCTCTTTGTTCTTCTTCCCAGAATCTTTCCGTGCGTTTTTCCGGGGTTTCCTCTGCGCCGCCGTTTCGTTCTCCTTGCTTTCGGAGCTCGTCGTCTTCTTTCTTTCTTCCAGGTTTGTTCTCATCTCTTTTCTCTTCTGTTCTTTTGTGTGGCTCTTTGTCTGTTTCTTTTTCTTTATGCATGGGTTGCCCCAAAAAGAGGCGCCGCCGTTGTTGTTTGCATATGGGGGGGGCTCTTTTTTGTTTCTCTGATGTTTTTTGTTTCGGGTTTTGCTGAATGGGTTTTTTGCTGTCTTCTTTATGTGATTTTTAATTGCTGTTTGTATTTCTTCTTTGTAGGTGAGAGTTTTTATGTCTCGAAAGGTTCTTCAAGCGATGTCGACCAAGATTCCAAGTGGTCTTGGTTGGGTAGACCCTCTTCCTTTAAGAGTCCCTTCTGTGGTAGATTCTGAATATTTAGCTAGGTTCCGTAGGCACTGTAGTATATGCGAAAATAGAGAGTCTGAGAGAGATTATGAACTAGTAGCCCCGGATTCCGAGGAGAGAGTGTGCTTCCCGCCCTTAGATAGTTCCGAGAAGCTCTTCTTTTACGCTTATGATTGTTTTTTCTCCAAGCTGAGTGTCCGACTTCCTTTTACCGACCTGGAGTCCGAGGTGTTATGGTCTTGTAACCTTGCCCCTACGCAGCTTCATCCAAATTCTTGGGCGTTTTTAAAGCTGTTTCAACTTTTGTGTCAGTTTTTCGGCGTTTTTTTAAAGCTGTTTCAACTTTTGTGTCAGTTTTTGGGCGTTTCTCCCTCTATTTCTCTTTTTTCCTATTTGTTTGTGTTGACGAAGCCGGGTTCGGGTGGAGGGAAGGTATCTTGGGTCTCTTTTAGGGCTAACCAGGGGAGGAAGTTTTGTACCCTGTATGATGAGTCCTTTCATGATTTTAAGAACTTTTATTTCAAGGTCCGGGCCACTGGGGACGTCCGACCTTTCTTTTTAGATGAGAGTGGGGAGCCTTCCTTTCCTCTTTGTTGGCAGGAGAATGTAGTGTCTGCTAAGTATACGTTTGAGAGTCTAGATGAGGTGGAGCAGGCTTTTGTGGGTGTGGTGAGCAGTTTATGGGGTTGGGCACCTCACTTGGACACGAAGAAAATGTTGGGAGATCCAAGCCTTCTCCGTTCCGAGTTAGGTAGTTCCCGACCTCTTCAAGATTCATCTTTTCTTAGTATTTTGGTTTTGCTTGTTTTGGTGGAATTTCTGTTGTGGTAATCCTTTTCTTTTTATTTCTGCAGAGATGTCTTCTCAGGCGGATTCCATGAAGTTTCTTCGTCGGACGAAGAAGTCTGTGGCTGATCGAAATGTCGAGGCTGGGGAGGCTTCTGCCCGATCTTCTCCGCAGAAGACTACTGTGGGTGTTCAGACTCGGTCGAAGACTATTCCGACTCCCCAGTTCCGACCTATAAGTCAAGATCCTCCGACCTCTGGGCCTGCTACCTCTTCTCCTCCTTTTTCCTCGGGTCCTCCTCCCAAGAAGCAGAAGACCTCTCAAGAGCTTGCGGGTTTTAATGATAAGGATTTCGATGCTCTTGGTTGGATTGAACAGCATATTCTCCCTCAGACTTTCATTTCTACTGATGATGTGTCTATGGAGCACCATTTTCAGTATATGGCGCGGAGCTGTGTCCGGATGGCTAGTCTTCATGCCGCTATTGCCCGGGAGTTCAAGAAATCCCCCGTTGGTGCGACCAGCTCCCGACTTGAGAAGGCTCAGTCTGAGTTCGAGAGGATTAGTGAGCTGAAGGCTGCTAGGATTACTGAGCTGGAGGCCTCTTTGGAGAAAGAGAAAGCTAAAGCTACCGCGGCTGTGGCGGCAGCGAAAGCATCTGAGGAGATGGCGAAGGCGGCGACGGAGAATTATACTCGGTTATATGCCGAGCTTGTGGAGACAAAGGAGAGGTTGCAATCCGCTCAGGATGGTTTTTACGAGCTAGAAGGTCATGTGGCCAAGCGTATGGATGCTATGTTTGAAAATTTGAAGGCTCAGGTCCGGGATCTTAGTACGGATAACGTTGTTGTGGAGGGAAAGATTGTTCCTGCTCCCAATGAGGATGAGGTTCCGGCGTCTGACCCCAAGGTTCCGGTGTCCGACCTCAAGTTCCGGTTGCGGACCCGACTTCACTTTTGGCCGGGGATGGATCTGGTGTGGAGGTTTCAAACCGGGATGACGGTGCCGTTGATGCAGTCCCGATTTCTATTTTTGCCCGGCCTGTGGGCTCTTTTTGCTTTTGGATGGTTTCTGTGAACGCTTTGGACACCTTTTTGCTTTTAGCTACTTGTAGTAACTTTTTAGCTTTATTATGCGGTGTTTTATTCGCGTTTTGACTTTTTGTTCCGCTTTTATGCCTTTTTAGTTGTTTTTGGATAACAACTTTTTTAGCTAGCGCTTGAAACTTTTGTTTTGGCCCCTCCTTTGATTTCATTTTTTCGCTTGTACTTTTTAGTTGTTTTTTTGTATAGCAACTTTTTAGTAAGCGTTTTCGAAATCTTTCGCCGTTTTAGGGCTTCTTTTTTGGATCCGGGCTTTTTCTCGGACCTCAGGCGTTTGAGTACCTCCCTTTGTTGGGTCCGACCTTGTTGTTGGTCGGCCTTTTAAGCTATTTTTGTAATCTCTTTTTATTTGGCTTTTTGAGCCATTTCAGAGTTACTTTATAACTTTCCCTTTTGTTGGGTCCGACCTTGTTGTTGGTCGGCCTTTTAAGTTATTTTTGTAATCTCTTTTTATTTGGCTTTTTGAGCCTTTTCAGAGTTACTTTATAACTTCACACATTAATTTGAACCTCGTCGCTTTATCTTTGCCGACCTTGTGTGGTCTCTTGGCAAATGATTTTTTGCGTTTTGCCGAGCATAAATTAATGCGCCTTGGTGGGGTACTTTCTAGGATTTGTTTCATCATGAGGAAGAAGAAAAGAAAATAGAAAAATTTGATTAGTATTAAAAAAGAAAGAATATTTACATAGTGTTTACCCTTGAATAGGTCGGGTGTCTTTACTTTAACCGGGTGTCTCATTAAAAAACCCTTGCAGGGGAAAAAGAGTACACCTCGGGTTAAATTTTTCTAGCTGTAGTACCGTCTTAGATTACAGGCGTGCCAGGCCCTGGGCAGCTCATTGCCTTCTAGGTCGGATACTTTGTAATAGCCCGTCCCTAAGACTTCTGTTACCTTGTAGGGCCCTTTCCAATTTGCGGCTAGCTTTCCTTCTCCCGACTTTTGTGTTCCGATGTCATTTCGGATTAGAATCAGGTCGTGAATGGAGAAGCTTCGCTTTATTACTTTCTGATTGTATCTGAGGGCCGTTCGCCGTTTTAAGGCTTCTTCTCGGATTCGGGCTCTTTCTCGGACCTCGGGGAGGAGGTCGAGTTCTTCCTTTTGTGCCTGCGGGTTGCCTCCTTCGTTGTAGAAGATGACTCTGGGTGACCCTTCATCTATTTCAATAGGAATCATTGCTTCCATCCCGTAGGCTAGTCGGAATGGGGATTCTCCCGTTGTAGAGTGTGGGGTTGTCCGATATGCCCATAGTACCTGGGGGAGTTCCTCGACCCATGCCCCTTTGGCCTCTTGGAGTCTTCATTTTAACCCGGCCAAAATGATTTTATTTGCAGCCTCTGCTTGTCCATTGGCTTGTGGGTGCTCGAC
>NC_029781.3:41337723-41338966 GCF_000817695.3 Arachis duranensis
CTTCTGTTGTTGCCTCCGGGCTTGGTGCTGGCAAGCTTCGAGAGAGCGGGCGTTTTGTTCCCGAGGTATGTGCTGGATCTGTATTTCTGAAAAGTGGCGTAATTGCGTCTGTGTTTGGTCTAGGTATTTTTTCATAGTTGGGTCTTTGGCCTGGTAGCTTCCATTTACTTGTGATGTGACGACCTGGGAGTCGCTGAAGATCGTGATTTTCTGGGCTCCGACCTCTTCGGCTAGCTTTAGACCTGCTAGTAGGGCCTCGTATTCGGCTTGGTTGTTCGAAGCCTGGAACTCGAATTTCAGGGATAGTTCTATCCGTGTTCCTTGGTCGCTTTCGAGTATAACCCCGGCTCTGCTTCCAGTTTTGTTTGAGGACCCGTCGACATACAGGTTCCAAGAGAGTGGGGTTCCAGGGGTCTCAGTGTATTCTGCGATGAAGTCGGCTAGATACTGAGATTTTATGGCAGTCCGGGTTTCATAGTGGAGGTCGAACTCGGACAGCTCCACCGCCCATTGCAGTATTCATCCTGCCAGGTCTGTTTTTTGGAGGATGTGTCTCATGGGTTGGTTTGTCCGGACTTTGATGGTGTGGGCTTGAAAGTAGGGACGGAGCCTCCGAGCTGTGAACACTAGGGCGTAGGCGAATTTTTCTATCTTCTGATAGTTCAATTCGGCCCCTTGTAGTGCCTTGCTTACAAAGTAGATGGGGTGTTGTCCTTGGTCATTTTCTCGTATTAACGCTGAAGCAACTGCTCGATGTCCAACCGAGAGGTAGAGTACGAGCTCTTCTCCTTTTAAAGGTCGGGTTAGGATTGGTGGCTGCCCGAGGAATTCCTTGAATTCTTGAAAGGCTTTTTCGCACTCCGGGGTCCATGAGAAGGGTTTCCCTTTCTTTAGGAGTGAGTAGAGAGGTAGTGACTTTATTGCTGATCCTGCCAAGAATCTTGATAGGGCGGCTAGCCTTCCATTCAGTTGTTGTACTTCTTTGACACACCGGGCTCTTCATATTGAGTATCGCTTGGCATTTGTCCGGGTTTGCTTCGATGCCCCTTTGAGTCAGCATGAAGCCTAGGAATTTTCCGGCTTCTGCGGCGAAGGTGCACTTTGTCGGGTTAAGTCTCATGTTGTGTTTTCTGAGGGTGCCGAAGACGCTGGTGAGGTCGGTCAGCAAGTTTCTGTCTTCTTGTGTCTTTACCAGCATGTCGTCGACGTACACCTCCAGCTGTAGTCCGATGTGCTCTGAGAA